>NC_135212.1:37375211-37733663 GCF_052324685.1 Brachyhypopomus gauderio | reverse complement strand
GAGAGAGAGAGAGAGAGAGAGAGAGAGAGACACACACACACAGACAGACAGAGTGAGTCTGTCCTTTGGTTTTGGAAGTGGAAAGTGTACTCCAGTTTGTATTTCAACATCAGCACACCTGTTGTAGAACAAGTCACACACTTCATAATACAGCTCTTATGCAAATCCACACACACGCACACCACCCCCCTCCCACCAGTCCTACAGTGAATCAGTTCATGACAGAATCGCTAAGAGTGCCCCCTCCTTTCAGGACATGAAGCAAACATTTCTGTTTCCTAGTGCTCTCACTCACAGATGTTTGCACACATATCTGTGTCCCTTATGTGGACGCCAACACTCAGTGAACTGAAACAACGCCCCAGTCCCTGCCGAGCTCCAGTCTTACACTGGTATTCAATTGATTCCTGTTTTAAAAATCACAACAGACAGAATGTTTGGAGTGTGTGGCATACAGCAGCAGCTCACTGCATAGCCACAACACAACTGCGGTCTTTAGGCAAACAAAGAGAAACAAACATACTTGTGCTGAGAGAACAAAGCAAAGAAGGACAAATTAAACGATGAGCAAATAGGTGATTTACAGCTGTAAAAGCACCAAACATGAAACACAAATAAAGACAACATTATAATAACAGGGTTGCTAACGCTAAAATGTTTAGAGGACAACACTTCCAGTTGTGTCCCTTGTTGAGGGTTGAGTGGGGTACGACGTCTCGCTTCCTCTGGGCGTCTGGACTCTGGACATGATCGGGCGAGATGGAGAGTGTGAGATGGAGTGTGCCAGCCTCTACATATCGCGCTCTAGGCGCTTGCGCCGCACTGCAGGGAGACGGAGGAGGAGAGTGAGAACACCACCCATCACCAAGGGCACCTGGGTGGGGTTGAGTTTCTCAGTGCTGTTATATGGGGAAACTCAGGCACATGCTGGCAGAACAGAGAGGTTGTTTATCACAATGAGGTCAGTTAGGGAGCTTAATGGAACCGGGAAAGTTCATCAAACCAGACACGCCCCAACCCCACCCGCCCCCACCCCACACACCCCTACAACACACGCCCACAATTTAACAAGCAGGAGAGTCGTTCATATATGACGACAGTGAGTGACTAAAACAAGACCTGTGCAAAACACTGCAAACCTCGTTAAATACAGGTAAACTGAAACACTTCAGCCCAAACCACCAGACATAACTATTCCTCCTTACATAACAGTGGAAGTGAGCCTGAATTTGCTATATTGCGATTAGTTGTGGACAAGCTTTTAAAAGAGAAAAAACTGAATTTTATGATAATTCTGAAGTACAGTTAGGGTTAGGGATAAGGTTACAATTAGGTAAGGTGTTACAATAAGGGTAAAGGTTAAGGTTATAGTAAGGTTAAAAGTTAGGGTTACAGTAAGGGTAAAGGTTAAGGTTTTCAGTAAGGGTAAAGGGTTTCAGCAAGGGTAAAGGTTAGAGTAAGAGTTAAGGTGAGGGTTAGGGTTACAGATGGGGTCAATCATAGCTCAATCACAAAAAAGTCAAAGCTTTACATACTGTTGGCTGCCACTGAGGCTCTGGGTCTAATTTAAGACTTGTTAGCATACAAGGTTAAAATATCAGAGATGAACTTGCATGCTCAAAATCCCAGATCAAAGGTGAACACAGTGCTGTCACACAGAATAAGAACAGAAATGACCTTGGAATAGAGATGAATGGAATGTAGCTTTACAACCTCTCTCCCCCTCACATACACTCAGGTTTGTGTGTGAGTGAGAGAGATAGAGAGAGAGAGAGCTAGAGAGAGAGAGCTAGAGAGAGATAGAGAGAGACACATGCAGGCAACGCATGTGGCATTGAAGTTGAAGTGCTTGTTGGAGCAGATCCAGGGTAAGACGACTGCAGAGAGATGACAACAGAAATCAACTAACAGCATGTGGAGAGAAAATAAAACAAGGAAATCACTATGGCAACTTAAGTCACTCGTGACATTAAAAAAAGACAAGAGCCAAGAAGGACAAGAGGGAAAACAGAACCCTAACCCTAATACAACTACACATCACAGTCACACAAACAAAACCAACCACACATCACCGTCAAACAAACAAAACCAACCAACCACACATCACTGTCAAACAAACAAAACCAACCAACCAGTCACACAAGAAAACCAACCAACCACACATCAGTCACACAAACAACCACATCACGAGTCAGTCACACACAAACAAATGCACATCACGTCACGCAAACAAAGAAATGCATTTTTCAGTCACACAAATGCACATCTCAAGACACAGAAACACACGTACACATCCCAATCACACAACTTGGCCCGTTTCCCACTTCCACAGAAGCTCTAGTGTGGGAAGTGGTGTGTGTGTGTGTGTGTGTGTGTGTGTGTGGTTCTAACATCCCACTGCTTCATCATGGGAGCTTGGGCTGGGTGGAGATCCTCTAATGGGAATAGCACAAATCCCAGCAATGCAGCACAGGAAATGGGTTATTACCAGAGACCACTAAAATTACGCAAACACACAGGCGCACTACCACCCACCCACAACTAGCAACTACTTTACATGTCTTTGTCCATGTCTCTTTCCACATTCAGATGCATGCATGTACAGCCCATACCATTATGTGTATATATGTGTGTATATGTAGGTGTGTGTTGTGAGAAAGAAAGTGTGTGTGTAGGTGTGCGTGTGTATATATATGTGTAGGTGGGTGTGTGTGCGTGTGTATATGTAGGTGTGAGAGAGAGAGAGAAAGTGTGTGTATATGTATATGTGTAGGTGGGTGTGTGTGCGTGTGTATATGTAGGTGTATATGTATATGTGTGTAGGTGGGTGTGTGTGCGTGTGTGTATGTAGGTGTATATGTATATGTGTGTAGGTGGGTGTGTGCGTGTGTGTATATGTGTAGGTGGGTGTGTGCGTGTGTGTATATGTGTAGGTGGGTGTGTGTATGTATATGTGTAGGTGGTTGTGTGTATGTATATGTGTAGGTGGTTGTGTGTATGTTTATGTGTAGGTGGGTGTGTGTGTATGTATATATATGTGTGTAGGTGGGTGTGTGTGTGCGTGTGTGTGTAGGTGTGTGTGTGTGTGTGTGTATATATGTGTGTAGGTGGGTGTGTGTGTGCGTGTGTGTGTAGGTGGGTGTGTGTGTTACCCAGGTCATTGTTCTTGGTGATGGCTGCTGCAGCTCGGGCACGTGGGCCCTGCTGAGTGAAGTGATATCCAAACTTCACTATACTGCTGTTGGTCTCCAGCATCTTGGCAATCTCCATTTCCACTGTAGTGCCCAGCTGTTGTCTCTGAGAACACCAGATACACACAGAGCATTATAAAAATATGCAGGCACACACACACCACCACCACCACCACCACCCATCATAAAAACATGCATGCATGCACACACCACCATCCAGCATAAAAACTCAGAATCTCTTCAGTGACGCGGCGCACACACACACACACACACACACACACACACACACACACACACACACACACACACACACACACACCTGCATCACTAGCCTCAGAGGAGCTGGCCACTGGAATACTTAGAATTAAATAAACACAGTCGTGCTTTCATTAAGCATGTTGCATGGCATCTTTTCACAGCTTTATTTACTTTAACTTCTAGCAAAACAGCAAACGTCGGTGACAGAATACCTGGTTATCGATCTTGATCTCAGCAAGTACGTCGTTGTCTCGCAGGGCCTCGACAAGAGCTTGCACTCCTGCGCTAGTTATGAAATTAGACTCCAAGTTCAAACTCCTCAGTGCAGTGTTTTCTCTCAGCATATCTGCAAACGCCTGCACACACAAGCAGAACACACTTTGGCCTCAAGACGGGTCAGGAATACTGATGCACGTTTGTGTTTCTCTGGTGCTTGTTTTGAGGAACTGCTCAAGTGTGCTGAGCAGAACCTTTTAGGCAAAACCGGCTGTACTCACCACTGCGATCGGATCATTGCTGCGTGTGGCTGCTAGACTAAACTTCTTAACATGCGTGTTCTTCTCCATGGCTTTAGCGAAGTCTCTCAGTGTTGGAATTGGAATGTTCTAGAAGAAAAAGCAAGTCTGTGGCTGTTTAATGTTGTCCGAGTTGTCAGCAACCGTCCATCTCTGGAGAGGGTTGGGGTCAGGGTTCAGTGGATTACTGGGAAAGCTGAGGGCCGTTAGTCCATCAACCCAAAAGACACAGAGAGGACGAGTACGTACTTTAAGGTTGTTGAGGTTGACTTCAATGAGCGTGGGGTCATTGGCCTTGACTCTCTGCAAAGTCTCATCCACATTAGTGGGGTTGGGTGGCTCATCAAAAACTGGTTTCACTTTTTCCCCCTTAATTACATCTAAAACAAAAACATACTGAATTACAAAAAAGGCACAGGACCACATTCTGAAAAGGCTTCAGTCTACTCTCTTTTGAAGAGGTCAGTTTGAGATAAATAAAATAAAAACTAAAAATTAAATGAGCCAACGAGTCTGTCAGGATAGCAACCATCTCCAGGGCCCTCACCCCAACCCCATCCAGAGTCCAACACTAATCCTAACCTGGCCTTAGAACCACACAAGCCCTGACCCTAGAACCACATTAACTCTAACGCCACTAACCCTAACCCCCACAGACCACGTCTTTTCCTCCTCAACATAAGGTCTGTAAAAAACAAGACGGACGAGTTTTTTTCCATGGACAACTCACCCGGGATAGCTGCACGATGATATTTACAGAGACATAGCTGCATTCAGGAGTTCTGGATGAAGCTAATCAAGCTATCAAGTCATGCTAGCCACTACAGTGAGATATACAGGGACTCCGGTGGTGCACAAACAGTATTGTTGTGGTTAGACATTGTACTCTGGATCTAGAGCTGTTGACCATGCAGACCCCACTACCTGTACCTGTACAGTCCTCTGTCAGACTCTGCTGACCACTTGCTTTACCTGCAGGCACACAAGGTGAAACGAGTCCTGAACACGGTGCATGTTGAGAAGGCGGCAGGTCCAGATGGAATTCCTGGCAGGGATCTCGAAGACTGCCCACCAGCTAGCCGAGATATTAACAGTTTACCTAACCCTAACCCCCTCCAACCTTAGACCACCAGCATGAACACAGGGAAAACTGTAAATGCGCATTATATATGTATGTATAGCATATATCATTATATTCTATAACTGCAGTCCCGGTGCTGTGCAGCTGGCCCATGTCAGAATGCCATTTGTGGACTACAGCTCAGCGTTTAACACCATTGGGTCAGCACGCTTGTGACAAAATCATTCAATCTGGTCTGAGTAACCAACTGTGTCCTTGGATGGAGGATTGTTTTTAACTGCCCACCAACCATGAGAATCAGCCCACACATCCTCCATCTTGAATCTCAACACAGGCGTCTCAAGATTGTGTGCTCATCGGTGCCCTCCACTGGCTCGACACACATGACTGTACACCCACTCATCCTACAGACAGATAAGACAACCTTGATGGGACTAATCTGAAATGACGAGGAGTTGGCTTACGTAGACAAGGTCTGCAAATTATTGAAGTGGTGAGCAGTCAACAATTTGTGAACATCAGGAAAACCAAGGTGGTCATTATAGACTTCAGACAGGGACCAACAGCACACCAGTCACTCCTTCCTAAAGGAGAAGAGGTAGAGTATGTTTCTAGATTCAAATACCCAAGATAAAGCTGACTACAAATGCCACTGCATTGATTAAGAAGGCCCATCAGAGGTTGTACTTTCTCAGATTAAAAGAGGTCCAACCTCTCTGCTAGATTTCTGGAAGCCTTCTACCACTGGAGAACATCTCAACATACTGCATTACATCTCGGTATAGGACCTGTTCAGTGAATACTGCCCAGAAAATCACTGCCTACCACCTTCAGATGTCAATTCCAGGTCCTGCACCCACAGCATAGCTGGGAGAACCGTTTCACATTCTGGCCATTCCTCTCCACCCAGAGCCCTAAAGTACTGCCCCAGGGTTATATACAGCTCCTACCCTTCAGAGCCCTGAACTACTGCACCACCAGGGCCAAATACAGCTTCTACCCCTCAGCAATCCAGGAACTTAAGAAGACCCCTGTATTCCTCTGTAGCCTCTTATCAGGATGTATGGATTTGACATCTGGAAAACCCATCACGATTCACTTTATTACCATGTTTTTGTCATTGGTTTAGTATATGTTTGCACAAGTTATATGTCTTGATTTATGGCTTTACAAGAGATGTCACATTTTGTATGCTGTACGCAGTTAATTCAAGCACATTTGGGTGGAGTAATCAGCACATTTGGTCTGAGTAATGTTCCTACAGTTTAGGAACATTTCCTGTCTGAGACTGTACAAAAGTGTGGCCTGAGGGATCGGAGGTCTGGGTCCCATTTAATTTTATTCTCAACAATCACATGCAGCACTGATATGGACAATGTGACTAGGCTGAGAGTCTCATTAGTCTATGGGTAAAATGAACAGAATACACAAATCTGGTGCATTAAAACATGAGAAGTGAGACAACAAAGGATGTAGCAAATGGTAGCAAAGATTAACCCTAACCCCTAATCCCCAACCCCTAACCCTCAACCCTAATCCCCAATCTGCACCCATAAACCCAAAACTCACCACCAAACCTAGACATAGCCTAGTGGTGATCCTGTTACATCTCTATCCTGTTGCATCATCTGATCAGCCATGATAATGCAACAGATCAGTGTAAAGTTACAACAGTTTTAACTAAACTGTTTAAATCAATTGGATATGAAAGGTGGGCTACACTAACTTACTGCATGTATGTGATTAGGTCTTGTAGTGATGCATGTTGTTGAGTCCACTTTATATGTCAACAGTATAGGACATTATATATTACCTATTCTGCAGTTGTGAAATTTAAAGTGACACCATCAGCAAGGCCCATCAAGAATGATCCACCCCCATGTGCAGAGTCTATACACGCCCTGCCAGGTGCTAAATCTAGCCATGCCCCTTCCAATTATGAATAACTGCTTGTTGTGCTGTTATTGCTAATGGATATTTCCCAAAAGTTACATCCCTCATTGTAGAAATGCAAAGGCTGAGTAACACTGCATAAAAAGGAAACACACACACATACGTGTACGCATGCTCATGCACACGCACAAACCTCTCTGTAGTGGCAGAGCTGATACATACTATTGTAGCCGTCTTTGTCCACAGTGGCATCGTAGCTTTGCGTGCTGGTCACAAGTGTGTTCACACCAAGGATAGCTAAAAAGATCATAAGAAATGCAGAAATCCCTTTAGACACAGCAGTGGAGGGTCAAAAACCCTAAATTAGGACATCCATTAAATTTTCAGTTCTTTATTAAGGAATGGTGATATATCAATCTTGTTTTTATTTTTCTCTGGAATAAAAAGTTATTTAATTGCAGGTAAAAATTTACCTTGCTCTACTCATTAAACAAAAGACCAAAAAAAAAAAGTATTCAAACTAAGAAATGTTAGCACCCCCTACCCCCTAATAGCTCGTGTTACCCCTTTTGGCTTAAATAACTTCAGTGAGACTCTCCTTGTAGCGGCCTATCAGTGTTAGGTAGGGCTGGTTATGAGGAATGTCTGCCCCAGTCCTCACTGTCTCAGTGTTTGAGGGGTTTGCATGTGCACTTCTGTTTCAGCTTTATTTTTACAGCTGGTCTCATATGCTACTCAAGCAGCTCTGATACAGAAGTCATGGTGGATGCTGTGATGGTGAGATGGTCAGGTCCTGCTGGAGTAAAGCACCCCTGACCCAGGAATGAAAATCGTTTCCTGTAATGCTGTATTGTACACACCAAACATGCTTTCTGTTATGGTGTCCACATAATTACATTTTACACTCATCTGTCTAAGAATGTCCTGATCTTTGTCCACATTCTCTGGTCTACATGTTTCTTTTAGAAAGCAAAGACAGAAAACATTAAATTAAAAATGGGAGGGTCATGGAGTGAGTAGGGGTAGTGTATGGATGGTGAGTGCTTCTGTTCTCCAGCAGGTAGAGAATTCTGCTCAATAGGTCAGGGGGTCAGCTAAAATGCTCCTGAAGAACGCAAACAATCCCATGACTCTGGGCAAATTGCCAGGTGAATGAGGACCAAATGAAGCTGGCCTTGAAGTCCAGGTGAGTTGGGAATGACTAGGCATGTTTCCTAATGTACATCAGGCCAGAGTCAGTCAAGGTAGCTCACTACTGTAATGAGGGCAGAGTCAAAGTCAAGGTAGCTCATACTACTGTAATGAGGACGGAGTCAGTCAAGGTAGCTCACTACTGTAATGAGGGCAGAGTCAGTCAAAGTAGCTCATACTACTGTAATGAGGGCGGAGTCAGAGTCAAGGTAGCTCACTACTGTAATGAGGGCAGAGTCAGTCAAAGTAGCTCATACTACTGTAACGAGGGCGGAGTCAGTAAAAGTAGCTCATACTACTGTAACGAGGGCAGAGTCAGAGTCAAGGTAGCTCACTACTGTAATGAGGGCAGAGTCAAGGTCAAGGTAGCTCATACTACTGTAACGAGGGCAGAGTCAGAGTCAAGGTAGCTCACTACTGTAATGAGGGCAGAGTCAAGGTCAAGGTAGCTCATACTACTGTATTGAGGGTGGAGTCAGTCAAAATAGCTCACTACTGTAATGAGGGTTGAGTCAGTGTCAAGGTAGCTCACTACTGTAATGAGGGCAGGGTCTGGGTCAAGGTAGCTCAGACTACTGTAATGAGGGTGGAATCAGCAGGAGGATGGACATAGCTTTTGTGTGGTTTTGCTCGTCATGGATGCTCCAGGTTCTGTTGTGTCATGAGCTCTCACCTGCCAGGTCACACAGCTCTGTGTCAGTTGCACTGGAGAGTGCCTCTTCTAGTTCAGGGTCGAGAGTCGTAACTTCCTCCTGCCGCGTCTCGATTGGCTGCTTCTTAGGCACCCACACCTTTCCTGGACAAGCATACAGGGGAGATCACCGGTCATATGTCACCCAGACAGGCTACGCTTTCACACACAGTTATGCTTGGCCTCTCTTGATATATCTTTTGGATTCTTATGAAGTATGATATTTTGAGCAGCACTGTCGCACAAACCAAAAAGGTTCATTGTAGCTATTGGGTTGGTTAACATTGGTTTAAACGGTCTGTGGAGTTTTCTGTATCAGTTGGTTTGTTCCTTCCTCCGATTCAGTTAATACCCTAACTCTCTGAACCTAAACCAAGTTTTCCACCTTATGTGTCATATGTATTATTACGTTAAATTGTTGATAGCTATTGATCAATATAATTTGCATTTGTTCATTAAACCAATTACTGTGGCAAATACATTCAACAAGTCGTATTGTCACTGCGAAGCTTCACCGTCGCTAATGAGATTGAGGCATCATTTAATCTATTCCAGTTATCAAATACATATTTCCCTGAGACATCCAGGGTGGTGCCCCCTTATAATTAATCAAAATGAATCAATATTGCTACAAGTGTGTGAGGAATGTGTAAGCACCCTAACCCAGATAGGTGGTGGTAGTTTTGTGTGTGGGGTCATGCAGAGTTATGTTTAGTTACTCTAACCCAGAGTGGTCTGTGTGTGTGTGTGTGTGTGTGCGCGTGCATGTGCACCAAAGAGTGAGAGAACGTTTGATCTCATTAGGTGACAAAATTATCTGAAATGAATGTCTGTATATTGCATGAAATCTGTAAAAGTCTTACCGACAATTTCATTCAGTCCATGAACAATTTTTTCCTGTAAAAAGATCAGCCCTTCAGTGGTAGCATGCATGCCTGGAGGGCTTTAGAGTGCTGGCGGGACTGAAGTCACATGACCAGTAAACCTCATTATGACATGCCTGAGCCTAGCAGGCTATTCCATTACAGCAGGAATGAATCTGGGCCCAGATAGCCCTGCATATGCTTTACTCTGACAATGTTTCCATAGCAGCCCCAGAACAGCAAGGGTGTGTCTCATTTGAGAGCAAAAGCTCATCAGTCTTACACTCTCACTTACACACCCACACACTCGCGCAAACACCCCCGTTTCTCTGACCTCATTCTTTTATTTTGGTTTCACTCGCAGATTAAAAAGCTAAATATATAGTGATTCAGGCATTCAAAAGAACCACGAGTGACTGAAAGAAGCCTGAACTGTGAGCCTTCACAACAAAGAGCAAGAGCACCCACGTATGAGACTGCACAAGAGAGTGGGATGGGAGAAGATACACAGACCTGAAACGCTGGACTTCCCTAGGAATGTTATGGATGATCAGTCATAGTTTTACATCATTGTACATCGTGTTATACGATAAACCTGGTAACTGGTGAATCAAGTAGTCTTTAGAAAATTATGGTTAACTCGCCCTCTTTTCTGACTAGGGTTAGTCTGTCCTGGGCTCATCTTTTAGTCAGAACTAGGTTTATGGTTTAGGGTTAGCAGTGCCGGACACTCATCATTGGAATATGTTGTCTCAGTTCCATGAAAACATTAAACATGGCTTATCAGGGCATCTACACGCATATCTGCTCAAACTGGGTTCAGTTCCTCAGATACAAAACCGAAGATAAAATTACATTACTGAGGTGTATGAGTGTAAACCAAAGAGAGGGAGACCGATAGCACTGAGAGGTGACGGCACACACAGACCCTACAAGGTCAGCACACACGGCAAACAGAGAAAAAAACAAAACAGACTGACAAAAAAAAAAAAAAACAACTCTCTCGCAACAATACAGCCAGAATGAGTCATTCAGGATGAGGTAACCCAACGCTTTTTACCTCAGTGATGCTAAGAAAAAGCTGTTTTCAATTCCAGGTTTCATTTCCCTGGGGCAGCTTCTCCCCCTGCAGCAGGGCTGGGCTAGGACTGCATGAGCTAATGATCTACAGAGTATGTGAGGGAGGCAAGAGTGAGCTCGTGAGCAGAGAGCGCTCAGCTGTATATGCAGGACAGGATGTGTGCAAGGCGCTCTGCAGTCTCATGACTCTAATGCGTGTCTAGGGATAGCTGATAGTTGATCTGCTGTAATGTCTGGCTAGGGTTAGCCGATAGGTGATCTGCTGTAATGTCTAGCAATTCTCACATGTGTTGCTGCTAAGCACTGCTGTGCTGTTTTCTGTTTCTGTTTTTGTCACTCAAAATTTAGGGTTTTCTAAATGTCTTTACAGATATCCAATCCAACATTTTGATGATGTCTGCTCAATACAGTCACTATATCATAAGTGCCTTCTCTCTGCAATATCCGTGACCAATGGCGATTAATTAATTAATTAAATAGTTAACAAACAAACAAAACAAAACATGATATTTCCAGTTTGTGAACTGAAGGGTTGGGGAAAGGAGAAAGAGCATGAGTAACCTGACAGAGCTGTAGAGAAAACCAAACTAATAAAGCCAGTGGGGAACCGTCAGGGCCCTCTACGCCCTCTTAGAGGGCCTAAAATATAAATATATAGAAAATAATTTATCCAATTTTATTTTATCTACTTACAGTTTGACAATCGACATCTAAACAATTACAAAAATATAAGCAAAAAATAAATTATTCACCCCAGTCTATTAAATCTGTGTTGGAAGGTGAGGGGTTAAGTGGAAGCCTGTGAGCCTGTGTCTCCCCCTATCAGGACTGTGATGCCCGCTGTTTGTTTACAGAGGGCCTAACAGTTATAATTCAGCGCAATACCAGTTTCAAATGACAGTAAAATTGACCAATCATATCTTCCCTCTTAGTGGGCGGGCTTAACTGTATGATAATTTCCGCCCGCTGTGGCGACGCTAGCTGTCGTTAGCATACCACCACTAGCTAGTTTCGATTCATTCCTTTGATGCCCTCGTGCCCGTTGTTTACATATTCCGCCTCCGAGGAACACGGAGCTGTGAACCTTATTTTGTTATCTAGTACATATGTTATTGTTTATTGCGTTTTTAAAGCTGTACTGTCGTCTCAATTTTTAAATTGCAGTTAATTAGGAGAGGAAACAAATTTTTTTCGGGGGGGGGGGGGGGGGGGGGGGGGGATGGGAGAGGGCCCAGGTATAATGGTCATGGTTCGCTACTGAATAAAGCACTCCTCTATATCCAAGTGAATTACTCTATGGCTGTAGTATATTTGATGTATATGTTTGTAGTATATACACTCACTGGCCACTTTATTAGATACACCTTGCTTGCTGGTTGGACCCCTTTTTGCCTAGATTCATGGCATAGATTCAACAATGTACTGGAAACATTCCTCAGAGTCTGGTCCATATTGACATGATAGTATCACGCAGTTGCTGCAGATCTGTCAGCTGCACATCTATGATGCAAATCTCTCGTTCCACCACATCCCAAACATGCTCTATTGCAGTGGTTCCCAAAGTGGTGGGCGCGCCCCCTAGGTGGGGCGCGGAGCTATTGCAGGGGGTGCGCGGAGCTTGGAAGTAAAATGTGCACATGTGTCAATATTAGGGATACTCCGATTCCGATATTAATATCTGAAAGAAATCTAGATCGGGTATCGGTGACAATGTGACCTATCCATAAAAACAGATCTATTCAGTCTAATTCTATGCTTGTAACACTTTTCGGAGTTAGTTCAACCTTAAATATCCACTCTGTCCCGGCTAGAAGTGAACTTGCACGAAACACACAGAGGAGAGGTGAATCACTGACTCGTACTCGCGGTGGTGGTTCCACTTAGTCCGTTTATTTGCTGGTTGACCAAAATAAACCTGGGCTCCATCACTACTTGACTGTTCATACATGAACTGGTGAGTTGTCCAAAGCTCATTGAATGCGTTACTTACAGAAATAAAATAAAGATAAAATAAAGAGCAGTGGTCTCAGTCGGTCTACGGCAGAAAGCTAAAAAAACAACAATATTCCAACCGCGCACTCAACTCGCTCCCTTAAAGAGACAGTACACATATTTCTGGCCGTTACATGCTTTGTGCTCTGCGTGATGTCTGTGCTTGCAAACTAGCCGCATATGTATTGCTGTTTCTCTTATTTCATCTCCTTATTTATTTTTAATTATATTTAGAATTCTTGAACCATTTAAAAGGTTTCTTGCAGTTTATTTTTTTCATGTTTGACCAAAGTTGTGAACCTATTGTTTTTGTAAGTTTCAGGTTCTTTGGTATTATTTATTTTACATTCAATGTTATATTCATAATTGCACTGACTGAACAAATGCAAGTTGTGTTGTTTTTACATATTTATATGTGTGTATAAGTGTGCTATACTGGTGCAGAGTTTTCAATAAACTTGTAATTCAGTATGTCTGTTTAAAAAAAAATGTTTTAAGTCGATTCAGCACTGTTTTACTCTATCAGATCGGTATCGGATCAGTATCGACCAATACTAAGCCTCAGATATCTGAATCGGTATCGGAAGTGAAAAACGTGAATCGGTACATCCCTAGTCAATATGGGAGGGGGGGGCGCAAAAATATTCTCATCTACTAAAGGGGGGCACGGCAGAAAAAGTTTGGGAACCACTGCTCTATTGGATTGAGATCTGGTGACTGTGGAGGCCATTTAAGTACAGTGAACTCATTGTTGTGTTCAAGAAACCAGTCTAAGATGACATGGCACATTATCCTGCTGGAAATAGTCATCAGAGGATGGGTACACTGTGGTCATGGTTAGGCCTGTGTTGAAAAAATCGATTTTCTGATTCAGAATCGATTCGCATATGATGATCTGATTATCGATTCGTACGTCCAAAAAAGATCGATTTTTTTAGTGAACTTTTACCCCCGCCTCGTCACTGAATTCACGCAGGCGTGCTCGGTCTAACTAACTGTAAAACGAATTGGCGTCGGACAGTGCCGGTAACGACGATAGTCAAATCGGAAATCTAAAAACAGAAGGACAGTTTATCCAGTGTCAGTGACTATTTACAGTTAGTCCGTGTCACTGACCGTTTACCCAGTGTTTTTACAGTTTTAAAAAAGTTTAAAATGTTCTTGTAACGTTGGGCGCAAGGCGATGGACGAGACAGAATCCTTTGCACTTTCCAAATCGTTACGTTTATTACATTATTTACCGAAGCGCAGACAGCGCACATAAAACACGTTTACATAGAACACGTGTGACTCAAACAATGACGAGCACAGTACGCTGCGCGAGCGCAAATTAAATAGACAAACCACATAAACCCCACGTGATGACGAGACGAGTCACAGGTGAGGACTATCACAAGGCACCCGCACCCACGGAGATACACCGACGTAGACGATTAGACGCAGACGACGTTAACGCGCCCAAAACGGAGGGGTCGGGGACCGTAACGTGACAGTTCTGTTCTTATATTCCCACTTTAAAGAAAAATACACGTTTACATTTTATACTTTCAGTTTATTAAGTGTGAGCACTTTAAAAATAAAAATGCATTTGGTAGCAACAGCTTATGGGTGAATTCTTAATTATTTCAATCATAATAATAATAATGCACTGGTTAGTGTCCCAGTAGGAGCCCACTGTTGCAGATATAGACACCTCAAAGATGTCCTCTGTTTATTGTCCTGGATTACCTTTCTTGAAGGTAGATTTATGATGACCCTTTTCACCAGTCTTCCAGCCATCAGTAACTACCAACTACCAGTAACTATTTGCTGATTAATATCGATATAATACTAGTTTTAACATGTTGCTTCTGTACACAGTCAGGAAACAGCTCAAATACATTTTTAATAACACTAAACCCCGAATTGGATCAAATCGATTAAATCTGATTAAATCGAAATAAATCGATTCTTAATCTTCAGAATCGGAATCGGATCGATTCTTGGAATTTGAATCAATACCCAGCCCTAGTCATGGTTGACAACAATACTAACAATACTGTGGCATTGACACGATGGTCAGTTGGTACTAATGGGCCCAAAGTGTGCCAGGAAAATATCTCTCACACCACTGCATCACCACCACCAGCCTGAACTGTTGATACAAGGCAGGATGTTGTTGATGCCAAATTCTGGCCCTACCATCCGAACGTCGCAGCAGAAATCGAGACTCATCAGACCAGGCAATATTTTTCCAATCTTTTATTGTCCAATTTTGGTGAGCCTGTGCGAATTGTAGCCTTACTTTCCTGTTCTTAGCTGACAGGTGTGGCACCCGGTGTGGTCTTCTGCTGCTGTAGGCCATCGCTTCACGGTTCAACGTGTTGTGCATTCAAAGATACTCTTCTGCATGCCTCGGTTGTAATGACTGGTTGTTGGGGCAGTCATGGCCTGGTGGTAGAGAGCTAGTCTTGTGACCGGAGGGTCGTGGGTTTGATTCCCAGACCTGAGGCCATGACTGAGGTGCCCTTGAGCAAGGCACCCAACCCCAACTGCTCCCCGGGCGCCGGGCTAGGGCTGCCCACCGCTCTGGGCACGTGTGATCCACAGCCCCCTAGTAATCACTAGTGAGTGTGTGTTCTAACTGCACAGATGGGTTAAAAGTGGAGGACAAATTTCGATTGCGATGAAAAAATCACAATTGACAAAAATATGGCACATTTGAGTTACTGTTGCCGTTCTATCAGCTCAAACCAGTCTGGCCATTCTTCTCTGACCTCTGGCATCAACAAGGCATTTGCGCCCACAGAACTACCGCTTACTGGATATTTTCTTTTTCGGACCATTCTCTGTAAACTCTAGAGATGGTTGTGCGTGAAATTCCCAGTAGATCAGCAGTTTCTGTAGACCAACTCGTCGGGCACAAACAACCATGCCACGTTCAAAGTCACTTAACTCACATTTTTTCCCCATTCTGATGCTGGGTTTGAACTGCAGCCCAGTGCCCAGTGAGAGTATGTAGTTTACTGGATGCATATGGATGTAGTATATATGTAGTATATTCAAACCACATGAAAGAAATAGAGAAAATGGCATTTCCCATGAGCCTGCTGAGATTTAAGGTAGATTTGATATTTGAATAAAAAGCTAAGTTATCATCGGTTTTAATTCTTCTAGATCGTTCTGCAGCCTTTGACATGGTCAACCACAACATCCTACTCTGTTCTTTCTAGCATCGGTGTAACTGGCTCTGCTTGGATATGGTTCCAGTCATATCTTGAAGACCATTGCTATCAGGTAACATGGAGAGGATCTACATCAAATCCATGTAAATTTTCCACTGGAGTCCCCCAAGGTTCAGTCCTAGGCCCTCATCTCTTCTCTTTATATACTCGTTCACTTGATGACATTATTTTGTCTCATGGTTTCTCTCCTTCCTCTCCTCATTCTGACACCCAGGTTTCTACGCGTATCTCGGCATGCTTAGCAGATATTGCTTCATGGATGACTGCTCACCACTTGAAGCTCAATCCTAGCAAAACTGAGCTTCAGTCCATTCCAGGAACCCCAAACCCACACAACGACCTCAGTTTCCTTTGAGAACACCTTGTTAACAACATCAGAAACTGCACGAAGCCTGGGTGTAACATTGGACAACGAGTTGTCCTTCTCAACACATGTTTCAAAACTGACCAGATCCTGCAGATTTCTCCTCTGCAACATACAGAGAATACAACCCTTCCTTTCACAGGAAGCTACTCAAGTAGCTTCCCCCTCCCCCACCTGTGATGGTCCACTTCACACCTACACCCCTCCTCCACCAGTGACCTCTACGGTGTATGTCACAGTTGACCAGGTGAGAAGACAGCTACAGAGACTCCACACGAACAAGGCTGCAGGCCCTGATGGTGTCCCCCTCCAGAAGGTCCCTGTGATGTGGAAGACGTCCTGTATTGTTCCTGTGCCAAAGACTCCGAGGCCCAGTGACATCAAGGACTACAGGCCAGTGGCATTGACTTCCCACGTCATGAAGACCATGGAGAGACTTGTCCTGGAGCAGCTCCGCCCCATGATCCAGCCTCTTCTAGACCCCCTTCAGTTCGCCTATCAGCATCGTCTGGGAGTTGAGGATGCCATCATATACCTGCTGAACCAAGTCTATGCCCACCTAGATATGCCAGGCAGCACTGTGAGGGTCATATTTTTTAACTTTTCCAGTGCATTTAACACCATTCAGCCTGCTCTTCTGGGTGACCAGCTGAACGTGATGCAGGTAGACGCCCCCCTCGTGTCCTGGATTATTGACTACCTGACTGGCAGACCACAGTATGTGCGTCTGCAGCACTGTGTGTCAGACAGAGTGGTCAGCAACACAGGAGCCCCGCAAGGAACCGTTCTGTCTCCCTTCCTCTTCACCCTCTACACCACTGACTTCAGCTACTGCACAGAGACCTGCCACCTCCAGAAGTTTTCTGATGATTCTGCACTAGTTGGATGTATCAGCAGGGGTGATGAAAAGGAGTACAGGGCGACGGTGAACGGCTTTGTTGCGTGGTGTGAGCTGAAACATCTACAGCTCAACGTGACGAAGACAAAGGAGCTGGTGGTAGACCTGAGGAGGGACAAAACACAGGTGACCCCTGTTTCCATCAGAGGGGTCAGTGTGGACACTGTGGAGGATTACAAATATCTGGGCGTGCACATCGACAGCAAACTGGACTGGACCAAGAACACCGACGCCCTCTACAAGAAGGGCCAAAGTCGTCTCTATTTTCTGAGGCAGCTGAGGTCCTTCAATATCTGCAGGACCATGCTGAGGATCTTTTATGAGTCTGTAGTGGCCAGTACCATCCTATACATGGTGGCATGCTGGGGCACCAGGCTGAGGGTGGCAGATGCCAACAGACTCTATAAACTGATCCGAAGAGCCAGTGATGTTGTGGGTGTGGAGCTGGACTCTCTGATGGCAGTGTCTGAGAGGAGGACACTGTCCAAGCTGCGTACCATCATGGACAACAGCTTCCACCCTCTGCATCACACAGTGATGAGCTACAGGAGCACATTCAGTGCAAGACTCATTCTGCCAAAATGCACTACAGAACGTCACAGGAGGTCTTTCCTACCAGTGGCTATCAAACTTTACAACTCCTCTATTACAACATGACATGTACAGAAATATTGTATTCTATAATATAATTTATATATTGTATTATACTTTACTTTATTATTCATTATTGTATTATAAGCCCTTATAGTTTTAGATAATTTTAAGTTCATTTTTTTCTTGCTGTAATTTACTTTTTTTGGGAGGGCTTATACCTATTTTAGGTTGTTACTGTTATAAGTGCAATTTCCCACCTGGGATCAATAAAGTATTTCTGATTCTGAAGTGCTTGTGCAGTCTCTAGTAATCTCCAAGCTGGACTACTGCAATTCCCTACTTGCAGGTCTTCCTCTACGGATCATCAGACCTCTACAACTAATTCAGAATGCTGCAGCACGACTAGTCTTCAATCTACCCAAGTTCTCACATGTGACTCCTCTGCTACGCTCTCTTCACTGGCTTCCAGTAGCGGCACGCATCAGAAATAAAACCTTAATGCTTGCTTACAAAGCCAAAAATGGACTGGCCCCTCCCTACATGATGTCCATGGTAAAAAGCCGATCTGTACCATGAACTCTCAGAACCTCAAGCTTGGCTCGACTCGAAACTCCATGCTTAAAGTCTCATGGAAGACAAAGCTCCAGACTATTCTCTGTCCTGGCTCCAAGATGGTGGAACAATCTTCCATTAGCTGCTAGGACTGCAGAGTCTATTGCTATCTTCAAGCGTAGACTGAAGACTCACCTGTTTATTGAGTTCTTACCAGAGCACCAATTCAGCTGATACCACTTTCCGTTGTTCTGAAATTGTATGTTGTATGTATGACCGGTATCTCTCCTCTCATTCCTTTCTAAGATCCTTGAACGGGCTGTACACAACCAGCTATCCTCTTTTCTCTCACAGAACCAGCTTCAGGACCCCAACCAATCTGGCTTCAAGCCGGCACATTCTACGGAAACTGCACTCATTGCAGTAACTGAGAAACTCCATGCGGCTAGAGCAAATGGACTATCATCAGTTCTGATTCTGCTTGACCTTTCGGCTGCCTTTGACACAGTCAATCATGAGATCCTTCTGTCCATCCTCTCAGGCCTTGGTATCACTGGCAATGCATGGACATGGTTTGCATCCTACCTGGAGGGTCGTTCCTACCAAGTAACATGGGGAGGATCAACATCCACGCCATGCAAACTCTCCACCGGTGTTCCACAAGGCTCAGTACTGGGTCCACTTCTTTTTTCCCTTTATACCCGCTCTCTGGGTGAGTCAATCTCTGCACATGGCTTCTCTTATCACTGTTATGCGGATGACACCCAGCTCTTCTTTTCCTTCCCACCCTCTGACACACAGGTTTCAGCTCGAATCTCTGCATGTCTGAAAGACATTGCCTCTTGGATGGCAGCTCACCACCTAAAGCTTAACCCAAGCAAGACGGAGATGCTGTACATCCCTGCAAGAGCCAGTCCTCATCGTGATCTTTCTATCTCATTCGAGAACACTGTGATCACTCCATCCATGGAAGCGCGTAGCCTTGGTGTAGTTGTCGACAATCAGCTCTCCTTCACGGCCCACGTTGCTAACACAACACGATCATGCAGATTCGCCCTTCACAACATTCGGAGGATTCGGCCATTTCTCTCTAGGGAGGCCACTCAGGTCCTTGTCCAGTCCCTTGTTATCTCAAGACTGGACTACTGCAACTCCCTACTGGCTGGTCTTCCTATGCATGCCATCAAACCCCTGCAACTGATCCAGAACGCTGCAGCTCGGTTGGTCTTCAACCTTCCCAAGTTCAGCCATGTCACTCCCTTGCTGTCCTCCCTCCACTGGCTTCCGGTAGCTGCCCGCATCAAATATAAAACCCTGGTGCTGGCCTACAAAGCAAAGAATGGTCCAGCTCCTCCTTACTTGATGGCCATGGTAAAACCCAGATGCATACCTAGAGCCCTCCGCGCCTCAAGTATGTCTCGTCTTGACCCTCCATCATCCAGGACACATGGGAGACAAGCATCCAGACTTTTCTCTGTCCTGGCTCCAAGGTGGTGGAATGAACTTCCCTTGTGTGTCCGAACATCGGAGTCACTTGCTGTCTTCAGACGCCGACTGAAGACCCACCTCTTTCAAGTGCACTTTGCATAATTATGCTTTGTCTATTGTACTTTATCGTCTCTTTCCTCAGGTATTGTGCATAATTGGGTTATAGGAATTGTTTACTGTCTTTTTCCTCAGGGGATGTGTATATTCAGGTATAATTGTTAGGTATCATTTGACTTTCGTCTAGTGGTTTTTCCAGCTTAGAGTACCTTGTGTTCAGGACTATCTATTCTACCTTGGAGATTCCAAGCAACTACATAGCACTTTTGTAAGTCGCTCTGGATAAGAGCGTCTGCTAAATGCCATAAATGTAAAATGTAAATGTATGTCTGTCTATGGTTATTTGTGCTTCTTGGCAAACGTCCAACTTGCAAAACACTAGGTAATGACTCCTTTAGTTTAGTAGTAGTCTGACTCAATGGTATCTTGAATTCTGGCCTATCTGTACTATTACCTAGGATGAATTCTGTGATCAGATGCAAAGCACTTTGCAAGTCGCTCTGGAAAGGGCGTCTGCTAAATGCCGTAAATGTAAGTTCACACGTAGCGTGTGATGAGACATCAGTGGCAAACCATCTCGGTAAGCGAAATACTGACTAATAAAAAAAAACATAGAAGTTCGTAAAAGTTTTTGTTTTAGAATTTTATTTATACGCATCCGTCATATCCATGCATGACATCTATGAAAAAAGCGCATTTAGTCACTTTGGTAGGCTGTTGCAGATCTTGAAGAGATTTGGTGACTGTTCTGGGTACAGACTCAACATGTCAAAAACACAGGCACTTCTGTTCCACACCATTCCCCCACCAGAATTCAAGGAACATAAATTAAACTGGGAAGCCAATTCGATCAAGTATCTTGGAGTAAATATAACTAAAAACCCTTCTGAATTATACAAAGAAAACTATGACGATGTCAATAATATAATAAGGTCAGATATGGAACGTTGGTCAACCTACCCTATGGACTTAACTGACAGGATCAATGTAGTCAAGATGAATATCCAACCCAGACTATTATACTTATACCAATCACTTCCAATACAAGTACCACAAATACAGTTTACAAAGTGGGACAAATTAATATCTAGATTTATTTGGGAGGGTAAAAGACCTAGAGTGCGCTTTACCACTCTCCAATTACCCAAGCTCAGGGGGGGACTCGCACTCACAAACTTAAGAGACTATTTTATTGCAGCTCAAGTACGTCCATTATTGAACTGGTGCTGTACTAATTTTGTAGCTCACTGGAAGGATATAGAAATAAGTAACTATAAATGCCCTGTTCAAACATTCATCGGTGAGAAGGAACTACCCCTTCAAGTTAGGGAAGAGATGGATCCAATAACATCTTTTACTTTAGATATATGGCACTCTGTTGTAAAACAGTTAAAATTAGATGATGGATTAAGCCTTCTAAAATGGATAGCGTATGACAAAAATTTTACTCCAGGATCCACTGACATAACGTACAGACACTGGGTAGACAAAGGTATAACTGCAATGTGCACCATTACAAAGGAGGGGAATATAGTAAGCTTTCAGGAAATGAAAGATAAATTTGGCCTAGTAAATGCAGATCTATTTAGGTATCTACAAACAAGGGACTATTACATTAAAAAGATTAAAAAAGATGAGGTACATCCTCTCATTAAAATCCTGGTAACATCTTACCAGAGACATACCCCAAAAGCAATCTCAAAACTATATCTATGTCTACTGGAAAGTAGAAAACACTCCACAATATACATAAAATCTAAATGGGAGAAAGAAATGGAGGAGGAGATTCTAGATGAAACCTGGTTTGAGATGTGGAAAAATCATCAAACTACAACACAATCACATAAATGGAGGGAATTTGCTTGGAAAAATCAGATTCGCTTTTTTATCACTCCTCAAATAACAAACAAACAAACTTCACAGCAACAACAATGTTGGAGAAAATGTGGAGAAAAGGCACCACATCACACACACATTTTTTGGAGTTGCAAGAGACTAGAACCATTTTGGCGACAGGTACATGATGATCTGTGTGAGGTGTTAAGTTACAATGTCCCTTTTACTTTCAAGCTACTTTACCTTGGGCATTTGGAAGGGTCTGTATCTATTGAAGACCAATATTTGGTTAAAATACTTCTCATTGCAAGTAAAAAAGCTATTACAAAAAATTGGTTGAAACCGGACATACCGAGTAAAGGGCAATGGGTTACTATTATTAAGGAAATCCAAGGGATGGAAAAGATGACATACAAATTGAAACTGAAGGAAGAATTATATGAAAGAAACTGGGTGAAATGGATACATTATACAGAAATGTTGAATGCAATGTAATTTCTATACTTTACACCATAGCTATTAAACAACCCATTGTTAAATAGGCCAACTGTTAATGTTATTGTTCTTTTCTTTTGTCTATTTGTTTGGTTCTTTTTTGGTCATCCCCGTTTGATTTACTTGTAACATACTGACTGTATTTAAATATACAAATGTATGTAGATTGAGTATATTAACATACTCATTGTATTTGAGAATATACATGTATGTAGATGTTTTTCATTTGAAATGGAACGTCAATAAAAATAAAGTTAAAAAAAAAAAAAAAAAGCGCATTTAATGTTGTTCTGCAAAGTGGCCCTTGGACAATCTGGCTTCTGTGTCTGTAGCCAGCAGAACTTGGCATGTAGCCACACTGACCTCTAGGGGGCGTTTTGAGGTCACGGCTCTCTTTCAAGGTTGACCTTGGCCGACCCTGCCCGATCGCCCCCATGCTTCCTGTTCCGACCCCTGGAGATCAGAACAGCTTTTCTACTCAAAAGACAAGCCAAACTCAACACCAGCAGGACTCCAGCATTAGCATATGGTGCAGAGAGACTCAGATCAGTGGACTGAAGTGTGGGATCTTCAGGGTACAGGCACACCAAACATCTGTTAGCTACACTGGTATTTGTTTGCTACACTATACAACTAATGCTTACTGAGCAGTGAGAGACAAGAAGGTAAGATGAAAGCAGTTTGGTGATTTTGGTCCAAAGACACTTCAGTTTAATTACCCTTTGTGCTAATTATCCTTTGCACCCTTTGTGCAATACACCAACCAATGCAGGACTCCAAGCCCGCACACAGAGCTAACCCTGATATCCTAACCCTGACAGTGTCTGGCATGGGATGTGTGCAGACACTTTAGTGCTCGGAGTACTTTTGAACCATTTGCTGTTACATGTTTAAAACACAAATTCCCCAAGAGGAATTGCTGCACTTGGCATTATGGACTGACATCTTCACAAAATCTCCTCCCAACGTCACGCCTCAGCATGGGAAGCTCACTCAGTCTTGCCAGTCTGAGTGACATGGTTCCAGAGCAGTGCTGACTGTAAATATTGCAACAACAAACTTGGCCAGGGCTGCAAGCCAAAGTTCCTCGTGGTCATGAGGAGTTACTGGCAGCAGTAAGGCCTGTGCCTGGCGACCATGGCTGCCATCACTATGGAAACAGGTAGTAGAGGAGAACCAGACATGAACCCTGTAGCACAGAGAACAGCTCCATTTTCTGCTGTTTCCCATGTGGGGTGAATCCCAAAACCCTAACCCTGACCCTGGAACCCTAGCCCTCTATGGAGACAAAGTCCATTCAGAAGTCCAACACTTCCTGTCTCTCGTAAAGCCATTGTGTCTTTTCTGAAAAGCATGATAAGAGGCCTGGTTTAGCACTCACACCCAAAGAGTAAACCATAACCATAACTCTGCATGATACATGTATAATAGACACCAATGACAACTTTCTCTACACACACACACACACACACACACACACACACACACACACGCAACAAACACATAAACAAATGTAATAAACACACATAACCTGAAACACAAGCAAGCAAATCGCAAGCATTGCAGACACTATAGACACTAGCTAGACCTATGGTTCTCATAAAAAAAAAAAAAAAAAAAAAAAAAAAAAAACACAAATGTGATATTGTGATGCTAGCATTCAAGCAACATGATTAATACTGCAACGTGAAATCTAATGGAATCAGCTAGCATGATACCACGATATCTGGTAAACCCTGCAGTAATTCAGTTTTATCTATGCATGTGTTTATCAAACTATAAAAGGCACGATAAACAACAGACGTGTCTAACCTTTCTTCTCTCCGGTGAAGGGGATGTAGTCTTCTCTGTCTTTGTGTTCCAGAGCCTCTTTCTCCAGGTACTTCAGCAGTTTCTCACGGTCAAACGGGCCAGTCACCTCCTTATTCGTCTGGTCTTTCTGCCTCAAGCCCGCAGGGAGCAAGGCATTCTGGGCAAAAGTGATGAGAATATGGAGGAGTGTTAGCAGCCTAAGTAATTGATCATGTTTACGGCTGCAATACAATACTTATAGTTGTACTGTGCAGGTATAAAAATTAATAGATCTACAGCACACATTAACCATTAACATGAAAGAATGCCTGCTACTCACAGCTGTATATCTGGTTTGAGTAGACATGTAATAATTATAATTTGATAACTGAACATCAGCAGTTATATAGATATTCAAAGTTTGGTTTCCTCAAAGTTGGAAAACAAAAAGAAATAATAAAAAGACTCAACTCTGTGGTCCCTACCCTAACACTACCCTACCCTGTGGTCCCTACCCTAACACTACCCTACCCTGTGGTCCCTACCCTAACACTACCCTACCCTGTGGTCCCTACCCTAACACTACCCTACTCTGTGGTCCCTACCCTATCCTGTGGTCCCTACTGTAACACTACCCTACCCTGTGGTCCCTACCCTAACACTACCCTACCCTGTGGTCCCTACCCTAACACTACCCTACCCTGTGGTCCCTACCCTAACACTACCCTACTCTGTGGTCCCTACTGTAACACTACCCTACCCTGTGGTCCCTACCCTATCCTGTGGTCCCTACTGTAACAGTACCCTACCCTGTGGTCCCTACCCTAACACTACCCTACCCTGTGGTCCCTACCCTAACACTACCCTACCCTGTGGTCCCTACCCTAACACTACCCTACCCTGTGGTCCCTACCCTAACACTACCCTATCCTGTGGTCCCTACTGTAACATTACCCTACCCTGTGGTCCCTACCCTAACACTACCATACCCTGTGGTCACTACCCTAACACTACGGCAAAAAATGTTCTACAGCACAATCCTCTAGGGACACATGCTATAAAGCTAGCAAGCAAAAGCCCAGTGCTGAACTCTGGTGAACAAAATCATTTTGGGTAAAATAATCTCCTTACTGGAAATCTGAATAGTACCCTCTAGGAGTGCAGGTGTTTATCAAATATGAGTAGTACCCTCTAGAAGTGGAGTTGTTTATCAAGTTGTCCTTTTAAGCTTTGCTCCTCCACCCTGTCATTACATTCCCCAAACAGAATAGATGTTTGTTAGCATTTAAAAAAATGTCTGGGAAAGCTTGGGTGCTCTGGCTTGCTTATAAACAAACAAGTATGCAGTTTGTTTATAAAAAAAAAACACACTAAACATTACTTGTTCACATAAGTGATATGCTTGCAAAAGACACTTTCAAACTCAGCAGAAAGTGCACTGGTTGTATTGAGAAGAAAACATTTGCCTGCCCAGTGCATTGTGCAGGTCGAATACATGGATGTAAAATCTGCTAAATAATGCAATTGGCAAAGACATTAACAGAACGCAAACGTAGCAAGCTCTGCAACTTGGCTAACTAAAGTTTAGCTTAGCTTCCTTTAATCAAACATTAGTTTAATAATAGCTCAAAAATATTAGCTTAACACGGTGACCACCAACAGACTGAAATGCCGATAGGTGTGAAACACACGAGACCATCCCATTTCTCTGGAAAACTCGCATAAATGTATATATGAACACTTTGTGTACTTCACTAATATTATATAAGATTAGGGTTGACCCTAGTTTATAAACACAGACAGATTGAGATATGGTGAACATTTGCCCTCACCTCAGGGTCCATCTCCTCCAACGCACTCTCCAGCTGTCGGAGTTCCTCCTCAGAAAGTTTGTTGAGGATCTCATCCTCATCAATCTCTTTGTACTTCTCCAAATCCTTCTTAAATGAGAGCGCCATATTTACGATCTTCCAGGGTGCAGATACTGCAAGGCAGGGTTCCCTCCGTACGTGGTTCACAACGTCTACACAGAGAAGCACAAAGCCTAGCTTAAGACATTGCAGGGTATATGCAGAAATACTGAAGTTAATTTCAATACCCTTTTAAAGACTTTTTAAAGACCTTCCAAAAAAATTTAAGACCCCATCGCCTCTAAGTTGTAATCAGCAACAAATCTTTAACTTACAAAAGTATTGTCATTTGCAATTAAATCTTTAAACGCAACCATACAACAGAATTCAAAATACAGTATGAAGAAACAAAGGTCAAAAGAATAAATTGATGCTGGGCTAGATATTAAAATATAACTTAAGTCACTACAAGAAATTCGGGGTACTCGAATTAACACAGTACTCACAGGCCTCAATGTGTTTGCTTTGCATTAATAATAATAATACTTTATTTTTATATATCGCTTTTCTAAAACCCAAAGCCGCTTACAAGAATCTCTAATGACTCTTCAGTTTGCATCAACTCATGAGTTTTTCTTTATGTCTTTGTAATGGACACAGGCATGTTGTGCCTTTAAGAACCATGTATTGGGCAACATCTCTTAAGAGAGAAGGCGAGATCAGTGGAGTGAGAGCTCGCTACCGCTGTTAGATCGTAGTTTCATCATCTCTGCAACGCTGTGACAGTGCATATGTGATGTTTATGTATAAATGGAGCATCTGTAGCCGCATGCATGGTCTGTTCATTATTTCACAATAAACAAGCACTTTCGGAGTGTCAACACCAGCGTCTGTGTCCAAGCTCCCCACATCGAGGCTACCCTGAAGTAGCGAAGCGGTAAATCTTCAAGACATTGGACTTGATCAGTTGGGCTATTAATGATACATAGTGCCAGTTAAAATGTCTTTAGATGCGTTACAGGCAACAGCAGCATGTTATGTTTAATAGTTGAAGTGAGGAAAATAATACATTCATGCATACCTTTTGCAGTCAAATTGTTTAGGCAAAGCTAAAATACCAACGAAAATTTAGTACCTCAAAATCACAATTAAGATTTTTAATACTTTTTTTAATGGCCTTAATTTTTCCAAACTCAACTTTTACTATATTTTACGGCCACGCAGACAACAAAACTGACATTAGGAGGTGGGCAGCCTCACAGCGCCTGCAGCTCACGAGTTCTGAATGAGAAGGAATACATGACAGACGCGTGACTGGAGCACCCAGTTAAGTTAAAGGGGTTGGCATGGCGATGGACCATGGGACAAGCCTGGGGTTGTCTTCTCACACAGACCAAGGATGATGCTGACCCTCATCATACTGAAGAACAACCACCCCAAAAAGCCTGTGTCAGAACAGCAACACAGTACAGCCTTTAGCTACGGTTACTGTAGCTATGGCTACTGAAATGAGGCACAGTTATGCAATGAGTGTTAATATGTGAACTGATCTTAACAGCAATCAGTAAAGCTAATAATACCCTCAAAAGGTCTGTATGCACACAACATGTAAAATGAAGTCCTTACTGCTATGGAAACCTAGACATTTAACAGGAAAACCCACACAGTGATCAAAACGAAATAGCATAATTTTAACCATGATGATCTTCAGTGTTTGCGTTTCTCCAACAAGTGGCTCTTTCCAGGAATGAGATCATTTCTGCAGAAACATCCGACACATGTTCTCCATTTTGAATCCCACTCCACCCACCTTTAAGATGACCTCTGACCCTGTGCTGGAACATGGGAAGGCAATGTTGCAATCCCATTTCTAAATCCTCCGCCCCCACAACGACCCTGCCCAATACTCATGGTGGAGGACGAAAGAAAACAAAGAAAAAGTAGGAGACATCAAGTGAAAGAACAAATAAAACAGTAAAGAGAAATGGAGAGATCCAATCAGTATCAGAGAAAGGGTTGGGCCTAAATCCTCTACCCCCACGTGTAAATAATAGGTTACAAGGCAAGTGTACTGCTAACCACTGCAGGCACTGCCATATGAACATGTGTGCACACGCCCAAAATACACAACAGGCAGAATGGAAATTAAATCTAAACACAGAGTCTGGAGCATCTGGGAGTGATGTCATTACTGGATCAGAGGAAGCTTGTGATTTGCCATAGATTTATCATTTAAGAATGAAGGAAACAAATGACATGTAATCACTGTTAGGACACACATACACACTACATATACAATACACATTCTGCAATACTACACAACTATGTTGTTTTGCTTATTGGAAACTGAGCTAGCTGGTTAGTTTGATAATCTTGTGTAGGCCATTAATTCCATGAAACCATTAAGCTGATGTTAGAAAATGTATTATGTCATTTAAAATCAACGGTATTGACATCATGTTGGGGTACACAGTGACCTGCACACGACCTTAAATTCAATGCCACTCACCACTGTTGAAATTAACTTGAATGTAGATTTTAGCTAAGCCTTCATCAGTGCACAACACAAACTTGACTCAATGGATATTTCTATAGACACACTCCAAAATGTTATTGAAAGCGGACCTATTGTGCTTTTCTATTTGTTCCTTTGTTTTAGTGTGTTATACAGATTTTTGTTTTTGTTAATGGTCTGCAGTTACCAAGCCCAAGAACGCAACGAGTGAGTAACCTTCTCCCCCCCAAAAATATATAAATCAAATAAACACAAAAGTCAACCTGAAATTCCTTCTTGGAATTTCAGCCTTCTTTTTAACAAGATGACTTTGTTAAATGCCTGCCTACCTGCACGCTTGGCACATCCTCACACAATGTACAGCAAGTAATAGAGGCTGGGGGGGTTTGTCCAGTTTTGTAGCTACTTCAAGAAGGTGCTGTGTTGTGCACTATGAGGGGAAATCTTTGCATGCTCTGCCAAAAGTAGACCTACATAGACAAATAGACATAGTTCAAATTCATTTATGCCACTGTTCCAATTATTATACACTGCCTGGCACTTTATGGGGGACTTCTTCAGAACCAATGAGCTGTTTGTGGAAATGTGCTGCTTAAAACAATCAAGTGTAGCTACTGCATTTGTTCAAGTGTGGAATTGGATAGCCAGTGAGCACATGTAGATGTTTCTGGTAATGAGGCAAACCTGTCATGTAACCTTGTTATAATGGTTTTGCTAATCAGCTGCTGGTCAACTTTCATGTAACTATGGCGATGATTTTTCTGAAGGATTTATGAGTACATGTTGTAATATTAGGCTGTAATATTAGTCACAATTTTAAAAAACCAACATTGCAAGGATTAAGGCAGTGGTTCCCAAACTTTTTCTGCCGTGCCCCCCTTTAGTAGATGAGAATATTTTTGCGCCCCCCCCCCCCCCCCCTACACCCCCCCCCCCCCCCCCCATATTGACTAGGGATGTGTTGAAAACTTACAAAAACAATAGGTTCACAACTTTGGTCAAACATGAAAAAAATTAACTGCAAGAAACATTTTAAATTCTAAAATTTAAATGTAATTTAAAATAAATAAGGAGATGAAATAAGAGAAACAGCAATACATATGCGGCTAGTTTGCAAGCGCAGACATCACGCAGAGCACAAAGCATGTAACGGCCAGAAATATGTGTACTGTCTCTTTAAGGGTGCGAGTTGAGCGTGAGTATGGAATATTGTTTTTTAGCTTTCTGCCGTAGACCGAGTCAGACCACTGCTCTTTAATTTATTTCTGTAAGTAACGCATTAAATGAGCCTTTGGACAACTCACCAGTTCATGTATGAACAGTGAAGTATTGCTGGAGCCCAGGTTTATTTTGGTCAACCAGCAAATAAACGGACTAAGTGGAATACCACCAGCGCGAGTATTAGGGTTGAACTAACTCCGAAAAGCAAGCAATACAAGCATAGAATTAGAGTGAATAGATCTGTTTTTATGGATCGGTCACATTGTCCTCGATACCCGATCTAGAATTTTTTCAGATATTAATATCGGAATCGGTGCATCCCTAATATTGACACATGTGCACGTTTTACTTTCAAGCTCCGCGCCCCCCCTGCAATAGCTCCGCGCCCCACCTAGGGGGCGCGCCCCCCACTTTGGGAACCACTGGATTAAGGCATTGTACAAATTAAACTGCCTAACACAAAACACCAGAGTTCACTTACAGAAAAGCAGTCCAAGTATCATTTTTTAAACCGTCAAATAACTTGATATAATAAATTATCACAGAATCCCTAACAATAGCAAGTCTTGTGGCTGTAATGGAGTTACAAGCTGGCACACACTGTCCAATCATGTGGCTGTAATGGTGTTACAAGCTGACATCATGTAGGAGTGTTGTGATATATGTTATGTTATATATAAACACATGTTGTGAAAAGCACTATACAAATATATTTGATTTGATTTTGAGTGACAGCCTGCAGTTGCACACTCGCTAATGTTTGGGCAAGTACAGCCGCAGGAAACAGTATGTCAGGAGGGGGAGTGAGATAAAAAGAAAAAAAGACTAAATGTTTGCGAAAACTTGTGTGACCAAGTTACCAACCAAGACATGAAAAGCAGGGCCATAGGAATTTGGTAGAGTTGAGCTATTATGGCTCTTTAAAATCAGAAAAGAAACACAGCAGCATGCACTGAAATCGGTGTGGAAATCATGTCCCCACAAAGCATGTTCTCACAAAACCTGGTAAAACCTCTATCTGAAGCAGTCATCCTTTAAAATGCACACCATGTAGGCCTTGCACTGCATTTACATTTGAAAGCATCAAAGCTTCAAAGATTCAATTTGTACTGAGAATGTGTACAGAATGTTCTTTTATCCATTTATTTGTTGGGCAATTAACCTACAATTTAAAGAGTTTGAATCTGAGTTGAGATAGTATTTTGTACTTTTGTTTATTTTTTACTAGCACTTTATTTTGAACTGGCTAAAGAACTCACTTTGTGTTCGTCTGTAAAACTTGAAAGTATAACTAAAATCTTTAGTTATACTTTCAAGACATCAGATATTGGCCATGTTAGAAATAACTGTTTATTATTTATTGGGAGTTCACCAAAACCTGCATGTTCTACAGTAAATTTGACAGAAACGCAATATTACCCATGTTATTTACTTGGAATTGACCACATAATTTAGTGGTCTATTTTGTTAGTGTTCTTCCACAAAACTTGAAACTTTTGATTGGTCAGAGCCACTACTACAACGAATAGGACTAATCAGAAAAAAACGAGGGCTCAATACGGACAACATTTAAAAATTATCTCCAATAATTAAACCCAAAAAACCTCTGTAAATCAAACTTTATAAGTTAATAATGCTCTACAAGCATTTGTCTGCAATCAGACCAGGGATCTATGAATATGTAAATTGAAACTCGTAATACATGTTCGAAACCAGAACCAACTCGGAAGAACAGATTGTACAGGGTTGACTACACCAGAATGGTCATATATTTTATTTATTAAATTCTAACAAGTTAGAAATATAACAGTAACAGATAACATCAGCCTTCGGCTACATACTTAAACAGCTAATAATGCTGTGTTGCTAATGCAAGCCATACCTGGACACATTCGCCTGCTCTGTGAAGTTAGCTACCTTTTACAGATAAATATCCAGAGCCATTAAGAAGAAATATTTTCTGAACACCAGGACTGTCAGGAGAAAGCCATGTAGTTCATAATTAATAGACAGATAATAGTTTGTATTCTACACAGCATGCAGGAATTATACTGACAGTGACGTGCACATTTCAAAAGGGAATTTCCCATTGAAAAACAAAATCCGTAAAACCAGCAACCTCATGTCCATTTTGCAGGATGAGTAATAAGGTGTTATCCATGGTTGCTTTTCCAAAATGTGCCACAGTGGGCTACTTCTCAACCAAAAATCATGTAGATCACCATAACTCTCAGGTTTTCTGGGTTACTCTGCTTCTTCCATCCACTTGAATTAGCCAACCGTATCTTGCTAACACTATACAAGCCTCTTGTGAAAACAATCTTCAGAGACATGCTTTTTTTGGGAACCACAAAGTCATATGATGTATTCAGAATTAGCATAATGAATATGGCCATTATCTAATTCAACAGCATAGCTAATTGACAAACCCCTCTGAGTAATGTTTGAGCTAGCCTTCATCAACATCCCCAAGCCATATAAAATGCCCTGACAGTGGATATGACTCATTGTGTAACTTGGCAGGCTAGTACTGTTTGACATTATCTAGCACACTACAGATTTGCTGTACAGTCAATGCATAAAACATTTACTGGTTAAACTTACTGTTTGACCAATATTTTGTGTTGTCAATATTTTGACTGCGTTCCCTGTTGGGGTCCGTTAGGGAATTCAGGTCTCGTCGTCATTGTAAACTTTGCACTTACTGCTGTAGGTTAAAGTTCGCAAGCAGGTGAGGTCACTGTCCTGGGCCCAGTGTGGTGCCTCTGTCCCCAGGGCAAACAGATGTAACCGTGTAACGCTTCAAGTTTTATTGCAAAATTCAATAATCCTTTTAATAAAATGCAATAAAATAACATTTTTAAACAGTGCTCTATGAAATTGCTACTACAAACCATACTTTCTCTGGTACAGAGTGATTCCAAGTAAACTGCACACACTTCTGTCTGGTTTTCTAGATCATTTTGAGAATTCATGAATATATAATTATAAAATAATGTAATATTTATATATATTCTTTACCTAAAGGCTTGCATCTCTTCCAATACATCTCATTCCATAGTGGCATAAAAGATAAGGAAAAGCTCATTCCACTAGCTGATAGGATCAGCTACTTAAATTTGAGTTGTCTGAATCTGTGACTGATTGGCACTAGAGATCAACAGATACGGTTTATTCCATAAACGATGTTAAGAGGTCAGGGTCAGCCAATGGCAGATATACACTGCCAATTTTATTGGCAGATATCTAGAAATGTTCTGCTTTGTTTGCATGCCAAAATATCACACTAATAATAAGTGGATGCACAGCATTTCTGAATTAACTTTATTGAACATTGACTTGAACCATCTTTATGAATAAAAATCAATTAAAGTGAGAAAATATATATATTTAGAATAACAAAAGTGATGCAAACAATGTTTTGCATTTTTAAATAAAACAAAGTCCTTAAGTAACTAGCTGTGAATACACAGTTAAATCACAAAACAGTTGCACCAAAATAAACATTTTGGGCCATGTTCCATTAACTTTGTCGATTTTTCACTATTGCATAGCTTTAAAGTGTGTATTACACCAGAGCCGTTTGCTTTAGTTAATGTGTGTATTACACTAGAGCCATTAGCTTTAGTTCATGTGTGTATTACACCAGAGCAGTTAGCTTTAGTCCCAGAACTAAGGAGTAAACGTAAGTCATAAAACATCAGTTTTCTATATCATTTTCACATATTCAAACACCAATTTTTTTTAACTCCCATTTTCATCTGAATTATTTTGCCTGCCAAATATTCTGTGCTTCCCTAACTTATAACATTGTGCTGTGTATGTAAAATATGGCTGCTAAAGGTTTATCTTCCTCTGCAACCAACTCAGAGCACCTTTTTAAAAATGCATTGGACAATAAACAAGAACTTCAAAGTAGTGCTGGGTGATTTGATCAACTGAACATTTTACCTCGATTACAGTTAATGAACGATTTTGTTTTTTGCCCTCATAGCTCGCTGCCAAATGTTGAACTATTACAACTAGGATATTTTTACAAATGAAAGAGGTCATTTTGTGGTTATAAAATTTACAAAAAAGTTGCTTTCCTGTTGCTGACTACTGGATACGGCACAGTGACTGACTATGTGCAGTAGAATATATTTAGACACAAACAATAGGCAAAGTACTAACATATACACTTAATAGCCTATATACTTAATACAAATATGTTATATGATATAATTAAAAGCCAAAAACTGAAATAACTGACATGGTCAAAATAATATCGGTTAGAGGTTCTGGATGTCGGTTTCGATGCATTGTTTATTCATTGCCCAGCCCTATATCAACGTCAGTGTCCACCACACATGTTCAAACATCTACGTGATCCAGACTTGTGTGACAACTTTTCACAGTATCGACTTTTGTTACAATAGGGTTAGCACATTATGAAATGTTCCACCCTTTATGATAACCAGACAGGCTTTGAAAAAAACAATAATGACTGAGTAAAGAACAAATCAAGGTGAAAGAAATATAGCCTTAAGAACAGCAATACAGATGAAGACATCTCAGGACTTGAGGAAAATGCAATCCACAAGCAGCCATTCAAGTCCACAATTTCTAATTAATACTGTCAATGACAAAGATTATCTGCAGAAATCAAAAGCAATGACAACTGAATCAAGCCCTAAACTTTTGATCTGCAACACTGGTAGTGCAGTCACACTCCAACTGTCCAAAGCATATATGCTGCATGATCTACAGAGACTAGCTGAAATTATTAAAACAAGAGCTTTGGTTGTAAGTCACCGGACATACAGGGGGTGGTGACAGAGAGGAGGAAGCTAAACTCTCCAGATCAGATCTGCTGGGCTGAATCAAACAACATTGTAATAAAAAACTTAAGTTCATCAGACATCAGCACCAATTTTATATTTGGGGTAGGGCTAATCCTAAATAATCCAGATTAACCCTAACCCTAAACATAGGGCTAATCCTAACCAAGCCTAGGACTAATCCTAACCCCAGATTAACCCCAAGATCATTAATGACAATGATACATAATTTCAATGCAAAAACATTGATGTCAAACAAACGCATAGTAGGTTGAGGGCTTCTGCTGCACAAACATTACTCCCCAAACATGACTCAAAAATTAAGATCTGACTCAATTTACAAGATTAAAATCACAACTATTTAAACAAACCAACTGAATATACATGCAAGGTCTTTCAGCAGCACTACGCAGTGTGACAGATGAGAACATTTCCTAAGGAACAGAAGACGGATTGTTCTTTTAACTGCACCGTGTTGTTTTTGCTTGCTTGTATTTAATCAGACGTTTTAAACTATTTAACAGCCCAAAGATTCAACGGGACAAAAGACGAGGCGATCTAAAACCCCAGAAGAATGACGTCACTGTCCTGGGAAGCTCGTGGGTGGGGTGGAGCTGCACAAGAACAAGATCAACATGTCCACTTCTTCCACTTATTTCACTGCGATACTGCAAATAAAAAATAAACAAAACCAAAAACTGCTAGAGGAGAATTAGACGCTGGCTAATCAAAATCACTTCACGATTCTTGTAACTATATCTGTCTCTGCAGCTTGCAAACAGGTGCTCAATTAAAGCAAAGACTAGTAGCTAGATAAGGATTAACGAAACCAAGTCTCCCGATAAACCGGTTCTCCGGCGTAATAGTACACTACACACATTCTCGAGAAATATTGGGACTCGGTAACATCCGCAGTTACAATAAACAGTGATGCCCGCCCTAATTTGCAGTGATTCCTCGCCTGACGTGGACCGCACCCTTTAAACACGGAGCAGGACGTTTACACGCCCGCTGACAGCACCGGTGGGTGAGAGGTTCGCGAGGTTGCGTGGACATGGCGCAACTCTTTATGCATAAAACCGCTCTGGAGTTGCTGAACGGTTAATACAGCAGTTCTAGTGTTTATTGCCAAGTGAGTAGTCTACAGTAGCCCTGTGGCGACTACTGGACTGTTAGTTCACTGTTCAGTTCATAACGCGGGACGTGGACACAGAGAAGTGGTCAAGGGCGGCCAAGCTGTGGAGCTGCGGCAGGGACACGAACGCACAGCCGCGGTGCAGCTCGGTGGAGGAGCTGCGTCGTGGTGGTGGTGGTGCTCCGTGGTGGAGCTCCATTCACTCACCATCCTCAACAAAACTTCGCCGCATCGAGTAGCGCGCCAGGTTACGTTAGCCGTGCCCCGGTTTCAGTCGTTCCGCTACTCGACGCCGCTGAAGTCCGAGTGCTGGCTCCGTTCACCCGGGCAGGACGCAGTCAGCTGCACAAACGCTTCATTACCAACACGATTCTGACGTTGTAATCCTTTATTAACCGATCCTCAAAAGTTTGTGGGAGGTAAAAGGGGACCGGGCGAGTCGTGCTGTGGGGACCGACTTACGCCTTAGCTTAGCTCCCGTTAACGGAGACGCTCGCGGTAAGAGGCGCGAGGGCAGGAACACATCCGCCAAGCTCGGTCAGCTAACCTACCGGACAACGACGCGAAGCAAAGCGGCCGACGCGAGCTCACTCTTACCTTAAAGAGCTGCCTCGGTTCGACCTCCACGTATTTCGGTCTCCTTTATCCTCTGAACCCCGGACTATCGTCCCACTTCAGCCGCGCTAATTCTTCACTTTCTCACCTAAGGGCGGAAACACCGGAAACCAAGAGAAGTTGGACTAGAGCGAGCAAAGGATTGACACGTAGAGCAACGAACGGGGACGCAGCTCGCCCACCAATGAGAATTCAGCCCGCCCACCCAGAACCCGTATGAATTGCAGGGCTTCTGGGTTCTGTAGTTCAGAGACATTTCCTGAAAGTTGTATTATTATGTATAAAATTTGGGTACCTGAGACAGCAATTTCCCTTATTGCATTCTGCCCTTCGAATCGTTTGTACTAACCCGTCAAATGACTTTATGAAGTAGACTTATAGACGATGTCAAATACAAGATTGAAGACAAGATTAGATAGAGGGGCAGCGTGGAAATAATCTAGAATCACTGGACCTGGTCTTTCCTGGTGAGTGTAATTATAAAGCGTTTGTTTCCTACAAAGACCAACTACACCGGTTACGTTACTTGCCAATCTACATGAAGGATGATGTCACTGCTGATGTCAGGGTTACGATCTGGTCTGCCACGCATGACCTGCTGAGTAAAAGTGATCAGCCAAATATTCACATCCATTAATATCTCTATCCACATCCATATCACATATAATATATCTGAAAACACAATTCTAAGATGACGAGTCGAACAGACTTCTGGGGACGCGGGAGGTAATACACAATCATACTTAAGTATGAAGTACATAACCGTAAATGTTTGGGTCCACCTCGTGTCGAGTAACTGCATCACGCACTTGTGGAAATAGCTTTGACCCGGTTACCACGGTTACCGCTGTTGCCCCGGAAGCTGTAACTTAATACGGTTCCAAAATGGCGGACATGGAGGAATTGTTCGGGAGTGATGGTGATAGTGACAATGAACAACGAGGTAAGCAATCAAACTGTTTATTCGTCTGTCAGATGTGCGCGTAACAATTTACATTGTTGTGTTTTCTGTGATTTAGTTCCATTCTTAGTGGCTGTCACCTTTAGTGCATTAGTCGATGCCGAAGTCTAGCTGGCTAGCAAGCTGCTTAGCTAAGGAACGTCCTGCACTCGCCAGAGCAGTGAAGACGTGAACTCGTCTAGAAGCTTAATGGGTTGTTTATTTAGCCTACTTAAGCAGAACGCAGGGAGAATACATGCGTTATAGTAATATATACTACGCTATACGAATTAATTAATGAAAACATAAGTTAGAAATACAGGTAGCGTGAATCATAATATAAAATTTGCTGATGACTTGATCATGTATTCGAGTGCATTGTTGGAATAACTTTGTAAAACTTAATGATACCCTAACCTTATAGAGAATTTAACATATTTTGTCTCTCTTGCAGAGTCGGGCTCAGGTTCAGGTTCAGACTCTGAACAGGAGAGGCCAAGATCTGCCAGCAATGGTTCAGGGAGCGGGAGTGAGAGGGATCACGATGAAGACGATGATGATGATGATGAGGAAGGACACGATGGTGGAAAGCCCAGCAACAAAGAGCTGTTTGGGGATGACAGTGAAGATGATCATGGGAGCCCGCACAGTGTTAGTGACAACCAATCCGAGCACTCCGGCAACCAATCAGATGCCAGCATGCACTCTGACAATGAGCATTCAGAGGCAGAACAACACAGTGCCTCGGAGGGTCCTCACGAGGAGGAAGATGATGACGGCCACAGGTCTGACGCTGGAAGTCCCACCTCTGGAGGGGGAAGTCACAGGTCTGGGAGAGGCAGTGTCAGCCCACGGTCTGACCCTGGGACTCCCCAGTCGGGCCCTGGGACCCCCCACTCAGATGGTGAAGGCTCAGGAAGAGATGGCCACTCGGGAGATGAAAATTGGGGGGGTGAGGGAAAGAGTGACCAGTCAGATGATGAGAAGCAGCACAACTCTGATGAAGACAGGGATCATTCAGAAGACGAGGGAAGGGGACAGAGGTCTGGTGAGTGGAGCCAAGACCATCTCTCTTCCATTTCCACCAAAAGCTTTTTTGAGTTCTGATTACTAAAATAAAAATTCAGATGCTGTTTTCAGTATGTATGATTTTATCATTCAAATTTGTCCAGGTCTTCCTGTCTATAAAGAATGGTATCGGTTCAGTGGGGTTTGTGTCATGTTGCATGTGAATACTTTATTACACTACATTATTATTGTATTACACTACATTATTTAGAAGATTTTTTTTTTTTTCTAAGTAAAAATGAGTGGGAACAATCCTTTGTCTTTATTCACTGCTTTTAAAAAATAAAATAAGGACATAACCCCTGGCTTAGAAGAAATGAAAAATACACATTTAACATGAGGTGTTTTTGTGGTCGCAATGCTCACGTGTAGGAGATTTTTCCTTGCATAGGTTCTAGATGATAAAGATGTGAAACAGGATTCACACTCCCTCCTGACTCCTCCCTCAGGTTCAGCCAAAGGCAGTGACAGCGAGGACGACTTCCTGGGCCGGAAAAAGAAGAAACTGGGCTCAGACTCTGACTCGGACAGTGATGTTGGGGCAGAAAGAGGTCAGTGATGTTGAGGCAGAAACGTTGGTATAGAACTGGTATAGAGGGTTCGGGTGTGAAGCACAAACACTGGAAGAAACTGAAAGCTTCATTTTGGAAGCGCTCGAACATCACATAGTGCTCCATGTACTCGCTATGTGGCACCGGTTTAGTGGACATCCTCTACTGCAAATGTCATTTGTCGTCTATATGACAATAATGCATTTTGACTTAAGTTATGTCTTTGTGCATATACCTTCTACCTCGCTCTGATTTGACATTGTAGTGATGTGCAGTGAACAGTGCTGTTTGTTATTGTTGTCCTGCCTGTGTTGATCTAAAGGGCCTGCATTTATAGCAGTTCCTGATTGCCACATTAAGCTTCAACTTGTGTCATTGTAGGTAAAAAGACAGCAGCAGATGACCTGTTTGGAGAAGCAGATGACATCTCATCAGACAGCGATGCTGAGAAACCGCCCACACCAGGCCAGCCACTGGTAGAGTGCCCCTGTATACAGTGTAGTTAGTGTATAACTAACCCTAACTCATACACTCCTGCATGTCAAGCTTTTAGAATAAGTAAAAGTGTGCAGTATACAAATAGAGCAGTGGACTTCTGTCTGTTTAGTGCGTACAGTAATGAAGGCGGGGTGGGATAATAAAAGGAGTATGATTGGTGGAGAATATAAAATGTGATTTGATTAGTGGGGAAGATGATGAAAGTGGGATGACTGATGTGCAGGATAATGAGGATGGGATGGAAGGAGAGCAGCAGGAGGAGGAGCCTGTTCCAGAGACCAGGATCGAGGTGGAGATTCCTAAAGTCAGCACTGACCTTGGCAGTGACCTTTACTTTGTCAAACTACCCAACTTCCTGAGTGTTGAGCCAAGGTTTGTTGTTGGTGGTGGTGGATATGGATGTGTGTGTGTGTGTGTGTGTGTGTGTGTGTGTGTGTGTGTGTGTGTGTGTGTGTGTGTGTGTGTTCGTTCGTTCGTTGACTGCAACAGGAAATGTAGGAGTGAAAACTTGTAACCCTCCCCCCTTCCTTCCCTCTCCCCTCTCTCTCCCCCCCCCCCTCCCTACTCTCTCCCCCCTCCCTCCCTACTCTCTCCCCCCTCCCTCCCTACTCTCTCCCCCCTCCCTCCCTACTCTCTCCCCCCTCCCTCCCTACTCTCTCCCCCCTCCCTCCCCTCTCTCTCTCCCCCCTCCCTCCCTACTCTCTCCCCCCTCCCTCCCTACTCTCTCCCCCCTCCCTCCCTACTCTCTCCCCCCTCCCTCCCTACTCTCTCCCCCCCCCTCCCTCCCTACTCTCTTGCTCTCTGCGTCTTCATCTGAATCCATATTTACATAACAGAAAGGAGGAACTGTTTGCAACTCCAGGCTGGGTCATTAAATAGATCAAAATAAATGATCACTGCTAAGATTAGACATGTACATCCTCAAGGTAGTTTGGTGCTTCTGTATGCTTTACAGAATATTGTAACTGATGTAGTGCCACCACCCCCCTTCACACTTCCCACTCTACAGGCCTTTTGATCCTCAGTACTATGAGGACGAGTTTGAGGATGAGGAGATGTTGGATGAGGAAGGCCGGACGAGGCTCAAGCTGAAGGTGGAGAACACCATTAGATGGCGCTCTCGCAGGGACGAAGAGGGCAGTGAAATCCGTGAGAGCAACGCTCGAATTGTCAAATGGTCAGATGGCAGGTAGGGCCACATCCCTGCGGGACAGGGTCTGCGGGACAGGGTCTGCGGGACAGGGTCTGCGGGACAGGGTCTGCGGGACAGAGTCCTGCCCTTGGAGCTGCACTCTTCCTCTTGTTGTGCCATGTTGTGTTTCCTGTTTATTGTTATTAGTGTGGGAGTGAAGAGAAAGGTCACCTTAAGCTCTGACCCTAGATCAGTTCACATCCGCACTGCTAGAAATCACATGGTAATGCCATGAAGTTTATTCATGAATAATTGACGTGTGTGTGTGTGTGTGTGTGTGTGTGTGCAGCATGTCTCTGCACTTGGGGAATGAGGTGTTTGATGTGTATAAAGCACCTCTGCAAGGAGACCACAACCACCTGTTTATCCGGCAGGGCACTGGACTACAGGGCCAGGCCGTGTTCAAGACCAAACTCACCTTCAGGTAGGGCTTCGGATATTAGACTCTCACTCACTCACATTGTGTCTCTCTCTCGTACACATTCATGCTCTGTAATATGTGTACCTTCTCACTAACGCACCCACACTGTTCCATGTATGTCCCTACACTCAGCTAGCCTTCCACCCCTCACACATGCACTCTGACACGTGCAATCTCTCACATCAGACAGCCTACATTGACATGTAAACATCCTCACCAACCTCTCACAAGCGAAGACACAATGTGAAATATTCATGTACCAATTCCCCTCTGCTTCATTTAATCTGAGGTCAGTGTAGATACCAAAGCACCAGTACAGAGAGGGTGAGCTTCTCTAGAGTCTCATAAGCACCAGTACAGGAACGGTGAGCTTCTCTAGAGTCTTGATGGATTTTCTCCTGCTTATGTGAAATGAGTGTGGTTATTACAGTCTCCCTAATTGTAACCCAGAAATCCTTGCTCCCTCTCTAATCCTAACTCTAATTCTACTGAGGGTCTGAGTTTGCTCCTGGGTGGCTCCTGTTCATTCTGCTTGTGAAGGTTCAGACAGCCTTTCTCAAGGATTCTGTGATTGTCTCACTGTTCCCAGAACAGTCCAGGATATGTGCTCTCAAATGTGGCTTAGTCTTTCCTGAATGCCTCAAAACAAACACTCGAGCTGTTATGGTGAAGTGGACCATGTATGGCCCGTGTGTGGATTGTTTACATTATGTGGATGATGTGAACTGCTGTAAGATCCATCACAGTGGACACATTACAGATATGTAACAGGGGTCTGTGTTAATAGCCCTCATGAGCAGTTTTAGCTGAGTGTGTGTGTGTGTGTGTGTGTGTGTGTGTGTGTGTGTGTGTGTAGACCTCACTCCACAGACAGCGCCACCCACAGAAAGATGACACTCTCGCTGGCTGATCGATGTTCCAAAACACAGAAGATCAGAATCCTGCCAATGGCTGGTCGAGACCCAGAGTCACAGAGGAATGAGATGATTAAGGTCGAACACACACACACACTCAGGAACACTATGATTAAGATCACACACTCAGGAACACTGATCAGGAACAAGTCTCACACATGCAGATGTAAAGGTGTGTGTCACATACACTGAGCAAAAAAAGACTCATTTGCACAAACATATCAATGATATATCAAGCAAACACTTCTACAATATATGAATTATAAAGACAGTAAACAACTGCACCTTGTCACATTGAGTGGTTTTGCATTTCTCTCTCACAACCACTACTGCAGTCTGAAACTTTCACTGAACCTTTTCACACACAGTGACAGTAACACAGTAATGCAAGCAGGGCTGTAAAGAAATGTCTTCAAATATGGTTATATGTCCAAGTCAGGCTGAGAGCAGGTGTACAACTCATGCAGGACATGTCTCACTCCTCACACAGCACAGGAGGACATGTCTCACTCCTCACACAGCACAGGAGGACATGTCTCACTCCTCACACAGCACAGGAGGACATGTCTCACTCCTCACACAGCACAGGAGGACATGTCTCACTCCTCACACAGCACAGGAGGACATGTCTCACTCCTAACGTACTACAACACACACTGTTCATCTCCCTCATCCGTCCCCTCACTCACTATCTCTCTCCCTTTCCCCCACATCTTTGCCTCTGTGTGTCTGTGGAGCAGAAGGAGGAGGAGCGCTTGCGGGCGTCTATCCGGCGCGAGTCTCAGCAGAGACGCATGCGTGAGAAGCAGCACCAGAGAGGCCTGAGTGCCGGTTACCTGGAGCCTGACCGCTACGAGGAAGATGAGGAAGGCGAAGAGTCCATCAGCCTCGCTGCCATCAAGAGCAAATACAAGGGTGGAGGCCTGAGAGGTGACTCAACGCTGCCACCTGCTGCTCATTTCACACAGCTCCGCTCTCAACAGTCCACTCTGAAATCTGTTTTGATCCATTAAGCCGCTGATGAGTGGGGTCCCAGCATCCCCTCATGAAATAGTTTAACCTGCTCTAACACTTTAAACTAAAACCATGAGAATCACAGCACATATAGCAGTAATGAAGATGGAACGCCAACAACCACATACATACTGGGTGGGCAAACCAGAGGTTCTTAAAAGGTTCACAGGAACGAGCACCAGCAGTTTGTTGGTGGAGAACTGAACACAGACAGAGTGTGAGGGGGTGTGTGTGAGTGAGGGGAAGAGAGGGGGAGGGAGTGTGTGTGAGTGAGGGAGTGTGTGTGAGTGAGGGAGTGTGTGTGAGTGAGGGGAAGAGAGGGTGAGTGAGTGTGTGTGTGTGTGAGTGAGGGAGTGTGTGTGTGTGTGAGTGAGGGGGTGTGTGTGTGTGTGAGTGAGGGGGTGTGTGTGTGTGTGAGTGAGGGGGTGTGTGTGTGTGAGTGAGGGGGTGTGTGTGAGTGAGGGGAAGAGAGGGTGAGTGAGTGTGTGTGTGTGAGGGGGTGTGTGTGTGTGTGTGTGTGTGTGTGTGTGTGTGAGTGAGGGTGTGTGTGTGTGAGTGAGGGTGTGTGTGTGTGAGTGAGGGTGTGTGTGTGTGAGTGAGGGTGTGTGTGTGTGAGTGAGGGTGTGTGTGTGTGAGTGAGGGTGTGTGTGTGTGAGTGAGGGTGTGTGTGTGTGAGTGAGGGTGTGTGTGTGTGTGTGTGAGTGAGGGTGTGTGTGTGTGTGTGAGTGAGGGTGTGTGTGTGTGTGTGAGTGAGGGTGTGTGTGTGTGTGTGAGTGAGGGTGTGTGTGTGTGTGTGAGTGAGGGTGTGTGTGTGTGTGTGAGTGAGGGTGTGTGTGTGTGTGTGAGTGAGGGTGTGTGTGTGTGTGTGAGTGAGGGTGTGTGTGTGTGAGTGAGGGTGTGTGTGTGTGAGTGAGGGTGTGTGTGTGTGAGTGAGGGTGTGTGTGTGTGTGTGTGTGTGTGTGTGTGAGTGTGTGTGTGTGTGAGTGTGTGTGTGTGTGAGTGTGAGTGTGTGTGTGTGTGAGTGAGGGTGTGTGTGTGTGTGTGTGTGTGTGTGTGTGTGTGTGTGTGTGTGTGTGTGTGTGTGTGTGTGTGTGTGTGTGTGTGTGTGTGAGTGAGGGTGTGTGTGTGTGTGAGTGAGGGTGTGTGTGTGTGTGAGTGAGGGTGTGTGTGTGTGTGAGTGAGGGTGTGTGTGTGTGTGAGTGAGGGTGTGTGTGTGTGTGAGTGAGGGTGTGAGTGAGGGTGTGAGTGAGGGTGTGAGTGAGGGTGTGTGTGTGTGAGTGTGTGAGTGAGGGTGTGTGTGTGTGAGTGTGTGTGTGAGTGAGGGTGTGTGTGTGTGTGAGTGAGGGTGTGTGTGTGTGTGAGTGAGGGTGTGTGTGTGTGTGAGTGAGGGTGTGTGTGTGTGTGAGTGAGGGTGTGTGTGTGTGTGAGTGAGGGTGTGTGTGTGTGTGAGTGAGGGTGTGTGTGTGTGTGAGTGAGGGTGTGTGTGTGTGTGTGAGTGAGGGTGTGTGTGTGAGTGAGGGTGTGTGTGTGAGTGAGGGTGTGTGTGTGAGTGAGGGTGTGTGTGTGAGTGAGGGGGTGTGTGTGTGAGGGGGTGTGTGAGTGAGGGGGTGTGTGGGTGAGGGGAAGAGAGGGTGAGAGAGTGTGTGTGAGTGTGAGGGGGTGTGTGTGTGAGTGAGGGTGTGTGAGTGAGTGTGAGGGGGTGAGGGGAAGAGAGGGTGAGAGAGTGTGTGTGAGTGTGAGGGGGTGTGTGTGTGAGGGGGTGTGTGTGTGAGTGAGGGAGAGGGGGGTGTGTGGATCCAAGGCCTTAGGCAGGTTTGTATGATTAGCTTTTACCCTGGAGATGCACATGTGTACCTCACTGGGGAAATGACCTGTAGTGCTCTGCAGTAATCGGGTTATAGTTAAGAATACATGTGCATGCACACACTCTCATACATGTACACACACACACACACACACACACACACACACACAGTCACATACATGTACCTACACTCTCATACATGTACCCACACGCACATACACACACACCTGAACACATACACGTACACACACGTTGCTACATACACATACCCACCCAAATAAACACACACACCCGCACACACATACATACATACACTCACACATGCCCTTACATGTATGCACCTGTGCACACAGATTTATTTTATTATTGTGGTTGCTTAATTGTTTATTTGGAGAGGATTTAGCCCAGAGGGCATCTGTTCTGGAGTCAGGTGTGTGGGCTCAGCTATGCTGTGCTGCTATGAATGACATGCCTGTCTGTCTGATGCTGGTTTGTTTGCTGCCACAGAGGAGAGAGCGCGGATCTACTCTTCCGACAGTGATGAAGGCTCTGATGATGACAAGGCTCAACGACTGATGAAGGCCAAGAAGTTAGACAGTGACGAGGTGAGATGGGGGTGTGTGTGTGTACACACATATATACATTATTGCTAAAGCACTAAAAATGTTTACATTTTGACTTCACAAAATAATTGTTGTATCAATAATAATCTGTGTGTGTGTCTCCCACTCACACACACAGTGTAACGGGGCTAAATGTACAAAAACATTTGAAGACCTTCTGACTAACTGCAGACTACCAAACTAGACCCTCATTTATCCTCCAATAAAATTAGGAAACTTAACATACTGATCTACACTCCTGGAACTTCAGAACCCCAGGGAATGAATGTGATGATTTAAACTAGTGCTGGGCAGTATACCGGTTTGCACACTGAAAACCGGTGTTTATTTTTGTTATCATAAGAATTTTTCATAAACTGGCCACACCGGTTTAAATAACCTTCACGTGTCTGGAACGCAGAACGGTCGTTAATTGTTTCTCAAGGGACGCTTTTTAGTGCTGCACCGCTAAACACAGATACAACAGAGCACAAATCTAGCTTGCTGAAAACGAGGGACATTCTGAACCACAAATTCTCTCAAACAATGAAGTAAAAGATGATGCCCCAAAGGAACTTTTGCCAAAGAAAGTAGCCGTGTCTGTTGTCAGGAAGTACCATATTTTCTCGACTATACAGCGCACCTCAATATAAGCTACACCTACAAAGTAAAAAAAAAAAAGGAAAATGTTTTATAAGCTGCACCGGGCTAAAAGCTGCATATATCTACTGAACTGAATACATTTAACTGAACATAACCAAACTGATCAGTTTCTGAACGGTGCCTATAGCATTTCATGTGCGACAGATTTGGCTTTCAGCTGGTGTGTCGAATTCCGACTCCCCACGTTAATCCGCACATAGAGACACTACAGAGATGATATTGTCGATTTATATTTCTATGCAAAAATAAGAGGTAGATTTAATTATCCATCACAGCAAACGGCATTATCTATGTCCAAAGACACACTGGCTCAAGGATGTTAATTATTTTAAATAAAAAACACACTGCCTATACCGAAGTTCACCTCTTATCACATGACTTCGCAGTATTATGTCTATATATCTAGTTAGGACAAAACTAGAGTGCTCAATGAACAAAGTTATAATCACTGTTACTCCCGAATGTCATCTGTAGTGTAGAAGGGACTTGGAATTTGCCACAAATTATTAGCATGTTCGTTTAAAAAAAATCTTCATCGTGCCTGCTGCTTGCATGTGCTAAATGAAAACCCTGATTAACTACCACCTGATTAACTTTCTGCTCCACCCCTGACGTGTGATGAAACATCTACAGAAAAGCTGCACTTTATTATAAGTCGCATGGTTCAAAGCGTGGGGGGGAAAGTAGAGGCTTATAGTCTGGAAAATACGGGTAGCAATCGCGGAGGCTCCGCTGTGGCGTGTCGAGGTCGCGTTCTGCTCTTCAGCGCTGTGTTTTGCGCTGTTATGTTTGCAGGGTTCATACACCTTTACAAGGTGGAATTCAAGCACTTGTACGGCACTTTCAAGGTCCATTTTCAATATTTTCCAGCACCTTCAGCTTAATTTATACAAATACACATATGGTCGAAATGATTCGAAATAATTTGTTTATATCACATTATTTTGCATTTTTACTGCAACTGTCATGCTATATGATTCATTCACTACTTTAGTGCTACCATTTGAAAACTGATCATGTGGGGCCATGCAAATCTGTATTACAATTAGTAATACTTTTTTAAACAGTGGAATAGGGTACTCTTAACCACTCTACTGCAGTAATTCTTTTCGTAATCAATGCAGTTAACACATCGTGCATGGGGGGAAAAACCGTCAAATACTGTGAAACCGATATAATTTTGAAAAATACCATTATATAGAATTTTGGTCATACCGCCCAGCACTGATTTAAACATCTACTTTTTCCCTCCTCTGGTTAAAAACCTGGTTCCTGTATATATGTATATGTGTGTGTATTTATATATAATATTTATTATAGTTTCATCTCTTCTATTTTCAGTTGTTTTGTGAATGCGCTGTCAGGACTTTTGTTGAGGTTCATGGTACTCAACATTGTACAGTAACATTGAAAGAATCTAATCTTACTGGCTCTTTGCCCTTTCAGGAAGGGGAAAATTCAGGCAAGAGGAAGGCTGAGGATGATGAGGAATCTGCTACCAAGAAAGCCAAGAAATATGTCATCAGTGATGAAGATGATGATGAAGAGGAGGACTAATTATTACCAATTCTGTTGTCTTTTTTTGTATCACTCTGTGATTGTTGTCTCTAAGCCAGACAATAATGACTAGGTGGATAATAATGACTGTTTGTATATTTTATAAAGAAGCGTCTTTGCTGCAATGCACCAGAGGAGAATAAAGCGAACTTCGTGCGATCATCATCAAATCAAATTTATTTGTAGGCCTATAGCGCTTTTCACAACACATGTTGTCACAAAGCAGCTTTACAGGATTTACAAGGTTAACAATTGTATGGGTCCAAATCCCTAATGAGCAAGCCAAAGGCGACAGTGGCAAGGAAAAACTCCCTATGATGGTGGGGATTAGGAAGAAACCTCGGGAGGACCAAGACTCAAAAGGGAACCCATCCTCCATTGGGTGGCCCGTTAACACACAAATTACACAAACTCTAATGCAGAATACACAAGTCACACACAAATCACACAATCAGACTAAGTATAAGGTAACTAGAATGAAAATTTTGGGTGTTGATATTGTCAATGTAAGTGTCTTGTGATGAACGCCAGGTTTTCATTCCGTGTCAGAGCAGTGATATTGGTATTGTAGGCTCCGACTGCAGTGTTACTCCCCAGCTGAACCTCGGAGAAGGAAGAAAGATATGTGATGTGGTAAATATGTAACAGATTAATCAAAGGCCAAAGTAAACAGATAAGTCTTTAGTCGAGATTTAAACATTGAGACCGTGTCTGAGTCCCGAATAGAGGCAGGAAGATTATTCCACAGTTGTGGAGCTTTAAAAGAAAAGGCTCTTCCACCTGCTGTGATCTTTTTGATCCTAGGAACAGTTAATAAACCTGCGTCCTGCGAGCGAAGTGAACGTGCTGGGTTGTAATGTTCAGTAAGTTCACTAAGATACTCTGGAGCTAAGCCATGTAGTGTTTTATATGTTAATAAAAGTATTTTATAATCAATACGGAATCTAATTGGCAGCCATTGTAATGACGATAGTACGGAACTAATGTGATCAAAGTTTTTAGTTTTTGTTAAAACTCGCGTTGCTGCGTTCTGAAACTCCAGCTGGAGTTTGTTTATAGATTTACCAAAACATCCAGCTAGAAGACTGTTGCAATAATCTAGAGGATATGACAAAATATGGCACATTTCATTTCACATTTCATGAATGCATGGATTAGTTTTCCCCCATCACTATTATTTAATATGTTTCTAATTTTAGCAATGTTGCGTAAGTGAAAGACCGCTACCCTAGTTATATTATTAATGTGTGAATCGAACGAGATATCTAGGTCTATTGTGACGCCCAAGTTCTTTACCTCTGCGCTGGGGGTTATAGTAAAAGACTTTGACTGCTGTGTCCACTCTGCTGGCATCCTTTGCCCAGCTTGCCTTTGCTTCCACGGTGACAGTGGCCTCTGTATTTGAATCATAGCCTGTACAGTATTGTGATGAGAGGACAGATATAGGCAGAGACATCACACCACGTGTAGGTTAGATGACGATGATAGTTGAACACTGCCCTCAGCAGGAGAAAAAAGGAATGACATGCAGTGATCTGCTCAACAGAAGTCTCTTTTTCTTTACTGTTGCTAAAATTGAATGCATAATTTTCATGCAAAGATAGATGTTTAATATTAATATTTAATATTTACCGTTGTGCTGTATTCATCTGATAGCAGCTGGAGATCCTGTGCCTCTCCTGTTAAGTGAAGGTGTTCCAGTAATTATGTGGTAGTTATGGAAACCGACTTCATTCCAAAGCAGTCTCTGTGGCCCCACCCCTCTGGCCCCACCCCTTCCTGCTGCCCTGTGGGATGCAGAAAGTTCAAAGGTCTTGCTGGTTCATTAATGGCTTTGTAGATCTGGGCAGCTACTGGAAGGATCTAAAGGATCAGCAGAGGGATGACGTGTTCTCACCTCTTCCACACATCACCCTCCATATATCACCTCCCCCATACTCTCACCTCTTCCACACATCACCTCCCCCATACTCTCACCTCCCACATACTCTCACCTCCATATATCACCTCCCACATACTCTCACCTCCATATATCACCTCCCACATACTCTCACCTCCTCCATACATCACCTCCCCCATACTCTCACCTCCTCCATACATCACCTCCCACATACTCTCGCCTCCTCCATACTCTCGCCTCCATATATCACCTCCCCCATACCCTCACCTCCATATATCATCTCTCCCATACTCTCACCTCCATATATCATCTCTCCCATACTCTCACCTCCCCCACACATCACCTCCCCATACTCTCACCTCCCCCACCCAATGTGGGGTGTGTTTGTGAAGGAGATGGCAGCATTACTGCTGGTTTTCTTCATCCTTTACATACATTTTCTCTCTTGTCTCCGTCTCCTGTTGTTTCATTCCCTGGGGGGTGCTGAGCAGGACAGCATGCTGTTGCAAAGATGACATTATGCTCAGCAGATCAGATTGGGGTTATGGTTAGTTCCAGATATAAGTTTGATACTTGATATCAACCTGAAAAAAGTATCAAAAAGTTTGCAATTCTCCCTTTGTCTTTATGCCAGTCTCCCTTAATTCATCTACAGTGGTAGAATAATTTCACCATAAAAATGACAAAAATAGAATAGTCGGTGATAAATAGGGCAGATGGACCACGGTGTAAGTGTGGTCATTTAATAATGGTCACTGATTGCTGCTATAAAGGTGCCATTTTAAAATTTAAAAAGCTTGAGAATGTAAATGACACATCAAGAATCACCGACCTCAGCCTGCTGAGAACATGATTTAACACTCATCAATCTCTCTCAATTCATCTACATTGACCAAACAGAAAAAATAAAGCATCTGTTTTTCTTCCTTTTTTTTGGGGGGGGGGGGGGTTGTTAGGTCGAGTGTCTGAGTGGGCCGTAAGTGTCTGGCACAGCGTGGCTTCTGCAGGAGCTGACACTGAAGCCCTGGGCCCTGTGTTGCATAAGACCAGGTGGTTAAGGGTGAAGGAATGCAAAACATTATGGGAACTGTTTGCTTGGCAAGTGTGTAAATGCTAAATCTCACAGAAACCCTCCTGAAAGTACCTCAGAATCTCTTAATTTCACCAATTATGTTACACATACAAGGAATTTGGCTTTGTCAGGGCAAGACATGTATGACGTAATAATTACACAGACTATTGACAAGCATTTACTAGGTGAGTAAAATTACTTGGTTACTTGTTGAGAAGTAAATAAACAATAGCGTAAGAATATAAAGTTTAAAAAGTACTAAGGTAATAAGTGATGAGGAGCCAAGGTAGCTAACAGATCAACAAAACTACTGTGCACATGAATATAACTGTAAAAAATAAAAACATGTTCAAAATATTGTTTGAATAAGGTTGTAGATGGTGTTAACATGTACAGAAAAGAACATCTGTACAGCTGTGCAAATGAGCATAGTGCAAGTGAGTGTACTGTGCAGTACTGTTCAATCCAGTTCAGACCAGTTCAAGGTTGGTTTGAAGTTTACAGTGGGAGGTGTCCACTGTTGTTGAGCGGCACTACAGCTCTGGGAAAGAACCTGTTATTGTGTCATGTCATGCTGTTTTTTTGCTGGTCCCAAGTCTCCTACCAGAGGGGAGAGTCTGGAAGTGGTGATGTCCAAGACGTGAGGGCAAGTGAAAACAAAAGCCCATCTCATAGACTATGTCTCTCTATTGCCTTATAATTAAACCCTAGCCCTCCTGGAAAAGAACCAATACCACTTATAACAGTTTGATCACAACACAAACAACACACATGCATACACACTTGATGATCACTCGATTTGACCGATTTGGCCCATTATTCATTGTCATTATATATTATATAAATGCTCGTTACCATCAGAGAATATGCTTACATGTTAATGTTTAGGCCATGTAATGCCACGCATTTACTGCATATTGTGACGGGCAGGTGTGAGCAACTAAAAAGGAAGCGATCACGCCAAGTCTCAGGGAAAGAGGATGGTTTAATAGAAAGTGTGCAAACCAAAAACCCGTGCATGGTTCCAGATTAAGGAAATAATAACCAGCAGTCAACTGGTACAAAGACAAGACATATATAGACGAACAAACGAACCTCAGGTGAGACGGATCACGGGTCCCGCCCACCTGAGGGACGAACATCACGTGACCAAAAACAGGACCGCTGCCGCTATAACCGGGGGCGACCGGTAGGGGGCCCCCCCACAACGTGACACAATACATATGCATATCTACACACGTGCATATGTACAGAGCATATAATACTAATAATAATAAAAATAATACTTTATTTTTATATAGCGCTTTTCTGAAACCCAAAGATGCTTACAATACATAAGGAAACAGAAACATATAATACAAAACAGTACAAAGAAAATTATGGAGCAGGGAGATCATAGGCGAGAGAGAAGAGGTGAGTCTTAAGTTTAGATTTAAATGTGGAAAGAGAGGGAGACTGTTTGATCACAGTTGGAAGGGGGTTCCACAGTCGAGGAGCGAATCTGGAAAAAGCCTGATCACCAAAGCTACAGAGTTTAGATGATGGTACCTTTAGAAGTCCAACAGTAGAAGATCTAAGAGATCTAGAAGGTCTGTAGGGAAGTTGGAGGTCAGACAGATAAGTAGGAGCCATCTATAAAAGTGTCAAAGTCAAAGTCAAATTTATTTATATAGCGCTTTTCACAACACATGTTGTCACAAAGCAGCTTTACAATTGTATGGGTCCAGATCCATAATGAGCAAGCCAAAGGCGACAGTGGTGAGGAAAAACTCCCTATGAGGTGGGGATTAGGAAGAGCCCTCTGGAGGACCAAGACTCAAAACGGAACCCATCCTCCATTGGGCGGCCCGTTCACAAGTCCGAGGTCGCAGGGTGGTTCTACAGTTCTACAGTAATAGTTAAGGTTCTTGTTCCCCGGCCAAGTAGTCACAGTCCCTTCGGTGCAGGTGGTGGGCCTCAGGTAGGAGCTAGCATCAGCACGACCTCTTGTGGCAATGGCACATCCAACCCCGGCATCAGTACATCCACTGGCAAGCCAGACCATCTCCCAGGTGCTTGTAGGTGCTTGTATCCAATCGTCTTGGGTAGAGGCATGCAAAAAGATAGACAATACAGACTGAGTGGACATCAATTTAAACCACCATTGATTTAAATGTACATAGCTCACATGCCAGTGATCAGCATGTGGCTCTGGCAGGCTAATCTATAGCAGCATAACTAAAGGGAGGGGTTCAGAGATGACCACAGGCATGAGGGCTCACTGAGACATTGCTTTCCAGTAAAGTCATTGTCACAACTAGAATGATGCCATAACACAACTGGATGACAGCATCAACATCTAAGATTACCAGAAATCCCAACATCTGGGGGCCCCCAAGCCCCACACCTTACAAGAGGAATATTAACTGAAGGCTTGATTAAATAGGTGAGTCTTAAGTCTAGATTTAAAGATTGGAACTGTGTCAGAATCTCAGATTGGAGCTGGAACGCTATTCCATAATTGAGGGGCTTTAAAGGAGAAAGCTCTACCTCCGGCTGTAGTTTTACAAATTTTTGGAACTAGGAGAAATCTAGCATTTTGGGAGCGCAAAGGGTGAGATGGGTTGTAGTAAGCAATGAGTTCACTCAGATATTGTGGGGCAAGACCATTATAGGTTAACAGAAGAATTTTAAATTCAATGCGATATTTAATCAGAAGCCAGTGTAATGCAGCGATCATTGCACCTGATCATGATCAAATTTCCTAGCCTTAGTTAGGACTCTAGCTGCAGCATTTTGCACAAGTTGTAGCTTCTTTATGGACTGTTTAGAGCATCCAATTAGAAGATTATTACAGTAGTCCAATCTCAATGAGACAAAAGTATGGACCAGCTTCTCTGCATCAGCTAATGAAAGTAAGTGTCTCAGCTGGGCGATATTATGTAAATGGAAAAAGGCAGGCTTAGTGACATTGCATATATGTGTGTCAAATGAAAGATCCGAAACAATAGTGACACCTAAACTTTTTGCAGTAGATTTAGGTGTTACTGAAAAACCATCTAAGGTGAGGGGAATTTCAGCCCAATTGCTTCTAGGAGCTTTAGGCCCAAGAATCAGCACCTCAGTCTTATCAGAATTTAGTTGAAGAAAATTAGACGCCATCCAGTTTTTAATGTCCTGGACGCAGTTCTCAATCTTGAGAGTTGTAGTGATATCATCCGGATTAGAAAGTATATACAACTGAGTATCATCTGCATAGCAATGGAAGCTAATACCATGCCTACGAATGATAGTGCCCAGTGGTAGCATATATAATGAGAATAATATGGGGCCCAGTACAGATCCTTGTGGGACACCATATTTTACCTTAGAATGCTCTGAGCATTCGTTATTTACAATAACGTGTGTGTTTTCAATTTACAAGACATTGAAACCCAGTGATCTATCATCATTTTCATCTTCTGGTGTTGCAGCATTAAATGAATGGTCCTGTATTCTAGCTTTAATCTAGCATGTGCACAGTTCATGTTCAGTCTTACTGTACTCTAGCGCATACACAGTTCGGTGGTATTGTACTCTAGTGGATGCAAAGTTCAGTGGTATTGTACTCTAGTGCAGGGGTTCTCAACTGGTCTCAGCCCGGGACCCACATTTTCTGTGGTTAAGTTGGCTTCATGTTCTCATTTTAAATGTACTACTATTACCGTCTAAAAATGACCTTAACATGGACGAAAGTGGCGGTCGTAAAGGCCCCAGAGCACTGCGCACTCTGTTTTTCTTCAAAGATTTAAATAATTTTTAAATGATTCTTCATTAGATAAAAACAAGTTGTATAAATATTAAGTGCACATTTTGTCAAATGTCTCAATAGCTTTTAAAATGTCCATCATAAGAGCATAAAACAAGTTATAGTACATTAAGTGCATCCTAATCAACAACCTTGTTTTGTGGAATTATGGTGGCCCATTTAAAAGCTATTGAAATATTTGACAAAAACTGACCACCACACATTGGTGCAAGGTATAAATACCCATCTTTTAGTTGTAGGTTGTTATTAAAGATGAACTTTATGTAATCCAACTACTTTGGTGGTCTTAGATGGACCGTTTAAAAGCTATTGAAATTATTGCAAAAAACAGAGTGCGCAGTGCTCTGGGGCCTTTACGACCTCCACTTGCGTCCGTGTTAAGGTCATTTGTAGACGGTGCCTTAGATGTTGCAGCGGTGACAGCAGTATATTTAAAATAACATGTTTTTAAAATACATATATTCCTGATGTAAACAAAGTTGTAGATGTTTGTCTTGGGTGCCAGAAATAAGAATTTGCATATTTTGGTACTTTTAACTTAAAGGTATTGAAGAAAGAATTCCGAATATGCGAACGTGAAACGAACTTTACCAAGTTTCATAGTATGTATATGAGTGACTTTTGATCCCATCAAAAGTTTTAAATTTTAATTTTACTACTGCTCACTGTTTTAAAATGAGAAAATACACAAAACAGCTAGCTAATCAGTCCTTATTTAGCTAGTGTTATTTTAGCAGCCTCTAAATATAGCTTTGAAACCTGTTAACTAAATTCCCTACCAGATGCTATTGTAAAATTTATAATCTGTATTCATATCTGTAATAATTTTACATTTTAAACACATGAATTATGTATTACTGCAGTAAACTACATTATCTGCCATTGCATATTGGTAGGGACAGACCTGGACACAGAAGCCCTTATAGCCTGGCGAGTCTCTAACAAGGCTTTGTTTACTGGGACACGCAACGCTGTCATTATATATTTTTTATATTTTAGGGTTAGTGTTTCAGAACGAGTTTTCCACTGATTCCATGTATTGAACTTGGTGTAAGCGACACATAAGTGTTCACTTAACATGTAAGTGTTCACTTTGGGTAAATGCAAGTACTTCCAGAATAGTTGACTATATTACATTTAAGATAAGATAAGATAATCCTTTATTGATCTCGCAACGGGGAAATTTGCAATATTACAGCAGCAGAGAGGAAGGGACAGAGAAAGGAAGTATAAAAACAATATACAAGATAAATAGTTAAAAACAAAACAAAAATGTATGTACACTGGTTTACAAAATATATGATATTGAAAAATATAATAATCTTATGTATGGTGATATTGCACATAGAAGTACTAACTATTGCACATTTGCCGTATGATTGCACAATTTTTCCGGCATGTGGTAGCAATGTTAAACATTACAAGCTATTCAGAGCAGCGCGTGTTAAACAGTCTGACGGCGTGTGGAAGGAAGGACCTGCGGTATCTCTCCTTTACACACTGCGGGTGCTGCAGCCTGGAACTGAAAGAGCTGCTTAGTGCAGTCAGAGAGTGGTGGGACAGGTTCTTCAGCATGCATTTTAGCTTAGTCTTCATTCTCCTGTCTCCCACCACCTCCACTGGGTCAAGTGGACACCCAAGGACACAGCTGGACTTCCTGATGATCCTGTTCAGTCTCTTGTCTGACGTGGACTTGGACATTTTGTTTCTTAATTTGAACCCCGACATGTGGTCGAGTGTTGACTGGCCACACTGTTTGCTCGTACTAGGAATACATTTAGCAGCTAAATTATCATTACTGACCTGCGCGTTAGCCCCAACATGTTTTGCGTTGAGGTGGTAACGAAGGGTGGAAATGCTCCTGTGATAAGCGAACTCCTTCTTGCATAAAGTGAAAATAACACTATTTTTGTTTGTACTTCCATCTGGAAGTTTCTTATATTTAAATTTCACATCCACCAGCGTAGCCTCTTCAGTCATCTCCATCATGCTCATCTTATTGTACGTCCATATAATCTGTATGTCTGGAACTCGTGCACTGAGAAACATTCCACGGTGCAAAAGTGTCTCATGCGTTAAAATGCGTTAATTTTTTTAGTTCGTTAATTTCCCTGTAATTAATTAATCGAAATTAACGCGTTCAAGTCCCACCACTAAACGTTATATATAATAACATAATATAACCTTAACCATCACTGAAAGAGTAAACTTGTCCATACACTGTGTGACCACACTTTCCACAAACCCTGTTTACACACTCTCTGAAACTCAAGCATACACTGTACGTCACTCACACACATACTCAGACTCGCGCGCGCGCACACACACACACACACACACACACACACACACATCTTCAGGTTTCTTTCTGGCATGAGCTGGAAGAGAGATGCCCGAATAAACTCGCGCACACATACACACACAACTCTGGGTTAGGGTAACTAAACTAATTTCACCTGCCTCACCACACGCACTCACACTACTCAGGGTAAGGTTAACAAAACTTATCTCCTCTGCCTGACCAATCTCTCTCACACACACACACACACACACACACACACACAGGTTTGGTTTATTACCACGTTCTCACTGCTCTTATGACACAGGTGCATTGTTCCTCTTGTAACCGAAATTCGACTACTGACCAAACTCTCTTCTCCAGTACCACTGTTAGATCTTACTGGGGAAGAAGTGTGATCCCCCGATAGTTGGAGCACAGCCTCCGGTCCCCTTTCTTAAATCTCACTTCAGGTCAAGGAGTATAGCCACATTGTACATGGCCTCTTTCAATAGTGCAGAATCGCTGCTCGGTTGTTTACAAAAGGGTAGGTTTTGATGTTTTGACTCCATGATCCTTTCCCGAACTTTTCTGGATTAAACGTTTTATGGCTATGATGGAGGGTCTCACATCAGCAATGGTAGCGGTTGAAGTGCTAATTTATTCAGCTTGCTCCTCGAATGGTGAGCACAATGGCACCATGTGCACAACGGCTTCCATCTTGTCGGAGCAACCTGTTGAAGCCTCTTGACAGGTTAGCTCAACAGAGTTTGGATACCCCAAAGGCATGAATAAGCCAGATGTGAGTTTTGAAATGGCCAACAATCTGTCTTCCAGTTGCCACAATATCATTGATGCTGCGTTGTGACAAAACCCCTTCATTCACTACTAGCTGTATTGAATGTGACATGCATGGCAAACTTTCATCCATGCATAACAGCACTATTTAGCTCAAAGTCCGGATCAATCCATTGAGCTGCTAAGCTTAACATTGAAGTGGGGCTGACGTTGGAACTCCATATATCGCTTGTACAGCTCAGTGATGTAATGCTATGTGAAGTAGGCCTATGTGGGAGTAAACGGTGTGATACACCTCGGGAAGAGCGACACCTGAACAGTATTTCCTACTAGGAGTGGCACAACATGGAGTTGTCTTTTATGATGTCCTTATTAATGACCCATTAATGCATCACTGCCCAGTATGAAAAGTTACAAAATAATCCTGATCCTACCATGGCCTGCTCTGCTGACCCCATGTTGTGGAAACAGTAACAGTACATTCAACACAACCTCTGTGCCCTGTGCTTGCAGGAGGTTCTGCACAAACGCCAATGGCCCAGCTAGGGGCAGCAGCTGGAGTGATAACCTTGATGTACAGACGTTGGACACCAGAGGGCTGAGACAGCTGTAAACTTGCATGCAGCAAACACGAGAAGTCTCAAAGCATGCAAGACCACAAGCCAGAGATGAGACTTTTATTGTGAATACCTACAGCCTGGAACAAACACCTCCTCTCAATCGATTCCCTAGGCAGATTCATGTTAAACGAACAACTTTCATCTTAGTGTACAGAGCGTACAGACAATGAACACCTAGGGATGGACAAAATGTCCTCAATCCAGTATCAAGACACCCTCCAGCTAGTCTGCACTTTCCCTCTGACCTAGCCTTCAGCACCCCTGAGCCACGTAACCCTCATCTCTTAATGCCCCAATGCGGAGGCAGGACACTCCCTCACACTTTGTGCTTGATGTTACCAAATTCAACTGATTTGAACACATACATGTATTCAAATATATAAATAACAACATACCGGTAGCCATAACCCCAGATTCATCCTAAACCCTGGAGTAACCCTAACCTTTGATTAACCCTAACCCTGGATTAACCCTAACCCCAGATTAACCATAACCCCTGACCTGGACTGTGGACTCATGGGTGGTTGATGCTGTGCAATTCTCCACTTCCCATTGATCATAAATGTTCTGTTTAAGTCTGTTCATTACATTTTGGTATTGGTGTGTGATCAGTTGTTACTGATGAGTTATTAGTTGGTTTGTTATTCATTGGTTTGTCTGATTAACTGGTGTGTTGTTAGCTACTGGTGTGTTATAGGGCTGTCGCGGTGTAAGAATTTCCACTGCGGTAAATTAACAGGGCTCCACACCGCGATATGCGGTATTATCGCCATTTTTGTTGTTTTCACAAACATATCCTGATTTAAGTGCCATTATAAACACGTTTTTATTGCAGTTGTTATTAAGAATATTATATATTTATAACAAAGCCGACACAGTTGTAGGACAAATTAAACAGCCCTTATTGTTAAATGCAGAGCACGTAAGGCTAATGACGCGCAATAAGAACGCTCCTTTACTCTTTCATGGAAACAAAGTCCAGCTTATAGCCTACGATTGATCTGCGCTGTGCAAAGAAGGCAAAAAAACTTGAGCACATGAGATCAGAATTCGTTTAAAAAAAAGAAGGAAAACGAAACCCTTCCTTTAGTAATAAAGTCTAGGTTTAGTCCGGCGTTATCATGTCCTTGTTACGTGCTAGGAAACCAACATGTTCACCTTATGTGGTTTCAGAGAGGATCTAAGTGGGGTAACAATGTTTCCGGCAGCACTAAAAACTCTCTCTGGTGGTGTGGGCGTTGCACAAATACACATGTACTTGCGGGACACTTTAGAAAGCAGAGGAAATCTAACCTGGTTGTCGCGCCACCAGGCGATGGGATCTGCGTTAGGGCTCGTGCAGGTAGCTCGAGCTCGGCATGTGCGCGAGCTCTTAGTTTCCCCGTTTCACAACAACCTTTCGCGCACAGATTTTGCATATTGCCTCGTCTAAATTGTCCGGCTCTCTCTTTTCATTCGGTTGAAAGCCGAAATGCTCCCAAACTGGCGGTCACATTTGGTTTTGCGACCAGAGTAGCCGCAATTGTTTCCATAAAAAGGCCACTCAGAAGCAGCGGATACGAAAGTTTTTAAATAGTAATTAACATCCACCACACACGCAGCGAAGTGGCTTACGTGTAAAACAAGAAGAACCTTGTGGAAAAAAAGAAAACACGAACATCGCGGTGTGACGGTTGCTTGGAATTCCCTGTGGTTGGCAGGTGAATATCGCGGTATTACAATATTGCGGTTATTGCGACAGCCCTAGTGTGTTATTAGTTGGTTTGAGTGATTAGTCATCACATTGGCAGCAGGTTTTTGCTGCCAATAGAACAGCGTGGTACCAGTCAGTCCCCAGACTAACCCTGAACCCTAGAACAGCATGGTACCAGTCAATCCCCATATGCTACTAATGACACAAAATGCCACAAAAGCTTGGAGCCATGTGGACAACCAATCAGAAGGCAAACCACCACATTTGCGGTTGTCTTGGAACAATGACAATCTTTTCAGGGCACGTACACACACACACACACACACACACACACACACACACACACACACACACACACACACACACACACACACACACACACACACACAATGCTAGACAAAATATGTAAAAAGTAAAAAAAAATGTAAAAGCTGTAAATTGGATTACGCTGATGTATATTTCTACTTTTATATTGTAATTCCTAAACCAGTCCTTATTCCCAGTAGCATAATCAATCAATAACAACTAACTAATTAATAATAAAATAATAAAAACTGATCATGCGAGGGGTAGGCAGGATGCCGAAACCAGAGTTCATTCAGAAAGCACTTTATTCAAATGACAAACTACTGGGCTATTAGTGCTTAACAAACACATTCACATTCGACGCACACAGAGCGACTCAAAGACAAGAGATGAACACTGCATCCACACACATTAAATACTATCAAAATAAACAAGACCCAGGTGCCACACATAACCTTGATGAGACGAGCCACAAGTGACACAGATACACGCATGCACATTGAACCACACCCAAAGGAAATACATACTGTATATGGATGTAAACAGATACAGACTACATACACACAAGCCCGAGGGGAGGGGTCAGGGGCTGTAACGTGACACTAATGACACCACAAAGTGAGTCATCTTTTTGTGATATTTGGTCACTTAACTCACAAACCACAGTCCTTCTCATGCACACACAAACCCTCTGACACCAGTGAGTGTGTCTGATTAAGAGATCTGATTCTGGGGAAGGATTAGAGTCCCCAATCCTAACTCTGACCATAGTGCATTTTTGTTTTTGCCATGAGACTGTTCGTGCTTCTCTGCTGCCACAATGGTGGGAGGGTGGTCCGTTACCTAGCTGGTAAGGCTCAACATCACAACCACATACTCCTAGCCTTGTTTTCTCCCTCCCTTGTTCAATCTCACTTTTTCTCCTTAACCCTAACCCTAATCCAAACACTAACTGTAATCCTGACCCTAACACTAACCCTAGACTCTCGCTACATTCTCCCTGATATGAACACTGCTCTTTACAGAACTTCACATGATCTGTTTGTCGTCACCCCTGCTGAGTCATGTGTCACTCCCTGGTGGGTGACCCCTCAGACCCAGCACACACTTGCACATACAGTATACACACACACACACACTAGCTTATCACCCCTCTGCACACACTGGCATATTTTGTGGTACGTGTTTGACGCTAAGGCTGTAAAGGGGGTGTGGTCTACAGGGTCAGTGGGGTAATGATTGTCTAGTTGTGATGACGCCAGTCTGGCGCATCAATGCAGACACACCATGGAGCTCAACGGTCAGTGAAACATGCAGCCTTGTCTAATCCAAGATGACTAGATACCTGGTTATAAAATGACACCATGACACTGTGGCATTGCCTCTATCTCCTTTCAAGCCTGTGAGCAAAAATCACTTGTCATCTTTATGACAACTGCAGTTGTTTTAAACCCAGAAACTCTTCCAGCAGAACACTGAGTGTTTTTTCTTGAAGACACCAGTGCTACAAAGTTCCCCAAAGACCACATGATATGTAGACTTATCTTCTCAAAATCATGAGTCTTTTTAGGTGATCCACAGATTGACAACAGAGGTTACAAAGAAGAAGCATTAATTAGCTAGATCAATGAAAGTACAGTCGGATGAAAAGAAAGACAGAGACAGACAGTGGGACAGATAAAGAAAGAGAGAGACAGATAAGTCTTGGGTTCGTAAGTAAGTACAAGATAACTAATGGACTACACCACTTTATCCCATGGCTTATTGGTTACAATGCCCAAAGCTGCCAAACACCAAAGCCAATCACAACACATTCCCCCAGATTTCACCGGCAAAACTCATTCATACTGACCCTGCCCACTCTTTAACCCTTAACCCTCTCAAATCCTAACCCTAACCCCTCTCTAACCCTAGACCCTCTCTAACCCTAACCATAAACCCTCTCTAACCCTAACCATAAACCCTCTCAAATCCTAACCATAAACACTCCCTAATCCTAAACCCTCTCTAACCCTAACCATAAACCCACTCTAACCCTATGCCCTCTCTAACCCCAAACCCTCTCAAACCCTAACCCTATATCCTAACCCTAAAACCTCTCTACCCCTAACAATAAACCCTCTCTAACCTAACCCTAGTCCTAAACCCTCTCAAACCCTAACTGTCCAGGAAACAGCAACTGATCTCAAGTCCTGTGTAGAAACCTGCACAAGTGTAGATTACCTGATACTCAAGAGTCTGATTTACATATGCAGACATGTTGCTGGCCCACACTTGTGAACACACACAGTACAGTACATGGGTGTGTGTATGTGCATATGCCTGTGTATATATGTGTGTGTGTGTATGTGCTTCTGTATGTATGTGCATATGCCTGTGTGTGTTTATATGTGTGTCTGTAAATGTGCATATGCATGTGTGTGAGTCTATTTGTGTGTGTTTGTGTATCCAGATATAGTTTGAGGGCTGCTTACAGATGGAAGCATAACTGCTTGTCTCATCCAATAATTGCCCTAGGAGACTCACAATTATCGTGCACTCACTCACACACTCCGCTTTGAGTACACATGTGCGCACACACACACACACACACACACACACACACACACACACACACACACACACACACACACACACACACTCTGTTTTGTGTACAAACACACACAAACACTCTGCTTTGTGTACAAATATACACACAATTCACTCTGCTTTGTGTACACACACACACAACCACAAACACACTCTGTTTTGTTTACAAACCCTTCAGCAAAGCACTCTAACATTCCTCTCCTTCCTGCTGTCTACAACTTTGACCCATCATGTCTGACTCTGTCTGTTTTGACTGCACACACGGCAAATGTGTAAATGACTCAGAGTCAAACAGTCAAAGGTTTGTAACTCATTATCCAAAAGATACAGAATGACATTTGGGTTCATATGCAAATTATGAACATGAGACACTGATTAAAACTTGTGATTTTGTGTGTGCATATGTATATGTGTGAATTTGGGAGGCAACATCTGAATGTACAGAAGAGACAGACAGTGAGAGAGACAACCTGACAGACAACCACTAGCAAGGCAAAGTAATGTTGTATGGCTCCTGTAGGCTTTAATATTTCCGAATGGCTCAATCACAGAGTCGTTTGCTGTATCACTGAAATGCTAAAGCCCTCACCTTTCCAGTGAAGTCCATTGGATTTGCAGTTGTCATGGTAGAACAGAATATAGAAGCAAAAGGGTGAGGAAAGAACTCAACCATAGTTCCTTAACAAGATGGGTGCAAGACATGTATAAGACATATACGAGACATGTATGAGATTAAGATGTCATACATCTCATCACTTACAGTTCCAGACATTCAGTCAGTCAGTCTCTCTTTACACACACAAACATATCTGCTGGTTATCTGCTTTGTACTGTCTCTAACACATCACACACACACAGCCTTCATGTCCTCAGAGCTGGTAGTTACCATTTCTTTGGAGCCTCACACCGTACATACATACACTCTAGTGAGCAGGCCCGTTGACAGTCTTGCTGGGGCCCGGGACAAGAAAGTTTCATGTGCGCCCCCCCTCCGCGCACGTCATTTGAATTTCCTCTGTAGCAGACAATCCTTCCTATAGCCACACATCAAAGCTGTTTCTGACAGCTGACTGGTTTATACTAGACGCGTCGCGAGGGTTCGCGCGAAAATGACGTAATCGCAGTGGCTCCGCCCGTACGGGAGGGCCTCACGCGCTGTCGGTTCGCGAGGTCGTGCACCTCTCGAATTTTGTAACTTTGCGCGCGCCGCGCTTCAGCACCATGAACAAAGTCATGTTTGTAGGGTTCATACACCTTTACAAGGTGGAATTCAAGCACGTGTACGTCACTTTAAAGGTCCATTTCAATATTTTCCACCACGTTAAACTTAATTAAGTTAAATATTTATACATATACTCGAAATTATTCGAAATAATTCGCTTTTTATCACATTATTTAATGGTTGTTTATTTTCAAAACGCCCAATCTTAACGTCTTCACGAGAACTGTTCAGTCAGACAGCTATTTGTTGTGAAACGAAGTAGTTACAATTTCAAGCATTTTCAAGTACTTTAGCCTAAATTCCAGCACTTTTCAAACCTGGAACACAATGCAACTTTAAAATTCGTCAGGTTAATGTTTTTCCTTTCTTTTCTGCGCTCCAGATTTCTGTATTTACTCTAACTATCCACCACTGTATTTCCCGCTGTTGGGCCAGTACCAGCCGGCTACGGTCGGTGCTGGATCAAACCATTTTCCAGTGGGAGGCGGGGGTGTATGCACTTAATGGAAAATATGCAGATAGGTAAAAAACATATATATTTGAGCCATTGAGCTTATTATGAGTACATAATTTTATATTAATGAAAGATTTCAAGATTATTTAAAAATTATAGACTTTAAATAAAAAAATAAATTGCTGGGCTCTTTGATGGGCCCCCCTGGCCCTAGGGCCCGGGACAACAGACCCGGTTGTCCCCCCCTGTCGACGGGGCTGCTAGTGAGCCATGTTCAGTGCATTGGTTTTCTGTATCTTCTAATAAAGAACAAAGCAATAACTGATTCAAAATCGGCACACCGATTTCCCACCACACACATACAAATTTCATTCAGAACACTGAGATGTTTTCCTAGCACACCAGGCTCTTGAACACACCACGCTCTAGAACACACCAGGTTCTAGAGCAAAACAGGCTCTAGAACACACCAGGTTCTAGAATAAACCAGGCTCTAGAACACACAGAGAGCACCAGTCCTGGAATATCAGGCACACACACTGATGTGCTCAAATCTATAGTGAATCTAGGGTTAAGCTTAGGGTACTGTTAATTAAAGTGCTGCAACATTAACTGTACCATTAATTAAAGCACTGCAACACAGAGAACAGAGAAGTTCGCTCTTTGCTCAAGACCAGAGATGTGGCCTTCAGGTCAGGGGACCGGGAGGCTTACAGCTCAGCCAGAGCCAATCTGAGGAAAGGAATAGCGACAGCCAAGCACCGTTACAAACAGCGGATCGAGGCGCATTTCACCTCCTCTGACCCTCGGCGTATGTGGGAGGGCTTACACACCCTAACTGACTACAAGCCACTGAGCACGGTGCCATCCACCAACAGTGCTTCACTCCCTGATGAGTTGAATCAATTCTACGCTCGCTTTGACCGGGGTAGTAAGGTGACACCTTTAAAAAACGCTTTCCCATAAGATGGGGATCCGCTTGTAGTCTCCACTTCAGACGTCAGTCGAACGCTGAGCAGGGTGAATGCACGGAAAGGAGCTGGCCCTAATGGTGTACCTGGCCGTGTCCTACGAACTTGTGCCAAGGAACTCTCAGGTGTCTTTGCGCACATTTTCAATGTCTCACTGGCCCAAGCAACCGTCCCAACCATCTTCAAGTCTGCCACCATTGTGCCAGTGCCAAAACACTCAACTGCCTCGGCCTTGAATGACTTCCGACCTGTTGCACTCACCCAAATCATTTCCAAGTGCTTTGAAAGACTAGTTCTCTCTCACTTGAAAACCCTCTTGCCTGCTACGCTGGACCCACACCAGTTCGCATATTGCAGCAAAAGATCCACTGAGGACGCTATCTCCACAGCACTACACACTGCACTGACCCACCTGGACTGTCAGAACTCATATGTGAGAATGCTCTTTATCGATTTCAGTTCGGCGTTCAACACGGTGATTTCCATGCTGATTTCCAAGCTCAACCATCTGGGCATCAGCACATCTCTTTGTAATTGGATTTCTGACTTTCTGACCAACAGACTCCAGTCCGTTAAACTAGGCAACCTGCACTCCCCACACATCACCATAAACACTGGCGTTCCACAAGGCTGTGTTCTGAGCCCGATACTGTACTCCCTCTTCACCCATGACTGTGTACCGGTTCATGGTTCAAACACCATAGTGAAGTTCGCGGATGACACCACAGTGATAGGCCTGATCACAGACAATGATGAGACAGCCTACAGGGACGAAGTACAGCACTTATCCTCATGGTGCCATGACAACAACCTGACACTCAACACACACAAAACAAAGGAGCTCATCATAGACTACAGGCGGACGAGGAAACAAGCACACGCCCCCATCGTCATCAGCGGAGCTGCAGTGGACCAGGTGTCCAGCTTCAAGTTTCTCGGACTCCACATCTCCAATGACCTCACCTGGTCCTTGAACTCCTCCGTCCTCATCTACTTTCTTTGCAGCCTCAAGAAAGCTCACCTGGCTCCCAAGATCCTGGTGAACTTCTACCGCTGTACCATCGAGAGCATACTGACCAACTGCATCTCTGTTTGGTACAGCAGCTGCCACGCTGCAGACCGCACAGCACTCCAGCGAGTGGTAAAAACAGCGCAGCGCATCATTGGCACTGACCTACCCACAATGGAGGATATCCACCGCAAGCGCTGCCTGGGCAGGGCGAGAAACATCATCAAGGATGTTACCCACCCAAGCCACAGACTCTTCAGCCTGTTACCATCTGGCAGGCGTTACCGGAACATCCGTTCCCGCACCAGCAGGCTAAGGAAGAGTTTCTTTCCTGAAGCGGTTATCCTCATGAACACTGCACAGTCACTTTAAACGTCACACAACATTGCACAACCTTTCTCTGCACCTCCAATGCACTGTTACCTATAACCAAGTCATAGTACTGTTCTGCAGTATATTGCACAGACTATATTACTGTATATACCATATAACTGTATTATATTCTGTATTATATTCTATATTACATTCAATTGTACATTTATATTTACGAATCAGCACTACCGCACTTTCTGTAAATAATGTTTTCTATTGCACTCTGGTTAGATGCCAACCACATTTCATTGGCGCGTACTTGTACTTGCACAGTGACAATAAAGTTGAATCTAATCTAATCTAATCTAACATGGACTGTACCATTAATTAAAGTGCTGCAACATGGACTGCAGCACTAGTGTGATGCAGCATGTTCCACTATGTAACCAGAATTATTAATAACTAATTGAGCTGTAGCACCCTAACCCTACCCATAACCCCCTAGTGGAGGACCCTAACCCTAACCTAACCTACCCCTAACCCCCTAGTGGAGGACTGTGAGTTCATGCTAGTGCCTGTTCTAAACTAGAATTGTTCAATAAACCTTAATAAGCACTGTTCAGGCCAATGGACAACAAACAGGCACAGGTCTGTGTTAGTGAGAGACAATGTGTGTGTGTTTATGTGAGAGAGAGAAAGAGGGAGAGAAAGAGAGAGAGAGTGAAAGAAAGAGAGAGAGAGAGAGAGAGAGAGAGAGTGTTTGTGTGTAGAGGTGCTGGGCGGTCTGTAATAGAGTGGGACAGGCGCTGGCAGGCCAATCCATACACAGGCACATTCCCTCCCCTTTGCCCATGGACTATATTTAACCCAGCATGGAGATTCAGCTCAGACCCAGCACTGGCACGTTTAGCTGAACACAGAGGGACAGGTCCTGTCCTTCATTCCAGATACTCTGACCTCTATTCTTTCTGGACACAATATCTGTTGTTAGTACTGGACACTACTTTTCACCTTTTTGCTCTTTCGTATGGATTAAAAAATGTTGATCCTGGAGACACTGCACTCTAACAGGCATGGTGAGTGGCTTGTGAGGCTGGCAAAGGCCTTTTAGGTGATGATGATGAGGGTGATGACAATGAGGATGAAGATAAATTAGTGCTTATTAGGAGAGAGAAGAAACAGTCCTGATGATCTGTGTATTTATTTCTCTTTCTTACTTTCCTCTCATATACACAGACTCTCTCTGTCTCACACATACACACACATTCTCTCTTGCTCTTTCTCCCCTCTGCCCCCTTGTGACAGTGTGATATAGGTCCTGGGATCACCTAGTCTGATTTACGAGAGCAGGCAGGGCAGTAACATGCGAACAGACTGTACACAGACAGCTTCAGGATTTAAGATCGTTCCAGTTCCTTCCCTGCATAGACTACCACAGCTGTCACAAGGTATAGTGATTTGCACCAGACCACCAGACCTCTTAATTTCTGTTATCTCAGGAGCCACAGAAGGCAGGTTACATTAACCCTAACCTAACCATACCCTAACCCAAGCCAGAGTGCAGAATCAGGCACTGACCTTAAAAACCCGTTCCCTGCTCCTCCTGTTCTTGCAACAAATACTCTGGTGATCTCTGGTTGGAGGCAGTAGTGTCTCGGTTTCAAGAAGTTATGAAATGGATCCACTGCCTTCTGTGGCTCCTGAGATAACAGAAATTAAGAGGTCTGGTGGTCTGGTGCAAATCACTACACCTTGTGACAGCCGTGGTAGTCTAATCCCAGTTCAACACATCATACAAGCCTGTTCTGGAACAGCTGAGAAAGCAGAATGTCAACTGTCTCAATACAAGACTTGTGTGTGTGTGTGTGTGTGTGAGAGTGTGTGAGAGAGAGAGAGAGAGAGAGAGAGAGAGAGAGAGAGAGAGAGAGAGAGAGAGAGAGAGAGAGAGAGAGAGAGAGAGAGATACCAATCCACTGAACCATGAACTGGCTCTGTGGATTATGTAAGTCCTGGCTTGTAGAACATTCCAGCAGTGGTTTATTGTTGTGGTCAGTAACGTTGCCTGTGGGAGGACAGGTAAGGATCAGTCTGAATCTGACTCCATCTGTCCAGTCTTGGAGAGGAACTGTATGCTGCACCTGCAAATGATTTTATGTAGAACTAATCTCATACAGGTCTATAACAATACTCTGGCATGAAAAAGTAATAACTTGCACTCAAAACAATTGCTCACAACTAAAACATTTTATCAGAGACCTAAAAATAATCAGTATGCAGGTAATAATTTACATCTTTTCATATATCCTTGCATATTTAAATGCTGTTAAACACCACTTGATGTTTTCCATTTCCTAATTTGACATGATAAAGAAACTAAATATCCATAGTTATCTCCTGCATGGCTTAACAGAACATGAGTCAGGGATCATTAATGACGAGCATAATGACCCTCTAAACGCTGCCTTAATGAAATGAAATGAAAATGAAATGTGCCATATTTGTCAATTGTGAATTTACACCCCAATCGAAATTTGTCCTCCGCATTTTACCCATCTGTGCAATTAGAACACACACACACACACACACTAGTGATTACTAGGGGGCTGTGGTGCACACATGCCCAGAGCCACGGACGTAATTTTGGTGGGGGACGGGGGGGACATGTCCCCCCCCACTTTTTCAAAAGCCGGTTTTGGTCCCCCCCAGTTTTTACAGTTAAAACCAAATATTTAAGTAGTGACAAAGTCATGTCCCCCCCACTTTTTAACGGTAAAAAAACCAATATCCAAATAGCGACAAATCTAGCACTAGGATCATGCAGCACCCCCCCCCCCCCCCCCCGCTTAACAGTTCGCCACCCCAGGTTGTGTCCCCCCCACTTGTGAAATCAAAACTACGTCCATGCCCAGAGCGGTGGGCAGCCCTAGCCTGGCACCCAGGGAGCAGTTGGGGTTAGGTGCCTTGCTCAAGGGCACCTCAGTCATGGTCTCAGGCCTGGGAATCGAACCCATGACCCTCCTGTCACAAGACCAGTTCCCTACCACAAGACCATGACTGCCCCCCATGACTGCCTTAAAAACTCATGATAGATTACACTACTTTACAGGGACATATCTGAACCTAACAAACTACTACAATGTTTGGATCAGGATACCAGCACTATTAGCACAGTTAGCACTGTAACACAGCCAGCGCTGGTCTGGCTTTTACAATGTTCATTTACATACGTCGAAGTACAATCATGACAGTAAAACACACTTGTTTTCTGAGAAATGGGTGAGACTGGGAGACTTGCAGGACAGATGCACTGTGTGGTCTGCAGTAACAGTGCTGCACTGATCTGCAAATACTCTTCATGGCTCAACTGTTAAAGCCTCAGGACTGAATGGCAGCAGTGTATACACACCACAGCACCCACACAACAAGCAAGAAACCCCTCCTTTAAACTTTACCATATATCACAGAATAATCAAGCAACAACAACAGACACAGGCAAACAATTAAAGAGACAGTCAGAGACACAAGACACCGGAGACGACAGACGGAGAGAAGCAGGTTTAGGTAATCTGAGAGTACTCTTCGTTTGATGGGATATTTATGTCTTTACTGAGAGCAATGTATAATTTACTGAGCGTGGTCTAGCGCATGGTAGGCTGTGTGTGCAGCGGCCGGGGTTGCGCAGTCGTGGTGCTGAGCGGGCACTCGCACCTCTACCTCCGTTGGTGATGCACTGTTCGTTCACCAATACCGGCTAGTGCGGTGTGGGCGACGGCTGTCTCCGTGCCGGGATATTTGCGAAGTGCTCGGATACATCATATTTGAGTAGTTACGGTTGTATGTGATTGACTGCGTGTCTTGTTTTACCAAAGGCTGCCGAATACTCGCAAGCTGTCGGAATACCTTGGGAAATCAATGCGGTCATGGTGCAGAGCGCGATGCGCAAGTGCTGGCAGCGCACACACTTTTGGCCCAGCGAAGACACTCGAAACGGACGGATCTGTACAAAGGATTAAACTGGAATATTCCATAAATCATTACTCGTTTGTCTCATCGGACGTCTTAGCCAGCACACAAGTAACCTATCGATATAACGCGTCGGGAGAGGGAACCCTGTTCAAGCCAACTACAGTACGTAGTCTAGTTCCCTAATGAGTGGACATTCTCAAGCATATTGTACTTAAGACTAAATTATACAGAAGATTGCTTTGCATGCTATTTATTAAAAGGAGATATTAACAGCAGTATACGTGTCTGAGAAAGTGTGGCGATCAGAACACCAGATTAATCTGCCAAAATATAAGATATATTATATAATATTCTTCCAACAGGGTAGAGATTCGGCTACATTAATTATTACAAGACATGCTTACTGCTTACCTAAAACCTGTGATAAAACATACACAAATAATAAATAACATATATAATACAATAAACCTTGGATTTATAGAACATGGTTTCCAATTGTAGTTGCTTTCTTCCCCTAACGGCAGATCAGAGATCGGCAGCTATAACAGCATTTTCTATAACGGCCTTTCCTACTGATGACAGAAAGCTATGAACAAAATATACCTTCTTGATTTTAATTAGCCTATTTTCATGGGGCTAATTAGTGCAATCAATGTTTCTATGAACCAAAATTTAAAAAATATCACAAGGCCCCATTTATGACTGAAGTTTAGAATATATATATAATTCATCTGTCGAAATATCAACCTTTAACTTACTCAGTCTGGTTTCCCCCGTTGATTTGATCGCTTCGTTTTAACCGGACTCGTTAGCTCTCCGCCAGCGCTGTTGCGGCGTCTTGAGCTTCCCGCCGCGGCTCCGCATCACAGCCGCTTCCTTCCGGTCCGCAAATGGCGGCTCAGCCCCCCAGATAGCGACTACAGTCCGAATGGAGAATATCCTCGCTAGACGAGACAAACGAAGAGCCGACCGACTAAATTCGGTTAGGAGACCATAAGAAGATCATAAATGAGACGATCGAGGAAAGTAAGTTGTTTTATATCTATGGTGTGGGACAGTAATCACATTTAATCCGGTTTTGTTTGTTTGAACGTAACCGTCTCGCTCGCGTGACCGAGTTAGCTGTAGCAGCGCGCGCTAACAACGGCCGCCTTTGTTCGGAGGCCGTTTGGCGAGTCGGACGCGGCGGCGGCGGAGTGTGTGGGGGACGTTAGGCGCTCTGTGCGGCTACAACTAAACCGCGGTGCTCTCTTGACGTTATATCCACTTGTCCCGATATCACCAGTGTTAATAATGGTTACATTTGCCACAACGCCCGAGTAGGTGGATAAGCAGACAGATAGTCTGGCGTCTGAAGAGCGCTTAGTACTAGATTACTTGGCTACTTATTAACGTTAGTTAACTACCGGGGTAGTACTAGATTACTTAACTACTGATTAATGTTAGTTAACTGCCGGGGTTAGTACTAGATTACTTAACTACTGACTCATGATCGTTAACTATCGGGGTTAGTACTAGATTACTACTGATTAATGTTAGTTGACTACGGGGATAAGTACTAGATTACTTAACTACCGACCTAACGAGGACTGTACTGCAACGTAAAACCACCACAACGCCAGTTAAAGTGGGTGAAACAAAATGGTAGCGGGGAAGGTTGGTCGATGATGGCGTTCAAGTGGTGGAGCTGGTGTTGACCTCTCCGCTCAATCCCTTCACTGGACCAATTTAATCGGATTAGCCAGATAATGTATAACGTTTCAACAAAAATCCGAACCCGAGATTGCCGATCGGGTCTGTAATATTTGTTCGCTAAAATCCTCTCCCCGGAACTTCAGCGAACTTCAACATGTCGATTATCAAAGTCTCGGTACGTGGGGTATAATGTCAGTGTAGGTTAATAAAACGGCATGATCAAAATGAGTTAACTTCACCGTTTTGCTTGCTTAACTAAATAACCAAACTAACATTACTATAGACTGACCTAACTAAATTACCAAACTAACATTACTATACAGACTAACTTTAAATAACCAAACTAATATTACTGTACAGACTAACCTAACTAAATAACCAAACTAAAATTATTGTACAGACCAGCCAGTTGCTATATTAGCTAGTCTGCTAACTTGCTAAAGGTTTCGGCTGGCATGTTGTTAATTTAGCTCTTAGCTAAGTTGCTGACACGAAGCTTGCTAGGTAATTAAGGAATATGACTTTACTACCAGTACATAAATGTAACTAATGTTTATCATATGGATTCATATGTTGTGTGAATTTCAGAGCTGTTTGTTTAATAGTAAGGTAATATTCCCATCGTTTTTCGTTGCCGTGTACTTTGGTCAACAAAATGGTTGGCAACAAGTCGCCCAGCGGTCGTCCTGCGGAGATGCAACGTGGCTCTATCATGTACCAAGTGTGCATTGTGACTTGTAAAGAGGTTATTGAGATTACCATCCAGTTAGGTTAAGAGTTTGGGTTTTGAAACAATAGGTAGATTTTTGTATATTAATGATGTGTAAAACTAAGACAAAGCTACAGTTAAGATTACCTGCAATGTTAAAATTCTCATGTGTATGTTGGTGGCTTTATTTTGGATCACTTAATTGATCTACTTTTTTCTGTGTTTGTATTGCAGGGAACCCAATTGTAAAATGGAGGATAGTTTTGATTGCGACTGCGGTGAGCTTGAACCACCTGATCAGTGAGGAAACTGTGCGTGTTCCTGCTGAAAGTGTGTGTTCGTGCTGAGGTTGGCGGACTTTTTCACATCAGACATCAGCTGCTTTGGAACAGGACAAATATAAAGCTAGTGTAGTCACCCAGCTTGTGTGTTTAGTTAGCACGACAGGATGAAGCTGCTGCCCGGAACAAGTCGTACACTGTATGTATTAGCACTGCTAGACTGCTTCAGTTATCCACAGAGAGTAGTGATCAGCCACCTAATCCATTCCTAATCCATTCCACTGCAAGTTTATGAACATTTGGGAGAGGAAATAAAGTTTGAACATCCCCTGTCCCCCAGTCAAAGGAAAAGGCTCCCTTCAATATTTAGGATTGGTTGTAATAATTTTTGTTTGCTTGATTTTTGCTTGGGGAAACTGCTAGCATATTCTACCAAATTATCAGAATTATCTTGTTGGTTCGCACTGACAAGGCTCAGCACTCAAGAGGGTGAGCAGTGAAACGCGGGGCAGAAAACGCTGTGTGGTCTGCTGCCCCAACCCCCAAGCTCATTGCAGTAGAGGGCAAAACGAAGTGAGGCGTTGTACACACCTGTCACACCAACAGTCGACTTCCTCTCGCCCGTGAGCAGAGGCTTCCAAAATAAAACACAAGCGAGAATGGCGGAGAAGTTTGAGAGCCTTATGAACATTCATGGCTTTGACTTGGGCCCACGCTACATGGACCTGAAGCCTCTGGGCTGTGGTGGCAATGGTCTGGTGTTTTCTGCCGTAGACATGGACTGTGACAAGCGTGTGGCCGTGAAGAAGATCATCCTGACGGACCCACAGAGCGTGAAGCATGCGCTGCGGGAGATCAAGATCATCCGGCGCCTGGACCATGATAACATAGTGAAGGTGTTCGAGACACTGGGTCCCTGCGGACGTCACCTGGCCGAGGACGTGGGCGCGCTCACAGAGGTGAACTCTGTCTACATCGTGCAGGAGTATGTGGAGACGGATCTGTGCAAGGTGCTGGAGCAGGGCCTGCTGTCTGAGGGCCATGCACGCCTTTTCATGTACCAGCTATTACGCGGCCTCAAATATATTCACTCTGCCAACGTCCTGCATCGGGACCTCAAACCTGCCAACCTGTTTGTCAATACTGAAGACCTGGTGCTGAAGATCGGAGACTTCGGGCTGGCCCGCATCATGGACCCACACTACTCACACAAGGTACAAGATTTGATCAGACTTAATTCTGGTAATTGTCTGGGTTTTTTTGCACTCTGTTTAGTAAGCTGGTTTGATGTGCTGTGCCCTCTGCTGTTGAGGGTTAGTCTCATCAGAGCAGTATTTTGCAACTCTGTCCCAAGGACAGCACTGATGAATGCTGATGCAATGGATCTATTTAGGGCAAATGCTAAAGGCATGTAAGCTCTGCCAGGCCTCAGGGTCTGAGCTGCACTGTAAGCAGACCCATGCTTTCTCCTCTGGCCTTTGTTATTCTGAAGGCCCTTGTTGATGACGTGTTGCACTGCTGACGGGTGTGAGAAAGGAAGTGAACAGTGTTCATGACGATTGTTTGAAGTTCCTGATATAATGTCTCTGCTTCCTGTGAGTCACTCTTGTGTCTGACATTTCTCCTGCAGCAGGTGAACAGTGGCTGTGGTGTTCTTGTGTGTAGCTGCAAGAAAACATTTGAGTGAAAGGGCTTTTTCTTCATGAGACTATCAGTCTGAGCTTCTACGTTCGGACTTGATGGCTGAGTGCTGCTGCTGGGCGTGCGTTAATTGCGTGTTTGCAGCATGTTGGCTAGCGTCATGCATGTGCTGGGTTTTTTTTTTTACCCCTGTTTTCATTTGGTGAACTGTGACTAATCTTCCTGCAGGCTGTGAGAAAGAGGTTAATGGACAATTTTGTCTTGTTTTTCTCTGTCTCCCCTCCTGGTCACAGACACCCTCACCTCTTCCTGAATGGTTGTGGTTAGCTGTTGTTTGGTAGAATAGTTCCATGACCTGCAGTCTCCTGAGCTGTTCAGGCAGAAGACGTGTGGGGACTTGAGGGTGGCACGGGGACTTGTGAGGGTAACCCTTAACTCTACAGCTCAGTTGGAGGTGGGGCCATAAGCCACAGTGCTGCACAACAGAACTGTCATGCTTTTCAAATGCTCCTGGATATTTGAAGCTGAGTTACATATGAAGGAGTGTGCCTCCATGCACTCTGGCCCTGGCGCCTACACCTTCTTGTGTTGAATAGTCTGGATAAGCATCGAAGAGCCTTTTATGTATCGTGAGGCAGTAATCTGAATGGAGATGGAGACAAGGTGTGTGTGTGTGTGTGTGAGGTGTCTGTGTCTTTCTCTTTTTCCAGTCCTTCTTTCCAGTCAGCATTTTTGTTGCGACTTCTAAATGTTTCCATGAGAACCAAAGAGCATATTTTTCTGTCACTGACACTGTAACCATGGTGGCTACACTTTCTCAAATGGGGAAGATGAGCATATCAAACATGACGTATGAAATGCCTGCATGTCTCCTTAAGAGTCCAGCGACCACTCGGACATGAGGAGACTCTCACTGCCCTCTTCCTGCATGACTGTTGGTCTGAGCCACTCGTCCGAGTGCCCTGTCTGATATGGGACCAGTTTGGGTCACGGAGGGGTAGGGATAATTTACCTAGTGCAGATGGAGGAACTCTGTGTAAAAGCACTGATTGAGGCAGGAAGGGGCCACTCTGCCCCTCTGACATTCCCTCTGCAGCTCACAGGAATAGCTGGGGATTTTGGTGGGGGCCTTGAGCAGGCAGGCCATTTGTGGATAAGGATATGGGCACTCAGTGAAGCATAGGTAATTATTGACCAGGACGTCCCTACAGAGGCTGTGATGGAAAATGAGAGCGTTTGTGGAACGTGTTTTTTTTTTTTTTACTTTTTTTTTGGTTAGGGATATAATAATGTTCTTCTGGATGGTTTTAGTTTGTGGACAGAGCAGGTTGTGCTGTCTGTGTCTCTGTTGGGGCGTTTTCCTTGTAACTCTTGGTCCCTTCTGTGGGGGATCTGGTTCCGTGTTTTGTCTGTCTCTGTCGTATGTGTCCGTGTTTCCGTTCTGTGAGGGTGAGTGAGAACCCTAATTCAGTGAGTTGTTTGAAGTCTGCCTCGTTGGTGGACTAACAGTGAGAAGGGCTTTGGATGTTTACACTTTGCCAGATCACTGCAGTTGGGTTGACCGGCTGTCGTGTGTGCAGTTTGTCTTCTCACACAGCACCCATTAAAAGTCTGGGGGCTTTTCACATGCACATGGTTTTTGAGAACTGATTCATATTTGGAAGTATTTTGAGCCATACTCAGATTTAGGTGACTTCCTATTACATCATTTCCTGATTGAGTCTTATTCACCTGCTCCAGCACAGGCAGAGGAACTGTGGCACTGTGAGAGGAAACCGGCTTCAGTCATACAGGCTAGCCTCCCTTTCTCATTAAGGGAAATCGAATAGATGGTGAGTGTCTTCACTCGCTCTCTGCCATGGGCTTCTGTATGGTCTCAGAATGGGCTTGGGTTAGAATTCAACTATGAAAGCACCTGGGACAGCTGCTCCTGCTCCTTTTTGTATGTGAGGGCTAGCTGACTGGCTGTTTTTTCTCTGCCTCCCTCCTGATGAACATGCCTCAATTCCCAGGAAGTGTGTCAGGGGGACGGTGGCATGACAGGAGTGTAATAAAATCAGCTGTGTCATACCTGTAACGTATGGAGCTGTGGTGTGTTGAGCTAATATGTTCTGTAGTCAGACACTAGTACTGAAAGGGTTGGATTGGGCATTGCATCAGGCTCTTAACTGTGCAGTGTTCCTAAAACAGAGGCTGGTAAATAATTGTATTGCTTTCTGTATATAGCCTGTCGCTGTACTACAGCATAATGCCTCTCTTCCAGGGACACTTATCAGAGGGTCTCGTCACCAAGTGGTACCGTTCACCGCGCCTCCTCCTCTCCCCCAACAACTACACTAAAGCCATCGACATGTGGGCTGCTGGCTGTATCTTTGCGGAAATGCTCACGGGGAAAACTCTGTTTGCAGGTCAGCTTATGCCCTTTGCATCTCTCTCTCTCTGTGTCAGTCTGAACTCTAGTATTGGTGGTATGACAGTGTAATGTAGGTCAAACTGACATTTCCTCAGACCAAGGGGAGAGCTTAATTCAAAGTAGGTCAGAGCTGTTTTGGCCTCAAATGCATGGGTCTTGGAGGGGTTTATGGGGTTTCCATAATTGTGTATCATGGTTGGACTAAAGGATTTGAGCTCTGTTGTTCAGATAATCCTGCACCTTAACAATGTTTTTTTCATTACCACTGCCAAACTGTAGGAGCTCATGAGTTGGAGCAGATGCAGCTGATCTTGGAGTCCATACCTGTCCTCCATGAAGAGGACCGGCAGGAGCTTCAAAGCGTCATTCCTGTCTTCATCAAAAAGGACATGTCGATACCCCATGTGCCACTCGCAAAACTTCTGCCAGGGGTCAGCACAGGAGGTCAGTTTGCCTGCGTGTATACACACACAAATTCTTATTATCAGTCCCACCAGGATTTCGCGGGCCTTTTTTGTGATTGTTGCGGGCTAAAATATTTGATGTTGCGGGTGTTTTTCAAAAAAATTGCGATGGAAGTTGCGGTGTGTTTTTGCTTTTTTGTGAGTACATTACAATAGGGAGTAAATGTTGTATGGTTTCCTCTATTTAGTAGTCCATTTTAATTATCTATTTACTTATTTATTCAGGCTTGGCAACTTTGCAAGATCGCTTGGAGTGAGATTTGAACCTGCAGAGGGTGGCGAACATTAATTGTTGACGGGGGGGCGGGGTTAGCGAACATAAGTTGTTACCGGGCGGCCTGTAAAATGGACACAAATTAAGTATTATATCGAGATCGATCGCCAGTGGTTGGCGCGAGAGCGAACTAGTAACTCATAGATATGGATCAGAGATAAATAAACTTTATCTCTGACTTTAAACTTTATCTCAGTTTAAAGTTTAAACTTATAAACTTTATCTCAGCCCCTCGCCGCTTGCATGTGCTGCAGTGACTTCGCGGGCTACCGTTGCATTGTGGGGAATGTAGTGTTTATGCGTGCAAAACACCATCGGGCGGCTGTGGCCTGCGGGCCGGTTCTAATAGTAATTAAATATCATCCAGGGGGCCATAGATAATCAATTCGCGGGTCGGATCTGGACAGTTTATCCCCGCTTTCATGTAGTGTACCGGGATACTGCTTTTCCTGATCTTTTTGCCGTTATTTTCGTCGCTCATGCTGCTTTCAGTCTGCTCCTCTTGAACGTATATACGGAAGTAAGGCGGGAGTTTGTCGACGTCACATCAAGACGACATCAGTGATTGGTCAAATTTGCGGGAAAGTTGCGGTGATTGGCAGAAGTTGCAACACCGCCCTGAATTCGCGGGGTTTGCTTGAAGTTGCGTTGAAGTTGCAAATCGCAACTTTCTGGAGGGTCTGTTATTATAACCCATGGACTTGAATTTGTTTCTAACTGAAACATGGTTAAATGTCAGTACTGCCAAACTTCAGATTCATAAATGTGTCTGGAGCCAGGTGTCCAGCTAAGCTAACCTTGCCAAGAGGCTAAACGATGCTGTGGAAAATTCTACAGTACTTAAATGTTCTAATACTGCTTATATTCTAATATGCATGCTCTTATTCGCAACTGTTTATTCATACTCGCAGTCGCAACTGCGTCCTTCGTAGCTCTTCTTAGCTGTTCTCTTGGCTAATTTCTGCTTTAACGTTCTACCCAAACAACTCTACATAATCTCCAGCTAAAGTAAACCTTTCCTTTTTCTATTATGTCAAAGTATATGCAATCAAAATATTCACTAGCAAAATAATCTACAACTGTTTCAACTTCGCCAGAGTCAATCGCTTGTAGGGCTGTGATGGTATGGATTTTTTCTTACTGGGGTGAGATAAATAAATTATAAATAAAAACATGCACTTTTTAAATTAACAAAAACTTGATTTGTCAAAGTAAATACTTGAGGCAAAATTATGGCCATAATATTGTTAATAATGACGTGAATTTAAAATATCTTATTTTTCCGTTTTCATGTTCCTTGCAAGACAAACCAACATGTTCACTTAGTCCAGTCTAAGGGAAGATATAAACGAGGTGGCAATGTTGACTGCCATGCTGAATACACACTCCGATGGAGTGCTCGTTGCGCAAACGGTCATATATTTTCTGGCAATGTTTGACAGAAGAGGGAATCGAATTTGATTCCCCTCGTTTATCTGCGCATAAATACGCTACAGATTATATTGTCAATTTATGTTTCTATGCACATAAGAGCTAGACTTTAATTATCCATCACAGCAAATGCCACGGCATTATCTATGTCCAAAGCCACACTGGCTCAAGGGTGTTAATTATTTTAAATAAAATACACACTGGCTATACGGAAGTTCAACTCTGACCACATGACTTCGCAGTATTATAGCAGTATTATGTCTAAATATCTAGTTGGGACAAAACTAGAGTGCTCAATGAACTAAGTTATAATCACTGAAACACCCGAATATCATCTGTAGCATCTTTATGCGTGTGCAAACAAGGGGACTCGGATTCTGCCCGGGAGTAGGAATCTACTCTGTTAAGTTTGGCATAACGCATAGTTTGAAAAAATTTCTCCGTCGTGCCTGCTGCTTGCATATGATAAATGACAATGAGTACTTTCTTCTTTGATTTACAACTTTGACCTAACACCTGATTAACTTTCTGCTCCGCCCCCTAACGGGTGAAGAAAAATCTACAGAAAAGCAGCACCCCATTATGAGCCGCATGGTTCAAATTGTGGGGGAAAAGTAGCAGCTTATACTTGTACGGTAATCGCACAATTTATTTAATGGACTGTTCCTCTCGTGTACACAGTGATTGCAATGGAAATGTTTTTTCGCAATGGAAACGATTCATTTTATAAATAAATAAATAGATAAACGACGGTAATGAGCTCAACACCCCGGTAGGCATTACATAACTGTGGTTTTGCGATAATGCGGTTATCGTCACAGCCCTAATCGCTTGTGCTCTGGAGAGCTTAGCATGTTTACAACCCATCTGGCTTGCTGTATTGCACATGTCTTTCTCAAAGACAATTAATTACCAATCATGGCAAGTGAGGTGTTAATCTTTTCATATTCGAGTGAGCTATTGGTTAGAACAGTTATCAATCACTTCGTCAGCTTGTCGCATTTGCTGTTACTTGAAGGCCGCCCCACCCTTCCCCCTTCACACCTCACCAGACAGAGGTGTGAAAAGCTGTCATAAATAAACCACCACCACCCTCCAGACCAATAAAAACTACGGAATTCAAAACTAAACAGATGTAGCTTTGCAATTCCAGAATAGATTATGTAAAACGACGCTGCGTGATTGCTGATAAGTCGAGAATTTTTTGTTCCCAGCAAAGGAGAGGATTATGAGAGCAAGCAAATAAAGGTATTTACAAACGTCCCATATGCTGTTTGAAAGTGTGATACCGGTGCTTTGATAGTAAATTAATTTTTGGTGACAAAACATGGTCATCTTACTTCGTAGACTTTTTAAAAGGACAATTTAAAGGGCGAGTTAAGTTGCATGTATAAACCACATAGTGTGAACACGGTGTGTTCAGAATGGGATTTCTCGTTTCATGTAGATGGCTGAAATCCGTATGCAGAAAGTTATACTAGTTCTAAAAAAGAAATTTAGTGTGATGGGCTTGTGTTTGAAGAATTTTAAATATTCTAATATTAGTTATTTTTATGCGGTCACGGGATCACTATCGGTAAGTGCAAAAAGAGGTTAATGATGTAACTTTCAGATCAGTACTGTATGTTCTTTGATGCACGGGCCTCAACAGAACAAATTCCGGTGTATACATTTTTTAGAAGAGGTTTATCAATGGCAGAACAGCTACACTTTTCACAAGCAAAATAAGTATTTCACCATACAAATCATCTGGATCTGTTGATTAGCTGAACAACTTCAACTAAAAAATTGTTCGTGTTTTGGATGAAATTGCTCCACTTAAATCTAAAACTCTTTCAGGTAAACCAAGAGCACAGCTCAACGATAGAATGCAGGAAATATGAACAAAAATCTTCAGATTAACCAAGACATCTACAAAAATATGCTGCATGTTTGCAATATAATCATATGTAAAAATATGCTGGTACAATCATGTAAAGCAAGACTCACCTTTAACTCCAACATTATCAACATCACTTAGATTTACTCAACCCTTTCACCAGACAACTACAGTACCTGTAAGTGCCATGAGCACATCACTAACTGGATGTGTCAAAACATTCTACAATGTAAAATAAGTGTGATACAGAGATATGAGCCAGACAGGAATCTTGGATCATGAGGAACTAATCAGTCAGTCCTGCCCAAAGTAAAAACTAAATATGGAGAGTCAGAATTTAGCTGTTATGCTATTTCTAAATGGAACCAGCTGTCACAGGACATTAGAAGAGCTCCAATGCTAGATGTTTTAAACAAGATAAAAATGTCCTTTTTGGCTAGGCGTTTAGTTAGATGATGTTTTTTGTAGGTTGAAAATGTAGCGTAATTTCCTGCTTTTTCTTTTCATTATTCTCAATTTCTTATCATCTTTAATTTTCTGTTTTATTCCTTTAAAACCTTTTTATATTTTTGCCAAATACCTTCCCGAGGTGATAGATCCCGGGTCATTGTAAGCTTCTTTCCATTTTTCTTGTATAAAGCATTTTTATGGTTGGGGGCTAAGGGGTAGGGGTTGCAGTTAAGGTTGGGTTTAGGGTTATTGCCAGTGTGTATGAAAGGTGCTATATAAATAAACACGCCTTGATTTATCTCTGCCACCTAGCTCTAGATTTCCTTGAGAAGATCCTGACCTTTAACCCTATGGACCGTCTGACTGCGGAGGAAGCACTTGCCCACCCCTACATGAGTGACTACGCCTTCCCACTGGACGAGCCGGTCTCCACCCATCCCTTCCACATTGAGGATGAGGTGGATGACATCCTCCTGATGGACGAGAGCCACAGCCACACCTACAACTGGGACAGGTGAGATGCACACCTGAGCTTTGGATGCTCTCAGAGGCACTTGTTCTTGAGATTCTTGATTATTGGTTTGCTTGTTTAAGGGCACAAATATAGGTGGTTGTTTTTCTTAATGTAAATTACACACTAAAATTGGACTATTAAGCGGGACTAAATAGTCCAATTTTAGTGTGTTGACCCTTCTCTGATATTCAGATGTTACTACATAGGGCTGGGCAATATGGGAAACCCCCCCCCCCCCCCCCCCCCATATCAGTCGATATCGATATATAACACAATATAAATCAAATCACTATTACTCATACTTTAAGTGAGAAATGAACACAACTATAACTCTTGTTTCTGGCTAAAACCTGCAGATCAGATTGTTATTCACAATTCACAAGCGTTGTTATACAGTGTAAAGGTTTTATTACATAATTACCTAGCTATATACAACTGGGACATTTTATATATATATATATATATATATATATATATATATATATATATATATAAAATCTAAAGAGCTTCACTAATTCAGTACTGTTCTCTGTGATGAGACACAACTCTTGTTTCTAGTTAAAAACCTAGGGTATTATTCCCTTTGTCTTACCAGGTTGTCTATTTTGTGGAATTGTTTTGAGACATATTGCATCGTTCAGCTCACCCATGATAAAATCGCTTATCACTTTATATCACGGATAAGCTAAATGCTCTTTAAATGTAGCTAGCTAGAAAGAAACTAAGGCTTAAAGACCCTGATAAATCCCATTTAACACAATGTCATTTCTATCTAAATAGCTAGCTAGGGGACATAAAGCTGCTACATTTGCGTATTTTCAGCGTGTTTTGCTTTTGCAGCGTATATGGGGCCACTGTAGCAATTCAGCGTGCAGCCTGACAGTGTGCTACATCATCAGATTGCTTCTGTTGGTGGCGCTACTTAAGGCGGGAAATGGAAAATAATGTTTATTGAATTCATAGGTCATCGAGGAAAAATTTATCAAGAAACAAATAGAAATCAGTCAATCAAAAAAATTTTATTTGTATAGCGCTTTTTACAACAGTTGTTGTAACAAAGCAGCTTTACAAGTGCCAAGTAGCCCCCAGTGAGCAAGCCAAGGGCGACAGTGGCAAGGAAAAACTTCCTAAGGGCATGAGGAAGAAACCTTGAGAGGAACCAAGATTCAGGGGGGGGGAACCCATCCTCCTCTGGCCAACACCGGTCACCATGACAACAGCAACAATTTAGACAGAAAGAAATTAAGAAAAGGAAAAGATGTAATAATGTCCATCTTGGTGTAGGCATATCCGGTTAGGCTGGAGGTGGCCAGCCCAGGATGGATTGCTTGTCTCTCCTCATCTCGATCGAAACATCGATATTGTTTTATCGCCCAGCTCTAGTTGGGATAGGATAATCCTAACCAACCATCAGAACGGTCTAGACTTTGACATTAAGCCTCTTTCTAGCATGGTGTAATGGTACACCCAGTGTCAGATTTCATTTGTGGCCAGGAACAGTGTTAATTTTGACAGCAATTTTTTATTTTGTTTTAGTCTTAGTCTTTTGACTAAAATGTCATTTAGTTTTAGTCATAATTTAGTCATTGGATTTGTTTTTAGTCTTAGTGTAGTTTTAGTCGACTAATTATCATTAGAATTTAGTTGACTAATTATCAAAAGAATTTATTACACCATTTATATTTGTCAACTAGTCATTACATACACTTGCACAAAATGAAACATTTATTAACCAGTCACAGAATATTATTGTTTGTATGTGCAATATATATACAAAAACAAATTTCCAAACAACTTTATTGACCTGAACTTAGTTATTGAGCATAACAATAACAAAACATTAATGACCAGTAGGCCCGCTCTACCTGAAAACATGAAGTTTGTTATGAACAATGCATATTACATTCTATATAAAACTGGGTGCCGTAAAATACAGCAATGCCATAGCCCGCAGATGTCGTTTCATTTGTCCTATTTTTCCCGACATCATTGTCCCATGTGGTTTACACACCGTCTTCTTTTTCTCAGTCAAAGGAGAAATGTGTCCATATATCATTGCCAGAGGTGGAAAGAGTACTGAAAAATTGTAATTGAGTAAAAGTATCATTACTTTGCCTAAAATCTACTCAGAGTAAAAGTAAAATTACCCATCTCAAAATTTACTCGAGTAAAAGTACAAAATTACTTCATTTAAAATGTAATTTGAGTAAAAGTTACTTAGTTACTTTCAGTTATTTAATGCATGGATGAATCATGAACCAAATTCAGCACAAGTTGTTTTAATGGATTTCAAAGTGTATTTAAGTGCACATCCACACTTGCAAAAAGATCAGCTGGACTCAGGAACATACTTCCTCACAGCACAAGGACAGTCACAACCTGTACCATAAAGTGCAAACAATTTTCAGTCCTATTGTCCAACGGACAACACTATGATAAGAATAAAGAAATTTTAATTACAAATTTTTCAAAAAACAAAATGCACACAAAATTAAGTGCCCACAAGATGCCACAAATCAAACTAAAATGCAAAGGATTCCACTACTCACAATAAAATGCCCACAGGATCCCACATCAAAAATAAAAAATGCTCATAGGATCCCACAATTTAAAAGTAAGTGCTCACAGGATCCAACTATTCAAAATAGAGTGCCCACCAGATCCCACTATTCACAATAAAATGCCCACAGGTTGCCACAACTCAAAATAAAATATAAAATGACCACAGGATCCCACATCTCAAAATAAAACAAAATGGGCACAGGATTCCACTATTTAAAACGCTCACAGGATACAACTATTCAAAATACAGTGCCCACAGGATTCCACTTTTCACAATAAAATGTCCACAGGATCCCACAGAACCTGATAGATAGAAGATTTAAAGATAGACCAATCTCATCCTTTTGGAAAAAAAGTGCACCAGATTACGACCTGATTATGAGACAATGGAAAGTGCACGCGCAAGGCAAGGCCATGCAATTGGCCTTCAGTTCTGGGACTCAGAAGTTTAAATTTCTGCCCGCATTTAATTTTTCACCATCAATATTTTTTTACTCAGTAATGTGAGGGCGTTCAAATGTAGTGAAGTAAAACTACTTGGGGCAAAATGTACTCAAGTAAAAGTAAAAATTACATATTTCAAAAACTACTCAGAAAATTACAATTTACTCATAAAAAGTACTCAATTACAGCAATGTGAGTAAATGTAATTAGTTACTTTCCACCCCTGATCATTGCTTATCTTTCTCCCTGCTGACATTGTCGTGTTAACTTCGAGTTGAATTTCATGAGTGACCACAGTTCACAGGCCGCTATGGTCTCCCGGGTTCTGTGCGATGTGAAGACGTTAGTACTGATTGGATGGTTACACGGTTTGTCCCACCTCTCCGTGTACGCTAAAGTAGTTACGGTTGGATCTCTTCTTAACTTATCCCTACCTTTCACTAAACTAAATCAGGTCTGATTGAATGTCGTCGCTGGCCAATATTTTCGTCTCGTTTTTATTCGTTGACGGAAATGTCCTTTAATTTAGTCATAGTTTTTATCCCTTCGTATAGTTTTTTAGTTATCGTCTCGTTTTCGTCATGAAAAAAAGGTTCGTTGACGAAAACTATGATAAATTATTCGTCAACGAAATTAACACTGGCCAGGAATTCACAACTGGGCACCTGCAAGTCTGGTTAAATGCAAAAGTAAACCTCCCTTGCACCTTGTGGAAGAGCAAGGCTCTTGCTCACTGGTGAGGCTAGCCCAACACCATTGGCTGTCGCTTAGTGCTGCAGATTAATTAAAACACTCCCCAGGCAGCTCCATGCTGATTTTTCTTTGTTTAATCATCGACCAGTAGGGCAAAGGGTTCATGTTGCTGTGGATGTCTTGTGTTGTGATGAGTGGGTAAAATTGACTCAGACTCACTTGTGAGCATGCTCCGTTTCTGGTGCCCTTCCTCACAGGTATCACGACAGCCAGCTGTCAGAGTTGGACTGGCATCTGTACAGCGCGGCGGAGGCTGAGGATGTGCAGCGTGACCCTCGGGCCTTGTCCGACGTCACGGATGACGAGGAGGCACAAGTAGACCCGCGCAAGTACGCCGACGCCGACAGCGAGAAGTTCCTGGACGAGCCATCGTTCGACCTGCTGCCAGAGTGCTCATGGCCGCCCAGCGATGATCACCATGAGAACAAATACTGCGAGCTGGAGTGTAGTCCCACATGCAACTACAAGGCTGTGTCCCCCTCCTACCTCGACAACCTGATCTGGCGCGAGAGTGAGGTAAACCACTACTACGAGCCCAAGCTCATCATCGACCTGTCCAACTGGAAGGAGCAGCAGAGCAAGGAGAAGAATGACCGTAAGGGCAAGAGCAAGTGTGAGAAGAACGGCTTGGTGAAGGCGCAGATGGCCCTGCGAGAAGCTGCCCACCACAGCCCACCAGAGAAGGACCGCCAACAGGAGAAGCTCCAGAGCCCCGGCTTCGACTTCGACTCCTTCATTGCCGGCACCATCAAGCTAAGCTTGCAGTCAGAGGCTGGTGACGTAGGCCTCTTGAACGAGCTCAACACCTCTGTGTCACAGTTGTCCAAGTCAGTCAGCCAAGAGAAGGACGAGAAATGCCAGGTGAACCTGGCCCAGCAGAGCGTACGGCAGCCGTGCCCATGGGACCGCCTCCCGGGGCCCGGCGCCGACGACTGTCTGATCGATGAGGCCTGCAGGAACGCACTGAAGGAAGGCAGCGGAGGGGGCAATGGCTATGTCAGTTACCTGGACCGGCTCTTCAGCAAGCAGGAGGAGACACCTGTGGACACGCCCCCCGACACCGAGGAGTCCATCTCCCCTGTCCGGGCCGACGCCACAGGCGGTTTCTGTGCACGGCACGGCGAGATTGTGCTAGAGTCACTGGCCATCGCAGGGTTCGACACGGCTGCTGACCTGCCACTGAAGTCCCTACAGGCCTCGCTCACACCCAGCGCCCACGTGAAGCGTTCCCCGCAGGTCACACACAAAACCTACAGCAGCATTTTTAAACATCTGAATTAAAGAAAACAACACCTTTAGCAGCAAAAGAGTCTTGGCTTTTTATTTTAATTTTTTTTTACTAGATGCTTAGTGTATTTTACTTGAATCATTTCATAACTTTTTACACATGGTTCCTGTTTTGGGTTTTGTTTTCTTTTTGATAATCCTCTGAATTAATGGAGGAGTACAGTTCATATCCTTCACTCCACATCGGTGTTCACACCCTGCACCCCACCCCTACATCTTCATCCTCCAGACTCGTATAGTAAAAACGGGGAAAAAGTATATTTAAAAAGTGGCATGCGGTTTGCACATAGCATAATGTAGATTCACACACACACACACGAGAGGCTGAAGGAGAAATGAGTCAACGATAACTAGTGAGATGGAGGGAGTATTGGGGGGTATTCAGAAGGGCAGGGGGGCACTAAAGGTGAGGGACGCCGCTCACGTCCCTGACTGCTCTCACGGGCTTTACAACTGACTCTGCCAACACAAGGCAACAAGCTCCTCTGTTGGCTTTTTTCCCCTCATCCATTATTTTAATTAATCAAACTCTTACGTGGGTAATCTTCCCTCCTTTTCCAAATGCCGTGGTCTTCTCTGGGGACCAGAACATACTGTTTTGACATGAACATTTGACATGATGCCAGCCAAGCAGCTGTTTTTCAAACGTAGGTTTGCAAACGTGTTCTCTACCTCAGAGGTAACAGCAGATCAGAGTCATGCTTTGAGTTCACCCTGTAGAACTAGCCAATGTGCAGTCACATGGCCCTAGGGTTTTCGTTTCTCATTTGCCATAGTGAAGTGTTAAAGATCATTTATTTATTTTTAAGCAGATGTGAGATATTTATTTTAAGATCCGTAATTTTCAATGTGACTATATGGGGAGTGAGGCATTGAACTTTGTTTTTCAGCACTGCGTGCGAGAGGATGTGTGCATGTGTTGACAGCTGGAAGCTTCTCATCCTGTTTGTTTTGAAGAACTTTAAACATGCTCCATTTCCAGCGTTTAGTTCATTTTGAGGGGTTTTTTTTTTTACTCGTAGGTGCTTTGTGTGAGAGGAAACATGGCTTTATCAAATCCAAAGCACCTAAAAGTCTTAATTTGTTCTTTTTATATAAATGTATTGAGTTGTGTGCATGAAAGAAATTATGGAAGGTACATTTTAAAGCGAAGTTTCCGTGAAGTCCTGTCACTTATTTTAGCTGTATGTTTTTACTTTCTTCTCCCCCAAATGAGCATGATTGGGTTGGTTAAGGGTATAGTGTGATTGGGTTAAGGGTATAGCATGTAGAGGATTTAAGGACTACTTTTTTTTTTTTTTTTTTTTTTTGTGTGTTTATGTACCGGTACTTCATTCTGTTATCATTTGGTTCCCCTGTAAAATAATAATAAAACGGCAAGAAAATATTTCCAGTTCATGCCTTATTGTCAGCAGCCCCCTTCGTAGCAGGGGTTGGGGTTGGGGCAGAGTGAAACAATCATTTTGATACTGTGACGAGTTCCCGAAGAGAGCACCATCCTGTGAGGTTAAAGCTTGGTTCAGATGTGCTTCCATTTTGGATGATTGATTAGAGATTGTGTAACAGCTGTGATAACTGCCACTTTGGTGGTGGTGTTTTGATCAGGTTTGTTTTGATCCACATATTTGTAGTTTTCCTGAATAGCTGACTACTACAGCCCAAGTCTTTTTCTAAGTAGTTTTAAAAGCCCCAGTATGATGAACTAGATGTTACATATTCTACCTTGAGTACTTCTCAAAGGTGTAGGCTTCACGCCATTCTCCTGGAGTGCACAATCCTGCCCTTTACTGCTGAAAATTTTTTTTTCGTAATATCACCAAAACGGAAAATGGTAAATGTCCATTGCACGTTTACTGGGGTTATTGAATAATTTTGTTGTTGCAATAAACAAACTGTCCTGAAGGATGCTGCTAGATTCCTTGCAGCGATTTGGAAAAAGTAAAGGGGGTGGGGGTGGGGGCGGGGGCATCACTGTGGGCAAGGATGGTCTCTCTGGGATACCGTGACTTTCAAACCCACTGACCTACCACAACGATATTCTCAAAGCAACACCTCACAACCAGCCTCATGGCTGCCTGTCGTGTGCCCTCACAATCTCAAAATCCTGTTTATTGGTTATGAATCCAACAGTGTAAATAATCTAGGGTTAGGATTAGGGTTGTAAATCCAACTGTAATTAAATAGTTACAATACTCATACTTTCATCAGGTGAAAAATAGCTAAGTATCCTGTAAATAGGAGCTGTGTTCTTGTAAAAATATCTAAAATAATAAATAATATAATAGAATAATAATGCTCAATAAAGATTTACAGGTATAGACATTAGTCCTCTTGCACACTGACTTGTGTTCGTTCAGAGACGCTACCTTGACTGCCAGCTCCCTGCCCACAGAATCCCAGATCAACACAAACATGTTAAATATAGCACGTGGTGTCTCATTGCAATCTCCCCTGGATCCATTACGCTCCATCTGGGTCAAAGCTATACGTATACACATCACCCACACCGAAATGCAAACCTCCCTTCTGTGTGGTTGTCATGACGCCTTGTAAAGTGTGCCAGTAGCAATATCATACCACCTATTTGTGCGTGTGTGTGCGTATGTGACAAAGTGACCCAAACCATAGAACTATATCACACAAATTACAACCAGCATTTGCATAAGTTGGAGCAACATGTTACAAATAACAACAGGAACAAGAGGCACAAACAGCTAAGCAGTTGTTGGAGTCGAGTGGGGAACTAATACTAATACGCCACATTTGCAACCTGAAGACAAGAAAAGAATGTAAGCATAGCCTCTTGCTTTTGCTAAACTGTAACTGTGACAGAAAGAGTAGGCTGATTTTGGCAGTTTCACAAAATGCAGTATAAAAAACGTTGCTGTGTTCTGTGTGATGGTGCTTCTTGGATAATTCTTCGCTAGGATTACTTCAGGTTTGTTGAAAAAGAAGTGCTGCATCCTACCAAGACCAGGTACTGTAACTCCAACCTCTTGGTAAACTTAAAGGCTTAAACTTTATAGGATATGTGTGTGTGTGTGCGTGCGTCATCCACACACACATACACAAAACCTTTAATGGAAAGGAACACCATGTCCCAGCTGAATAACTGTATTCTACAGTTATGATTCACATGTGCTTCAAATGATAGCACTTAGAGCACCTCTCAGCCTCAGTGAGCACCCCCCGCTGTGTGCATGTTAGCTTTCGAGTTTGGGATTAATGCACTCGTGACGGAAGTGAAGGGTCAGACTGAGAGCACTGCAATATTTAGTTTTTTTCTGTCAATACTCACCTACTTGATTGGCTACATGATATGAACCAAATGAGACGCCCTCAGTGGGCCATGGAAGGGTGTGGAGCAGAAGTACAGTAGCTACAGGATTTGTTGTTGCTTTTTTTTATATAATCATACAACCATTTTTATCACCAGCAGATCCACCGAAATGTCTTACAAAGTGTGGAAACTCCTCTCACAAGCAATTCAAATTTAAGGGCTGGCTATTTACTGACAGCTGTGTTGACATCAAAGTAGTGTTAAGATCATCTACACCTCCTAAATATATTATCATAATTTGGCCATGTACCACTTCAAACGTGCCCAACCTATTCCTGGAGAGCTACCTCCCTGGAGAGCTTCCAACTCGAACACACCTAATCCAGCTTGTCAAGATCTTCATGATCACAATATTACAGGTTAAAGCCACGAGTGAGGCTGCACTGTAATGGTGGAATAGACACCATGCTGCCTGTAACACACACCATCCTGCCTGTATAACAGTTGAGATATGGAGATCCTGACTGATATAAACATGCAGGTTCTTGGGGTTCCCCTGATCAACAGGCTTTGAAAACAAGGGCACTAAAACCGTCCAAATCACATATTTACAGCATCTTATGTACTGTAGGATTTGTGCAATGATTATAATGAACTGAATTATGTCTTAGCAAAATGGATGAATAGCTTGGGTGGCCAGACACGTGCAAATCAGTGGAATATGGTGACCGCAAAAGGGAGAGAGGGACGTTGAGAGACACAGTAAAAGGGAGAGAGGGATGGTGAGACAAACACTATATGGCCAAAAGTATTTGCTCACCCATCCAAATTATCAGAAACAGGTGTTCCAAGTGCTCAGGGGGGAAAAGGGGCACTTTTTAGCGCACGTCACGTGGAACACTTCATTATAAAAAAATTACACGCACATGTTGAATGAAATTTGACTTTTATTTGTAACATTCTCTGAACATGAGTTTTCAATGGAAAAAAAGTCACACCACCAACTTATAAAAATCCATATTCAATATTAACTATATACAGTCATTGTTAAAGTTCCTTTATTTTTTCTCTTTTCAGCCTCTCCTTTCTTGGCATTGTGCTGCAATTAGTAAATCAATATAGGCCTACAATTAAGACCGTAAAGTACGAGAAGGAGTTATAGGCTACTGAGTGTTGTCATTACATGCAGATGGGCATTTTTCACCGTTAATGGGGAACTTCCAGTTTCTTCTTTCACAAATGAATGTGTTAATTTATGTTGCCTAACAAAACCTATACAACAGAAAACGTTCAACTTAACACAAAGATTTGCAAACTCTACCTTAATTATTTGTATGTGGTCGTCCTCAGGTCTATCATTGATTTGGGCTAAAGCGACTAGTTTATCAGGAGACCAGTCGGCTAAAAATGCTTAGTAGTTTGGTGCTGTATGAGACATTTAACTGCACAAGAAAATGATTTCACATTGGGCTTAGAGGACAAACGGTACGATTTTACTTGATGTGTATGTAACCTGGCTGGTGGGGCACTGGAGAAGGAGCCTCTCTGTGACCGTGCGTGCTGTGCTGAAGACGGATCCTTCCACTCGCTGAACTGAACTGCTGCTGCAGCGCCTCTGGTGTGACAAAAGAAGAGAGAGGTCGGGTGTGTGCGAGGTGGTGGCTCATTTCAGGACATTGTTTTTAATCACTCAGGTTTTCAAAAGATCATTTCAAACCGACCTCAGTAAAATATGAATAATAATAATAATACATTTTTTTAACGAAGTTTCAAAAGGGCACTTTTGTTGATAAAGGGCAGCGTTGGTGGTGTTTTAGCACCACCTGATGTCTATGTCTGCACGCCTCTGATTATAAGAAAATGTAAGTGTTTGGGAACAACAGCAACTCAGCCACAAAGTGGTAGGACACGAACTGACGGAGCAGGGTCAGCGGATAATGAAGCGCACAGTGCGAAGAGTTCGCCAACTTTCTGCAGGGTTAATCACTACAGACATTCAAACTTCACGTTTGTAACTTCATGGTGCCTTCAGATTAGCTCAAGAACAGTGCGCAGAGAGCTTCATTGAATGGGATTCGATGGTTGAGCAGCAGCATCCAAGCCATACATCACCAAGTGCAATGTAAAGCGTCGGATGCAGTGGTGTAAAGCACTCCGCCACTCGACTCTAGAGCAGTGGAGGCGCGTTCTCTGGAGTGACGAATCACGCTTCTCCATCTGGCAATCTGATGGACGAGTCTGGGTTTGGTGGTTACCAGGAGAACGGTACTTGTCTGACTGCATTGTACCAAGTGTAAAGTTTGGTGGAGGGGGGATTGTATGGGGTTGTTTTTCAGAAGCTGGACATGGCCCCTTAGTTCCAGTGAAAGGACCTCTGAATGCTTCAGTATACCAAGACATTTTGGACAAATCCATGCTCCCAACGTTGTGGTAACAGTTTGTAGCTGGCCCCTTCCTCTTCCAACATGATTGTACATCAGTGCACAAAGCAAGGTCCATAAAGACATGGATGGCAAAGTCTGGTGTGGATAAACTTGACTGGCCTGCACAGTCTTGACCTCATCTCGATAGAACACCTTTGGGATGAATTAGTGTGGTGACTGAGAGCCAGGCCTTCTCGTCCAACATCAGTATGTGACCTCACAAATGCGCTTCTGGAAAAATGGTCAAAAATCCCCATAAACACACTCCTAAACCTTGTGGACAGCCTTCCCAGAAGAGTTGAAGCTGTTCTAGCTGCAAAGGGTGGACCAATGTCATACTGAACCCTATGGATTAGGAATGGTATTTCACTGAAGCTCATATGTGAGATAAGGAAGGTGAGCGAATATTTGAGTAAGAGGGAGAGAGGGACGTTGAGACACAGTAAGAGGGAGACAGTGATGTTCAGAGACATAGAAAGAAGAAGAGAGGGACATTGAAAGACTCTTTTTCCCCTGTAGGGCAGGGGACGTTTATGGACTGTATGGAGTACAGTACTAATGTTAATATGGAGAGTACTAGTGTTAGTATGGACAGTACTATTGTTAGTATGCACAGTACTAGTGTTAGTATGCACAGTAGTATGGCTAGGGTTATTATGGACAGTACTAGGGTTAGTATGGACAGTACTAGTGTTAGGGATAATATGGACAATAACTGTTCCTATCTGCATAATCACAGTTCAGCCCTAATCTTAACCCCTGACCCTAACAATGCAGAACTGTTCACTAAGGTGGTGTTAGGATACAGGGACACACTGATAAGATTTACGAAACATTAAAACATTAACGGTTTCTTGTCGCCTCTCACCACTAACATTCTGCATTTGACATCCTGTGCTGTAAAATGAAACACTAAAAACAGTCTAAACACTTCCAGTTGATCCATCTCATCCCACCCCCCCCCCCCCCCACACACACACACACAGCGGCCAGAGATGTTTAGCGAGAACTATTGTTGCATAATTAAGAGGAGAACCCATTGCCACCACAGTACTGCTTTACTCTAATTTACAGAACAACTCCAGAACAACCATCCATGGTGTCAGGACAGGAGTCACACAGCTACGCTTCAGTGACTGGGTGGTCTCTGCAGTGGGAAAGTGTCATATATATGTTCATGGAAGAAAGATTTGAGTGTGTGTGTCAGTTGTCTATCACTCTAGGTTGACTCAGTATCAAGGCCTTCACACAAATAGAATTATTTCAGTATTTTAAACTTATTCACTGATACTTAAAACCTTTGGTATTTGAAAATGCAAGAATGTCCCTGAAAAGATGACATCTGGATGGCAGTGTATGCTGCACCTATGTGCATGTCTCTGCATTAATGGTATAATCATGACACACTGATAATAACCTGGGAGGTGGTCTTACACAACATGACGGCTGCTTTTTCAAACCTATTTGGAACCGAGCACACAATGTCCACAGATCAGCAGTGTTTTTCTCAGCAGTTCTGTGGTCTGTGAAGTGTTGAAACCCACAACCTTGTGTGCTGGCAGCCATTGCACACCCCCTGCGTAACGCCCCCACAGACGCTACACGTGGGGGATGACAAAACTCCACTGGCAGCTGCTGGTGGGCAGAGCTGCGCTATGCTCACTGCGACCTATGATTAGCCTGAAGCAACTGAGGTGCAAGCCAGCCCTCCTCTAAAACCAGCAGAGTTAGGCTGCGAGCACCAGTAATCCCACCATGAGCTGTGATGACCCGACTTCACAGCACTCGTCAAATAACAGCCAGAGTGTGTGAGTGTGAGATACTTTCATTACAGGTTTTTATCTTGACATTGTAGCACCCTCTAGTGCAGGGATGGGCAACTTCCATGATAAAGAGGGCCAAAATTTTTTCAGCACCATCATTGAAGGGCCACATGACCACGCACTTCAAATAATTGGATATGAAAGACACTACAAATTATTCTCAATAAGAACACATTTTAAATGAATTCAGATCTGTATGTTTATTGCACCAACATACATCTATTTTCTGCATATAAATGCATTAACATGTCCTTAATAAGCAACAAAGACAAAACATTTGCTTAATAAAAAAGTGCAAAAAGGAATTTGAACTCCTTCATATCAAAGAACTGTAACACGTAGCGCGCTGCGGAGCGATGAGGCGGACACAAACGCTGAGAAGAGCGAGATTTAATAAGGGGAATTCCATAGGCGAAGTCGTTTGTACAGGCACGGGTCAAAACGGGAGAGCCGTCCAAGTGGTCAACAGGACAGGCAGGAGTCGTAACAGGAGAGCCATTCACAACGGAGAAACACACCGGAGACGGAAAATACCAGAACAGCGATGACAGATAATCCACAAAACCGAACAAACCACAAATAACCGACAACGGGCGAAACACAGATACAAGTACACAGGACTAAACTAGACACAACTGAACACAATGACGACACGGGTGTGGCAGAAAGAGGGAAGGTGGCGAGTGTAAAATGGAGACAAATTAAGTATTATATCGCGATCGATTCTTAGTGTTGACTTGTAACTCCCGCGGTAGCCCAACTCAAAAGTAGCCCAAAAAACCGCACCCCGCGACCTCAGAATCCCACGGCTGGACTTTCAAACAAGCCCAATTTGGCGTGAAAACCTGGCAACTATGCAGCTAGGAGAGGGGGGCGTAGCCCTACGTGACAAGAACAAAAAAGTCCTGCTATATCCCTCCCTCCTCTCTCGGAAAATGGGAATGAGCTAGTTGAAACATTCACACAGAGAGTTAAGAACTGTATTGATGCTGTGGCACCAAAGGTAACTAAAATTATCTCTGGTAAAATTAGGATGCCCTGGAGAAACACTCCTTCTATTGTAAAATTTAGGCAAGATTGTAGGCAGGCTGAGAGACGTTGGCGAAGGTCAAAATTGCAAGTACATTTTGATATTTATAAAACAACATTGCACAATTACAACAGTGAAGTGAAATCAGCAAGGAAAAACTATTTCTCTACCTTAATCAATTCATCAAATAATAACTCGGCTGTCCTGTTCAGAAGTATTGATCAGCTAGTAAACCCCACCTCCTGTGTCTTCCCTGAGACTGTTTCAGTTGAAAAATGTGATGAGTTTGCAATATTTTTTAGGGACAAGATTACTAGTATAAGGCAGAACATGGCAACAAGCACTAATAGACTATCAAACCTTATATCAGTTACTCAGCCTAACTTTAATATGTATTATTTCCAAGAAGTTGACATGGTAACACTACTTGATGTGATTTCATCACTAAAATCCTCTACTTGTGAACTGGACCCTTTACCTACATGCTTTTTCAAGCAGGTTCTGAGCTCATTAGCAAATAAAGTTCTAATGATTGTTAATCAGTCTCTGCAATTGGGTGAATTCCCTAACTTTTTTAAAACAGCAATGGTTAAACCACTATTAAAGAACAGAAATCTTGATCCCACAATTCTCAATAATTATCGACCTATATCTAACCTTTCCTTTCTTAGCAAAATCATTGAAAAAGTTGTGTCAATCCAGTTGAATGATTATGTAAAAGTAAATCAAATAAATGACACTTTTCAATCTGGTTTCAGAGCTCTCCACAGCACTGAAACAGCCCTAGTTAAGGTAGTAAATGACTTGAGATTGAATAAGGATGCAGGCAAACTCTCAGTCCTTTTTCTGCTGGATTTAAGCGCCGCTTTTGACACGGTTGATCATGAAATTCTTCTTGATCGACTACAGAGTTGGGTAGGCCTTAGTGGCTTAGTCTTAGACTGGTTTAGATCGTACCTAACTGGGCGTGATTACTATGTAGCATTAGGTACCTCTTCCTCCACACGTCAAAAATTAACTTGTGGCGTCCCCCAAGGATAAATTCTTGGGCCGTTACAATTCAACCTATACATGCTTCCGTTACCACATATCATTAATAAACATGGTATTAGTTATCATCAATATGCAGATGACACTCAACTTTACATTTCTCTAGAACCTAAGGCCCTAAAATCAATTTGCTCACTGTTTGACTGCATAGATGATATACAGACATGGATGTCTGACAATTTTCTGCAATTAAATAAACAGAAGACAGAGGTTCTTGTTCTTGGCAGTGATTCACAAAGGAATGATGTCCAGACCTATTTAAATCAAATGAATCTGAATGCCAGACAATGTGTTAAGAACCTGGGTGTCACCTTTGATAATGAGCTCAGCTTCAAATCACACATCATGACTACATGCAAGACAGCTTATTTTCACCTTCGAAACATTGCTAAGGTCCGAGATATGCTCACTCCTGCTGACAGTGAAAAACTTGTCCATGCATTTATCACATCAAGGCTAGATTATTGTAACGCTGTTCTATCTGCTCTTCCAAAGAGCTCTATTTCGCACCTACAGCGAGTTCAGAACGCGGCTGCAAGGGTTCTGACCCGCAGGAGAAAGAGAGATCATATTACACCTGCACTCCACTCACTGCACTGATTACCTGTCAGATTTAGGATAGATTTTAAGGTTCTAGTCATGGTTTTTTAATGTCTTCATGGTCTTACCCCTCTTTACCTCAGTGAAATGATGGTTAGATATGTTCCAGTCAGGTCTCTGAGGTCTTCAAACAGTAATCTACTGGTGATTCCTAGATGCCGATTAAAGATTGGCGAGGGTGCTTTTAGCCACTATGGCCCAAAGCTCTGGAATTCTCTTCCTGAAGAGCTCAGAGGCATTTCATCCCTGAATAGTTTCAAGAACAGTCTCAAAACTTTCCTGTTTAGATCTGCTTTTAGTTAAGAAACTCTAGTCTATTAGTTTATAATTTGTCACTTTATTAAATTATTTTTTTTTATCTTTAATTTTAATATTTTATTTTTATCTTATATTTACTTATCTTAATTAGTTTTATTTACTTTACTTTTTATTATATTGTTTACTTTACTTTTTATTTTATGTTATTTTACTTTAATTTCTTCTAACATTTTCTTTTTGTCTTCTCCTTTTTATGTTTCTTTTATTTATACTGTAAAGCACTTTGAGTTGCATGTATGTATGAAAGGTGCTATACAAATAAAGATTATTATTATTATTATTATTACATATTGCTCTGAGTGAATCCATGCCCTGGTTTTTGTGGTGTTTCCGTTTTTATTATCATCATCCTTCGGCTAGCACCCTCTCCTCCATTACTTCGCTTAGGTTGACTTGTAACAAATGGGGGCTCGTCGGGATCATTGGAGGGGTGTTTTAGGTGTTTGGGTGTGTGATTGTTAGCTGATTGTTAGTGATTGTAGCAGAGTTTTATGGCGTGTCTTTTGTGTTCGGCTAGGAAAGCTGAGATCAGAGCCGTTTTGCTTGCAAGGTTGCGGGATGACGGTAGGCTACCTGTGTCTCAGACTTTACAGTCCCCTGAATGAAAAGGGTCTGTTGTGGTGGTTGGAGTAGAGGGTGAAGGTGTTGTGAAAGACGAGACGGAAGTCTCTTCCCTGGCGGAGGACGGTGAACCAACACCCAGAACAACACTGGGTGTAGTCTCTTTCTTAACTCCCCCTGGGCTGAGTTCTCTGGCGGAGTTGGATGTGAAGATGACTATACGGCTGAAGGAGTTGGATCTTGCGATTAAACAGCAAGAATGTGAAACTCAGCTGCTGCGCGTGCGTGCTTTGGAGATAGAAGCGAGTAGGGCTTCCTTTCAGTGGCAATCGGTTACGCGCCCTTTGGAGTTTGATGTTAGTAAGCACATCTCCTTGGTGCCGCCGTTTAGGGACTCGGAGGTGGATTCCTACTTTACTGCCTTTGAACGGGTTGCTACTACTCTGCACTGGCCAAAGGATATGTGGTCTTTGCTCCTTCAATGTAAGCTGGTAGGTAAGGCGCAGCAGGTGTGTTCTGCTTTGAGTTTGCAGCAAAGCCTGGACTACGACCAGGTTAAGGCTGCCGTGCTCAGGGCATACAAGTTAGTACCTGAGGCACACAGACAGCGATTTCGGTTTCATCCGAAAACAGCGGACCAAACATTTGTCGAGTCCGACAAGGAAAAAAGCTTCCTGTTTGATAAATGGTGCTCCGCCTCTAAAGTAACCACTTATCCGCAACTGAAGGATCTCCTGTTGCTGGAGGATTTTAAAAGCGTTTTGCCTGAGGCGGTGGTGGTACATTTAAATGAGCAAAGGGTGGTGACTCTTGGGGAGGCGGCGGTGTTAACTGATGACTACGTGTTAACTCATAAAACTGCTTTTCCGTCTGGGAATACCACCACGTCTACAGTGTTTGTGAATAGTGCTCAGCAGAAAAGACATGGGCGAAGGCCAGGGGTGTGGTTTAAAGCGTCTTCTGTGAACCACTCATCTTTGAGCAGAGATAAGACTGCTGGGGAGTCTCCTTCACATCTTCCAGAGACTCGGGCATGTTTTTATTGTAAACGCCCAGGTCACTTAATAGCTGACTGTGCGTTGTGGAACAGAAAGAGGGACAAACCTAAATAAGTGGCATGTGTTTCTGCTTCCTCGGTACGTCCTGGCGGAAAACAGAGTGACAAATTTGATGAGGCTTTCCACCTTTTTATACTGGATGGGTTCATCGCTTTGTCTGATGTGGACCCGTGTCGAGTTCCGGTTCGTGTTTTACGTGACAAGGGTGCTGCCCAGACTTTACTCTCCAGAGAGGCATTGCCCCTGAGCAGAGACACGTTTTGTGGCTCTTATGCAGTGGTATGCGGTCTTGATTTAACACCGGTGAGTGTACCACTTCACAACCTCTATCTGCATACCAGTTTAGTCACTGGTCCGGTACGGGTAGCGGTGTGGCCTACATTACCAGTCCCCGGGGTGGATATAATTTTGGGAAATGATCTTGCTGGTGGTCAGCTTTTTCCCATTCCAGAAGTAGTGGCAGAGCCTGTGTTATCAGAAGAGTGTGATGTGTTGCAACAGAGATTTCCTGAAGTTTTTCCTGTTAGTGTAATCACTCGTTCCCAGAGCAGGGCCGAAGCTATTTCGTTAACCAACTTGTTCAGGGAACATAAACCACATGCTACAGCCGAATGCACCCAGGCATGCCAGGGAGAGCAGGATGTGCGTATGTGTTCCTTGTCTTTACCTGTGAATCGGGCGGATTTGGTATCTGCTCAGGAAGCTGATCCTACTTTGGTCAACTGTAGACAACAAGTTCAGGATAATTCAGATGTGTATTACCTTTGTGAGGGCGTTTTGATGAGGAAGTGGACACCTACCATAGCCTCACGCGAATGGGAGTGCGTATGTCAGGTTGAGGTGCCGGAGCAGTTTCGGTTGTATGTGTTGGGCTTAGCCCATGACCATATAATGTCTGGTCATATGGGCATCAACAAGACCTATAAGCGGGTTTTGCAGCATTTCTTTTGGCCAGGGTTAAAAGCTGATGTGGTCCGATATTGTCGGTCGTGTCACACCTGTCAAATGGTGGGGAAACCCAATCAAAGTATTCCCCCCGCCCCACTGTGTCCTGTCCCTGCTGTGGGGGACCCGTTTGACTATCTTTTGTTGGACTGTGTTGGTCCACTTCCCAAAACGAAAGCTGGAAATCTATATCTGCTTACCGTTATGTGTACTGCGACACGTTTTCCGGAAGCATTTCCTCTACGCAACATCACAGCCAAGTCCGTGTCTAACGCTTTGGTACGTTTTTTTCTATATTTGGTCTGCCAAAAACTAAACAGACCGACAGGGGTACTAACTATACAGCTAAACTGTTTTCCCAAGTGCTTCAACAGTTAAACATTGAACATAAAACATAATCAGCCTTCCATCCGGAATCTCAAGGAGCTCTTGAACGCTTCCACCAGACTTTAAAGACCCAGTTGCAATCTTTTTGTTTTGAGTCTGACAAAGATTGGGGTGAAGGGCTGCCTTTCGTTATGTTTGCTCTTCGTGAGGTTGTGCAGGACTCTACGGGTTTTAGCCCTGCTCAACTGGTATTCGCGGGGTCCCTTGAAACTACTAAAAGAACAATTGTTGAATAACCGATGTGATCGGGTAGACAACATGTTTGCTTACGTGAGTAAGTTTCGTGAACGGCTCAAGAAGGCATGTGACCTTGCCCAAGCTTCTCTTGCAACGGCGCAGGCTTCCATGAAAACAAGGTTTGAAGTCCGTAAAACGTCAATTCAAACCTCAAGACAAGGTTTTGGTTTTGTTGCCTGTACCTGGTTCTAGTTTACGAGTTAAGTTCTCTGGTCCCTATGAGGTATGTCAAAAGCTAAGCGATGTTAATTATGAGATTTTCACGCCAGATCGCAAGCGCAAACATCGTTTATGTCATGTTAACATGTTAAAACCGTACGTGCGATGTGACCACCCAAGTGATGTGTCGGACAGTAAGCCTGTCTTGATCGTAGACGCAACGGTGCCTGGGACAATTAGTGCAAATGAAGACGATGGCTTAATGCCATATACACTTTCGGTTTTGTCCACTCATCTCCAGAACTCTTTGTCGCGTCTTGATTCGGTTTTGCCACATTTGTCTGTGGATGCAAGAAATGACTTAAAGGCATTGATCTGGTCATATCCAACCCTTTTTACGGACGTTCCTTGGCAAACCAACGTGCTAAAGCATGACATTGATGTGGGAAATAACAGTCCGGTGAAACGCGTTCAAATGCAGTCTGAAGTTGACTACTTGCAAACGCACAAGTTAGCAGTCCCTAGCTCTAGCCCGTGGAGTTCACCTTGTATACTGGTTCCCAAACCTGACGAAACCCTGATTTATTTCCTTTGCCTCGAATCGAGGATTGTGTGGATTGTGTAGGCAATGCGGTGTATGTGACCAAACTAGATTTACTAAAAGGGTACTGGCAGGTTCCTTTAACAGAACGTGCTTCTACAATTTCTGCCTTTGTGACCCTGGATTCCTTTATGCAGTATTCGGTAATGGCTTTTGGGATGCGAAATGCACCCGCAACCTTCCAGAGGCTGATGTCCCGTGTCCTTCACGGTCTACCAAACTGCGCTGCATATTTGGATGATGTAGTGGTGCATTCATCTACCTGGGAAGAGCACCTGGAGTTGTTAAAGGATGTCTTTGAGAGGTTGGATCAGGCTTCACTGACCCTGAATCTTGCGAAGTATGACTTCGGGAAGGCAACTGTTCTTTACTTGGGTCGAGAGGTGGGCCAGGGTAAAGTACGGACCCCTACGGATAAAGGGCTATTCTTGACTACTCTGTGCCCCGTACCAGGCGTGAGCTGCGCAGATTTTTAGGTATGGCTGGGTACTATCGCGCTTTCTGCAAGAACTTTTCGGTTGTCGCCCTTCCCTTGACCGACCTTCTTCGTGCTAATGTGGAGTATAGGTGGTCCGATGACTGTCAGAAGGCCTTCAGCACTTCAAGGTCTATTTGAATTCTCATACCTCCCCGACTATTGTGTACACAGACCACAACCCTCTGGTTTTTCTGTCCCGAATGTGCAACAAAAATCAACGCTTGATGCGTTGGGCTCTATTGGTGCAACCTTTTCATATCGCCCTTCAACACAAAAAGGGCTCAGATAACATCGTGGCTGACGCCTTGTCAAGGTCACTGGCCCCCTAGCGTTTTTTTTTTGTTGGGGGGGGGGGGTGTTACGGTTGTTGGGCAGGTCGTGGTGTGTATGTGTATTCCTCTTTTCCTTTGTGTCCTGTTCCTCTTGTTCCTTTCCCCGTCTCTAGGTGGAGCTGTGTCCTGGTGTGGATGCTGTGGGCGGAGTCCTCTTCCAGGAAGGACTCAAAGAGCGGAAGAGGAAGAGAGAAGGGCGGGTAGACGCATTGGGGAGTCGGCCCTCTTATCTGTGTGTGTTTGTTGCTTGTTAGTGGGACCTGATTAACCTGTGTGTACGTTTCTTCTGTGACCGAGTCCTTTTTGTAGCTTGAGTTATATACGTTTGTATGTTTGATTATTGGCTTATGTTGATCTCTGTTAAGTGTTTGTCTGTTGGATTATTTTTATGGCCGAGAGGGAGTCAGTTTTCTTTCTGCTTTTCTCCTGGTTTTGAGATAGTCAGGGAGTTAGGCCGGTGTTTTTGTCTTTGGGTTGATTGTTTGTTTTGTTAGGACTAGTAAGCATTTGGGTGAGAGTTGTTGGGTTTCTGTTTGTTGTTTTGGCTTGGCTTACCCTCGGTGAAACGGCCTGTGTTCTTTTATGTTATGTGCTGATCTGGTGTACCAGATCAACAAATACATATCGCTCTGAATTAACCCATGCCCTGGTTTTTGTGGTGTTTCCGTTTTTATTATTATCATCATCATCATCATCATCATCCTTCGGCTAGCACCCTCTCCTCCATTACTTCGCTTAGGTTGACTTGTAACAGCAGCACAATCACGGAGTGGGACATACAGGAAAAAAAGATCGCCTGCATAACCTCTGACAATGGGGCGAACATCGTCGCTGCCATCTGGCAGCTCAAATGGCCATGGCTGAGTTGCTTTGGTCACAACCTGAACCTTGCCATCAACAACTCCCTTGCGCAACAGAAGGCGAGTACAGACCGCGCGTTTGCAGTTTGCCGAGCTGTCAATGCTGCATTTTCCCACAGCTGGCTACAGCGAAAAGAGCTTCGGAAAGCGCAGATGGAAATGAACCTCCCTGAGCATTCATTGATCACGGTAATATTTTAAACAATTCTAACAACTTAAGACTATCATTTCAATTTGTATATAGCTTTTAAAATAATTTGCATTAGGTTTGGCCAATATTATCATTTAATGTGCGGCTCATTGTTAGGCCGACTTAAAGTGGATAACTAGCCTGTGTCTTTACTGACAGGATTGTGCCATGCGATGGGGCTCAAAACAGCAAATGGTGGAAAGAATGCTGGAGCAAGCACAAGCCATCAAACGTGTACTTGCTGAAGACAAAAGCCGCCGACCACTGCCTCAGCTGACATGGCAGGACATAAGTGTTCTAGAATCCGTGAACAAGGCGCTGAAGCCAGTGGCGGATTTCACAGATAGTTTTCCCCAGAAAGAATATGTCACCGTGTCCTCCCTGGTACCCATGCTGGGGCATCTAGAAAATGTGTTGGAGACATGCGAGGATGATTCTGAATTGACAGCCAACCTGAAGCGTGTTGTCCTGGAGCAGATGGAGCGCAGATATGAAGACACTATCCAGAGGACGCTGCGCAAAGCCACACTGCTTGACCCCAGGTACAGAGGCGACCACATAACCCCCCCTGCACTTCGCTCTACAAAATCTAAGCTAATTGAAGAGGTCGTGGCAGAGATCATTCCCTTAAGTGCAACAACAGGCCCGACACATAGCGGAGAAGAGGAAGCGGGAGGAAGCACCGCGGCAGTGCCCCCCAAAAAGAAGGCATCTTTGGGGAGCCTTTTAGGGAAGAGGGTGGCCAGAGAATTAACGGATGAGCAAAGAGCTGAGGCAGAAATGGCCATCTATCTGCAGGAAAGTTCTATAGACGGGGAAGAGGATCCACTGATATGGTGGAAAAATAACCAATATATATGCGCTACCAGCACGCCCTCAGAAAGGGTTTTCAGCACCGCGGGTAGTGTGGTCACCCCAGTCCGCAGCTTATTAAAACCAGATAAGGTAAACATGTTGGTTTTTTTGGCCAGAAACATTAGCATTTAAACGTGTTGTTGTTCAACTTATAATAAACATGTTTACAAACACCTTCGTGTCAATTTTTTATTTTGGCCTTTGCACTGCAAAATTAATGCTTTTGCTGAAGTTGAACGTCATTCTTCGGTTGACAATGAGCAAGTTTCCCGACGCACAACGAGCAGGCTTATTCTATTTGCGTGAATAACAGGAAATGTTAAAAATTAATACAGGCATGTAGAAAAAAAACGAGCTATAACCTAGATACAGGCTCGTAGCCAGCATTGTCATGGGGCGGATCTTTCCCCCCCAAAAGTGGACTTCATGTGGCTCTCTACTCAATGCCCCCTAAATACATGACCCCTTTTTCAGCTCAGGAAGATGAAGTTTAGATCGCGACGGAGTATCGCAATGGTTACCATCCATCGTGATGGTGGGTCAAAAAAGGGCACAACCCTATTGTCTACTATGACTCTATTGGACAGAGCATGTGGAGATGTGCTTGGTGTCCTCTCCTGATTGTTGTGCCCCTTCAAGTTCTCCATTGCTTATCCTTGTCTTCATGCAAGTTGGATGTCCCTTCTGGCATACCTCGCAGATGCTCCTATTATTGCAGTTCTTGGAATGATGACCTAACCTTAAACACCCAAAACACAATTTGTTCTCCAAAACAAATTTATGCCGCTCTGCTACCTGCCTTGCACTGAAACTCCGACACTTGTGAATACTGTGACCTAACGTCTCGCAGAATGCGCAGTATGTGACACCTGATCTCTCATCAGTGTGAGCAGCTAATGCTCTTACCCATTTGCTCTGTGTTCTCAATGCTCTAAACTTCTCAGTCTCACTGAAATTTGAAGTGTGCTTCAATGCACTAAAGGGAAGTAACTGGGCTGCAGGGGTTGTTGGCTTCTCACGTGAGGAATTTAATGAATTGATCGAAACTAGGAAATATGTTTGTTTCTTCTTCAATTTCTACCACTTTCCTATTCCACCTTGATGTTAGCCAATCAGGAAGCTTAGAAAGCATGTTTTGATTTTCACTGCAATCATTGAGAACTTCAAGGCCCTTGATGTCATGCATGGCAGCTTCACAACCACAAAGTAAGTCTGCAAAATCTCTGAGTTCCACACTGTCCATTGGGCCTATCTTGGGCCATGCTTTGAGAATGTCTCTGAAGGATTTGGCTATGATGAATGATTTCCAAACCGCTCTTCTAAGACAGATCAGGCAGCACTATGGGCGGCTTCGGTCCCTACTAGGAAATAACACTCAATAGCTCTTTTGCTGCTCCACTCACATACTTACAAAGATATTAAAGTTTCTCAGTGGCAAGAATATTTTTCCAATCTATCAGTGTATGACAGGTAGGGTTGCAAAATTCTGGGAATTTTCAAAGTTGGGAAATTTACCATGGGAATTAACGGGAATTAATGGGTAATTATGGGAATTATCGGGAATTCATGGAAATTAAATGGTAATATTCAAAGCTAAAGGTGAGAAATTTACATGTAGTTGGTAAAAATATACTGAAGCATAATCTTGGCTAAAATACTTAGATATGATACCAAAACAGTTGAATAGCAGAGTTGCTCCTCAGTCCCAGGCACTTTGGCACATTACACACTGAAGGGCTATTGAGACCACCCCCCCTCCCCCCTCCCCAGTGCACTGTTCATTCCTCCATCACATGTACAGCATATGTCTAGTGGATTTCTAGAAACCTGACAGTCACCACTGAAAACACACATTAGGACCAACCTAAAGTCAGGTAAGTTTGACAATGTTCATATTTTTATTCACAGTAATAGCATTGAAACATTTAAGCAACTACTAAATCAAGGTGTAATCTCACAGTTGCTATCTGGTAAATTAGAAAAGCTTAATGAGCAATTTCACTTGTTAAACCAATTAAAGGCTAGTTTAACAAGGCTAGCATCTCCTTTTAATGTTTCTTTTATTTATACTGTAAAGCACTTTGAGTTACATGTATGTATGAAAGGTGCTATACAAATAAAGATTATTATTATATTAGCAAAAGGTTAGCTAACCAAGGCTAGCATAGGCTAGCTACCTATATTTCATTTAAGAGACTAGTTTAACAAGGCTAGCAGGCTAGCAAGAGATTAGCCTACCAAGGCTAGCATAGGCTAGCTACCTATATTTCATTTAAGAGACTAGTTTAACAAGGCTAGCAGGCTAGCAAGAGATTAGCTTACCAAGGCTAGCACAGGCTAGCTACCTATATTTCATTTAAGAGACTAGTTTAACAAGGCTAGCAGGCTAGCAAGAGGTTAGCTTACCAAGGCTAGCATAGGCTAGCTACCAATATTTTTGCCTCAACGGGTTTCTATAACCAGTAATTAAAACTTACTATTTATTTAACATTTTGAAGACCATTAAGTTTTGTGTTTTTACACTTTCTCATTTTATTCAACAGAAGAATGCCACGTGCATTATCTCATGTGTGGGGACATTTCACACCAGCTAATTTGAATGGAAAAAATTTGTTTTTATGTAAATATTGTGGAAAGAGGTATGTGAAGAATGCAACAAAGATGCAGCAACACATCAATAAGTGCCTCAAATTTCTTCAGATCTCAAAACAACAAGCAGAGAAGAGTTCCACTCCAGCAGAAAATGCATCTGTTGGGTTGGACACAGACACAGACACATCCTTGTCAGTTACTGGTACCTCTGGCATAAGAGCATTCTTTGATTCAATGGATGCGCTAATCCAGAAGACTGCAGATGAGTGTTTTGCCCGAGCAATTTATGCAACTGGTTCACCCCTGATGTTACCATCAAATGTTTACTGGAAGAGGTTCTTCAACATTCTCCGACCAGCATACATCCCTCCAACCAGACATGCTTTATCTACTCATTTACTTGATGATTAGTTTAATAGGGTGCAAGCCAAGGTCACAGACACTATTCATGGGGCAGACTGCATTTCAGTCAGATCGGATGGATGGTCAAACATCCGAGGACAAGGAATGATCAATTTCATTGTCACTACCCCGCAACCTGTGTTCTACAAGAGCATAGACACAAAAGACAACCGGCACACAAGTTCCTTCATCGGTGAACAGCTAAAAGCAGTGGTCAATGACCTTGGACCAGACAAGGTTTATGCAGTTGTAACTGACAATGCCCAAAATATGAAAGCTGCCTGGGCACAAGTGGAGCAAGCATACCCTCATATAACAACCATTGGCTGTGCTGCCCACACTCTCAATCTTCTCCTTAAGGACATCATGGAACTGAAGACAATGCACACACAATACAAGAGAGCAAAGGATGTAGTGAAATATGTCAAAGGCAAACAAGTGCTTTCAGCAATCTATCTCTCAAAGCAAAAGGAAAAGAAGAAGAGTACCACTCTGAAACTGCCCAGCAACACACGGTGGGGTGGAGTTGTCATCATGTATGAAAGTCTGCTGGAGGGAAAGGAGTCTCTGCAACACATGGCCATATGTCAGACTGCAGGCATCGAAAGTGATATGAAGAGAATTATCTTGGACGATGTGTTTTGGGAAAGACTAACTGGAAGTCTCACAATCCTCAAACCCATAGCAGTAGCCATTACCAAGATTGAGGGGGATGATGCCATCTTGTCAGAAGTCCAGTACCTTTTTGCTGATCTTAAGCAGCAAATCCACATGGCTCTGCCCACGTGCCCTCTCCTCAAAGCAGAGGAAAAGGCAGTTGAACAATTATTGGAGAAGCGTCAAAAGTTCTGCATGAAGCCAATACATGCAGCAGCATACATGCTTGACCCAAAGTATAACAAAGGCACACTCTCCCCAGAGGAGATCAACAGTGCTTATGATGTTATCACTGCTTTGGCTGACCACCTGAAACTTGATGTTGGCAAAGTTCTTGGTAGTTTGGCCAAGTATCATACCAAGCAAGGCCTTTGGCAAGGCAAGGGGATCTGGCAATCAAGCCAGCACATACCAGCATCCATCTGGTGCAGGGGTCGGCAACCCGCGGCTCTAGAGCCGCATGCGGCTCTTTGGCGCTGCCCTAGCGGCTCCCTGGAGCTTTTTCAAAAATGTTTGAAAATGTAAAAAGATGGGGGAGAGAAATATATTTTTTGTTTTAATATAGTTTTTGTAAGAGACAAACATGACACCAACATTCCTAACGTTTTCCAATGCTTTAAGAATGTGTAGAATAAATGAAACTAAATCAACATTTATGTCAACGAAGATTTGCGTCGTAGCCTGCGACACACGTTTCTATTAGCAGGGCAGGATGAGGCAGGTGGCTGATGGAAACACACCGGCGGCGAGCTTGAAGACGTCACTCGCCAGAAAGCTCAACTTGGCCAAAGCAAAGCCACAAATGGAGCGAAATTGAAAGCCTCCCAACATCCGAGAAACTTGTCTATGACACATGAATGCTCTTCCTGACAATTATTGGAACACGAAGACATGCATTTGGGGTATTATCCATCTTTGGATCAACATGCCTGTGCGAACAGATATTTTCAAACATGAACTACATCAAATCAAAATATCGCACCCGCCTCACAGATGAGAGTTTGCAATCCTGCGTCAAGATTAAAGTTACATCTTACATGCACGATGTTGAGAAACTGACCAGTGATGTCCGAAAACAGAAGTCACATTAAACGGGTTGTTTAGTGCCCAAATAAGGGGCATGTTATGCACGTTCCATTTTGTTGTTTTGTCGAATCGTAAAAATAAAAATAACATCAAAAATCAAATTTATTTATCAGGGTTGCCAACTCTCACGCATTGAGCGTGAGACACACGCATTTGACTGTCTTCACACGCTCACACGCCACACATCCGATTTCTCACGCCGAAGAAAATCTAGTTTATTTACCTCTGATCCACATATATGATTCAATGAGTTACTAGTTCGCTCTGGCGCCAACCACTGGATATCGATCGATCGCGATATAATACTTAATTTATGTCCATTATACACCCCGCCCGGTAACAATTTACGTTCGCCACCACCTCCAGGTTCAAATCTCACTCCAAGTGATCTTGAAAAGTTGGCAACCCTGATTTATTGAATTTCCTTAATTTCATCAAATCAATGAAACATAATTCATTTATTGTAATGAAGTTAAACTTGAGGCGGCATCCTACAACAGAGCAGTCACGTGGTGCGTCGTTCTCTACAGAACACACTGCAGGGAGAATAAACATTTAATCATGAATGCTCATTACGTATTTGTAGCTAACTTAGTCATTTTGATGGTAGGCTAATATAGATACATACAGCATGTGTTGCCTTCATTATAAGGCTTATATAAGGCTTTTGATTTTTTGCGGCTCCAGACATATTTGTTTTTTGTTTTTTTGGTCCAATATGGCTCCTTCAACATTTTGGGTTGCCGACCCCTGATCTGGTGGAAGGGCCTTTGTGGATCTGAGACCCTTTCACCCATAGCCTCCATCCTCCTCCAAATCCCACCAACATCAGCAGCCTCGGAACGGAACTGGTCACTGTTTGGGAACACCCACATAAAGGTTCGCAACAGGCTCACAAATGAGAGAGTAGGACAACTAGTGGCGATCCGAGCAAACCTAAGGCTCTTTGAGCCAAACACAGAGCCATCCTTAACTAGGCTGGACACTGACACAGAGGAAGAGGAGTCAGATGTTACAGATGATGAGGAAGTGAACATGGAGGATACAGAGGTTCAGGAAGAAGCGTGAAACTTTTAAGCAAAAATGCAGAGCATTCAGAGGCTAGCTTGTGGAAAACTACTTTTTTTTTTTTAATCCAAAATAGGATGTTGATGTTACGGTTAGGAGTTTCGTTGTTTTGATTGTTCAATGAAAAAATTAGGCATTTATAAAGTTCTGCTTGCAACTAATTATGTGTCATAGTTATTATTTGTATTGTTATACCTGCTGTATTGTTGTCAATGTAATATTGTTATTAAAATGTAATATGTCTGCTGTTGATAAAAACACGGTACATTGGTGATAGTGTTTGATACAGGTCCTTTAAATTATACAATATTTTCTATTAATTTCAAGAAATTCCCATAAATTCCCAAAGTTCCCAAAATTTCCATGGAAAGTTTGCATTTTGGAATATTTCCAAAGTTCCATAGATAAAGTTCCCTTGGAAAGTTACCGGTAATTTACTGGAAATTTATCGGAAAATTTCCACCCCTTTGCAACCCTAATGACAGGATACTTTCCTGGTATCGTTCCCGAGTGGGTCACCAGTAAAAATGGCTGGTTCTGCAATTGGCAGACAACTCATGCTGATCGATTCAGCCAGCATCCTTGTGAGGTATGTAGTGCTGTCGAGCTGTGAGCTTACTATGACTTACTGTGGAGGATGATATTAGAAAAGGTGGATACTGTGTCCAGGTACCTCTTTCCAATCCTTTGATTCACATTTACATCTTTCATCTTCAAATTCCCTTTCACAAGCATGATTCTGTGAGTATACTTGCATTCGTGCCTTAGCAGCATTTAACCGTTTGACTGCTTCTAGATGCTCCAGCTCCTTATGCTTTTCATCTAACATTTTCTGTCTTGCTGTATTTTCAAACTCTTAACTGGGCCTGTAATTTAGTTTCTTCCTGTTCTCTTTCTAAGCATAAACGTAAACTATCCGCTGTTTGTTATGCTATTATGCTTTTTTTCAGCTTCAATGGTTTCAATCTCTTTTAACTGGTGTTCTTGATCTTGCAAGACCTGTAAGGTGGGCCTGATTAGCAGCAACCTCAGCATTCATGGCTGGTGTTGGTTTGTTTCCCTGTTCGCAGTGTGTGGCATGTTTATCCTAGACCCTTTCGCCACCGACAGCAATAACGATAGTATTTGTGAGAGGTGTAACCTAGTTCATTCTCTCGTGGCGAAAGTGGAAAGTTTAGAGTGCAGCATCCACTCATTATTGAGGGATAGAGAGACAGAGTCTGTAGTAGCTGTGAACGCGCCAGGGAGAACTAGCGCCTCCGCGACTCCGGCGATAGAGCCCTCACAGCGGGGCGAATGGGTGACGTCTCGACGGCGTAGTCGGAGAGCGAGGGCTGCAGCTAACGCTAACGCCAGTGCTAGCCCACCAGAGCACCACTCCCCGGTTCACGTGTCCAACAGGTTTGCCCCGCTCAGTGAAACACCCGCTGAGAAGCCTGTCTCACGGACTCTGGTGATAGGAGACTCTATAGTTCGGCACGTGAAAGTTGCTATTCCTGTAGGGGCTCCAGCAGTTACAGTCAGTTGTTTACCAGAGTGCCAGAGCGCTGGACATTAGTGGCAACCTTAGACTGTTAGCCAATAAAAGATTCTCTAGGATAGTCATACATGTAGGGGCCAACGATATACGTCTGCGGCAATCAGAAGTGACTAAGTGTAATATTAAAGAGGTGGTTAAACTGGCCCAGACGATGTCCAATGCGGTAATCTGCTCTGGCCCTATCCCAATGCGGCGCGGCAATGAGCAATACAGCTCACAGGCTCACATCGTTAAACCGATGTCCAAGTGGTGCTCTGAAAATCAAGTGGGCTTTATTAATAATTGGAAAGAGTTCGAGGGCAAGCCTGGCCTTAGGCAGGGATGGTGTCCACCCCACCCGGGATGGCGCCGCCTTGTTATCCTGCAGCATAGCCCATAGCCTGTTAGTTAGTGGGCAGAGTAGTATTAGGAGCTGCTGACTATCCAGAGTTGCGACCAGGCTGCAGACTAACACGCTAAAGCTGTCTGCGAGCTGCTTATGCCCAGTTCACACTACACGAAAATAATAATGGTAGGAGACTTTTAACATACATTTTGATAATGCAGAGGATCCACTGACAAGGGCTTTTACTTCTATATTGAACTGTCGGCATTATACAAAACGTAGTACGACCTACACATTATCGAAATCATACCCTATATCTAATCTTAATGCTGGGTATCGATGTAGATAATATAAATATACTTCCACAAACTGTAGCAATCTCTGATCACTATTTAGTCCAATTCGAGATTCATCTTAACATAAATACCCGCTCGTCTCCTCGGCAGTGTATAAAGCGCTCGATAAATTCATCAACAGCAACACAGTTTATTGAAACCCTCCCTGATTTAACTGCTTTAGCTCATTTGCCATCCGATCAGAGTTAGATAGTCTAACCGACTGCTTAGAGAATACCTGCAGATCAACTCTAGATATAGTAGCTCCACTAAAATTTTAAAAGGCTAGATCCAAAAAGCTCACCCCGTGGTACACTGACCAAACTAGAAACTTAAAACAAATAGCATGTAAATTAGAGCGGAAATGGTGATCTACTAAGTTGGAAGTATTCCACTGTGCCTGGAAGGATAGCATTATTGAGTACAAACGGGCACTCACAAAAGCACGCTCAGCATACTTAGCCTGACAGAGAAAAATAAAAACAATCCTAGATTTTTTTTATACTATTTCTAAACTTACAAAAAATCAAGCAGGCACAGAACCTCACTAGTAATGTATTTAAAGATTAAAGATTATTAGCAACACAACTGCAGTCATGGCCTGGCGGTTAGGGAACTGGTCTTGTGACTAGGGCTGAACGATTAATTGCATTTGCGATAATATCGCGATATTTTAAAACGCGATTATCTAACCGCACAGGCTGCGATTTAAACTGGTCACGTGACTTGGGAGCGAGCCGAGCCGAGCCGAGCCGAGCCCGAACGGAGCAAACCCAAGCAGGAAAAGTGAAGTCAACACAGCGCACTTTAGCTTTTTGCACAATGGCTTCAGGCTCGACAGAAACTGACACAACTAGTCTAATAGCAAAGAGGGGCAGCACATCAGTTGTATGGAATTACTTTGGGTTTAAAAAAGAAGATGCTGCTCAACGTCAGGTATTGTGTAAAACGTGCCTTGCTAATGTAGCCACGACGCGTGGTAACACGACAAACCTTTTTCAGCATTTAAAAAAATACCACAAAGCGTCGTATGACATTTGCAAGGCTAAAATGCCAACGACCAGTGCTGCATCTGCAAATACTCCAAGTACCAGCCGACAGGGAACACTAACCAAACTCTTTGAAAGTGTCACTCCTTATGGGAGTAATTCGAAGCGGCACGCTGAATTAACTCAGGCAGTAACGGAGTTTATCGCAAAAGACATGATGCCCGTTAGTATAGTTAACAAACCCGGCTTCATGGCTTTGGTAAACAAACTGGATATGCGCTACCAAATGCCCTCGCGCACATATTTTAGTCAAGTTGCTATACCTGAGCTATATACAAAATGCCGAAACAGAGTTTCAGCTGAGCTGAAAACAGTGGAGTTTTTTGCCACAACAACTGATCTGTGGTCCAGCCGTACATCGGAGCCATACCAGAGTTTAACGGTTCATTACATTGATGAAGATTTAAATTTAAAAGCTCGCTGCCTTCAAGCATCCTATTTCCCGGATGACCACACGGGGGAAAACATTGCAGCTGGCCTGAGAGAGGGGCTTGCCAGCTGGGATCTGCAGGAAGATAACCACATCTGCATAACGACGGACAACGCATCCAACATGGTAATGGCAGCACAGATAAATGAATGGACCAGACTGCAGTGTTTTGGGCACCGATTACATCTTGCCATAGGTATGTAAATTCATGGACGTAATTTGTAAATATTTGGTTTTAACCGTAAAACCTGGGGGACAAAAACCGGCTTTTGAAAAAGTGGGGGGGGACATGTCCCTCCCGTCCCCCTCTCAAATTACGTCCGTGTGTAAATTAATATCATTACAAATATGTTGGTATAGTGTGTGTGTGTGTGTGTGTGTGTGTGTGTGTGTGTGTGTGTGTGTGTGTGTGTGTGCTACAGGACTCTCAAATGTTTTTAACTAACAAAGTGAGAAAAGATTTTTCTGGTCCTCACTTTTTTGCACGTGTGTGAGTGAGAGTGGAGGATGTGAATGTGTGTATTTAATTTTTTTTTATTTTGTATTACAGGACATGCACTAAAGTATGACAGAGTGTCAAGAGCAATAGGCCTGTGCAAGAAGCTGGTGGGGCACTTCTCCCACAGTTGGAAGAAGAAGGCAGCAATGACTGAAGCACAGAGGGAGCTCAAACTGCCTGAACACAGCCTCATTACTGAATGTCCAACAAGATGGGGGTCTAAAGAAATGATGATCGCCAGGGTGCTAGAGCAGCTCAAAGCCATTTCTCAGGTGCTGTCAGGTGACCGTTATGCATGCTCCCTAATCCCAACCTGGCAGGATATTGAGGTGTTGGAGTCTATTCACAAGGCTTTGCATCCTCTTCTGGACTTCACAGATGCTCTCTCTGGTGAAGAATATGTGAGCATCTCCTACCTCAAGCCAGTTCTTAACCTTCTGGCCACATCAGTCTTGGCTGAAGACCAAGATGACACTGATCTGACTAGGTCAATCAAAACCAAGGTCCTGACATACCTTAATGATAAGTACAGTGACCCCAGCATCCAGGAGCTGTTGGATGTTGCATCCTTCCTGGATCCCAGGTTCAAAACACAGTACATCACTGCAGAAAACATCCCTATCATTAAGACCCGACTCAAGACCGAAATGCTGGAATCAGCAAGGCGTGCATATAATCAGGTTAGTAACACATATTTATCTATGATATCACAAACACATTTTATATTTACTTATTTGTAATTTAATTGCAAAATTAATTGCCATTTTTTCTTTTTTCCCCTAGGAGAAGAGGTGTCGAACAGAAACCACTCCAAGGCCTCAAATTGAACTTCCCTCTGGCAAAAGGGTGAAGAAGTCTCTTGGCAGCTTCTTCAAGACTGCTGCGGCCTCTTCTGCTTCTCCCGTTCAGCCTGAAGATGTTGCTGAGGCAGAGTTAAACAGCTACCTCATGACCCCTGCCATTGATGGAGAAGGTGACCCTTTGGCCTGGTGGAAGGTGCACAAGATTAACTTTCCACAACTGTGCAGTATGGCCCGCAAGTATCTCTGTGTCCCTGCCACAAGTGCTCCTTCAGAGCGTCTTTTCAGTGCTGGTGGGAATATAGTGACTTGTACTCGCTCGTCTTTGAAACCAGCAAAGGTTGACATGATGGTTTTCCTTGCAAAAAATCTGTGAGTTCCTGAGAATGATACAGAGCTACAGAACAGAGTTCTAGCTGACAGTGCCTTGTTTAATTTGCACTTTAGTCTGTTTGCTGCTGTTACTGAGTGACTTATGTTTACATTATTATTTCAATTTTTTTTTACATCTAAAAGATTTAACAAGAACAGATTTATTTTGTGTTCACCGAGTCTGAATTCCCAGAAAATAACGAGTTGGTTAAAGCAGATTCTCTTTGTTTTTTGCACCTAATTTTTTTATGATGTTACTAGCTGGAGAGCAGTAAGTTAATTTTTTTTATATCTATTGTTTTTTCTATTAAAAAAACAAATAGTGAAAAGGGAAACCATAGATCTGTTTGCTTTGTTATCTGTGTTTTAAATAAATCTGACATTGTTTATTATTAAACAGATTGATTTATTGCTTCTGTTTGTTGAAAAATACTTGATAAGACAAAAAAAAAAATCGCATTTTAAATCGCAATCGCAATTTATAGATAAAAAATCGCAATTAGATTATTTTCCAAAATCGTTCAGCCCTACTTGTGACCGGAGGGTCGTGGGTTCGATTCCCAGACAGGCCATGACTGAGGTGCCCTTGAGCAAGGCACCTAACCCCAACTGCTCCCTGGGCACCGGGCTAGGGCTGCCCACCGCTCTGGGTACGTGTGATCCACAGCCCCCTAGTAATCACTAGTGTGTGTGTGTGTTCTGACTGCACAGATGGGTTAAAAGTAGGGATGCAAATGATTAATCGACTTTCGATTAATTGTCGATTAAGACGTTACTCGATCAAAATGTATTAATCACAATTAATCATTAGAGAGCGCTCCTGTATTAACTTGAACAGAGCGTAAGAACGAGAGGTGAACACGTGTCGCGAAAGACCAGAGTGGAAAACAAAATGAAGCGGGCGAAAAGACGTGCGGTGTGGGACCATTTTGAAGCGTGTTCGGGAAACGAGGCAGAAACTGCGTAATCCAGAAAATCCCAAGGAGGGAAACTTTATTTTCCACGCAACTCAAACAATAGCACCGTTCTCTCCCCCTCCCCTGGCGCGCGCAGGCGCCGCTCTCCCAGTGTCACTTAAAGGGCCAACTGCCTGTCTGTTAGGGAATTCGCTGCGAGGAGTAGTAGTCGCTACAATTTCAACATTGTTAATTTAGGCAAAGAAGTCAAATGTTCTGTGTGTAATGCGGTATTGAAGTACAACAGTTCCACTAGCTCACTCAATTATCATTTGAACACCATGCATGCAGCTGTCCTGCATATCACCAGTGCACCTGGTCAACCTAAAATCACAGCTACACTGGGAAGGCGAGAGTTTTCGAAGCTCGCTACAAAAAAATACGAGTGAGCTAAAAACAAAGCTATCTACTGTTACTACTGTAGCCCTTACAACAGATTGTTGGACGGCTCTAACAACAGAAAGTTACATTACTGTGACGTGCCACTACACTGACGAGAACTGGCAGCTAAAATCTGCAGTGCTGATTACGACGAACATGTCGGATAGACACACCGCTGACAGTTTAACTGACAAACTCAATGATGTTGTGGAAACTTGGGCACTCTCCGGTCGCGTTACAGCATGTGTTCACTACAAAGCTAGAAACATTGTCCAAACATGGGCTCAATAATATTCTGTTTGGCTCTCTATTTAATTTCTTCTTTTTTTAAAACATTTTTTTAATGTCTAATGTTTCAAATTGAACTGAGCCAGTCCTTAATTTATTCCTTTTTTAAAATGAAAGAATGTATTTTGTTATACCATAAAAATTTCCTCATGCATAATTACTTGAGCAATATATAATATAATACAATATAATTATCATAATATAATATATACTTTTTGAACAAAGTGTTTTAACTACACTGCTCAAAAAAATAAAGGGAACACTTAAACAACACAATGTAACTCCAAGTCATCCACACTTCGTGTTCAGATAGGAAGCAACACTGATTAATGAATTAATCGATAATTTGCATTCCTAGTTAAAAGCAGAGGACAAATTTCGATTGGGGTGTAAAAATCACAATTGTCAAAATATGGCACATTTCACAACTGGTATGTCATCTGGTGTGGTTGATATTGATTTAAATTATATACTGGGAAAAAAACTTGATGCTTTTCATCCACTCCCACAATCAGAATTAGAGAAAATAATTTCTTCCTTAAATTGTACTACCTGCACTCTAGACTCGGTTCCCTCAAAGTTATTAAAAGAGGTATTACCAGCTGTAACTGAACCTCTTCTAACTATAGTTAACTCATCCATTACAATAGGTCACATGCCCAAATCATGTAAATTAGCAGTTATTAAACCTCTGACCAAGAAACCAAATTTTGATCCGACTGTGCTATCCAATTATAGACCCATTTCGAACACATCATTTATATCTAAGATCATAGAAAAAGCTGTTGCCCAGCAATTATGCCTATATCTGCATTAGGCTTGTCACGATACTAAGAATTACAACTTCGATACGATACTTAAAAAATTATTGAAATTCGATACCATTTTCGATACCAAAATCAGATACTGTGCTAATTTCCGTTTTAAAGCCTTTTTATTTTTTTATAAACAAACAAATGAATGTTGCTTTGTGTTTAAAAATGCTTGAAAGTGTAACTTCATTTTACAACAAATAGCTGTCTGACTGATCAGTTCACTTATATGATGTTAACAAATACGAGCCTCTTGTAATTCCAGGACGAAACATGAGAGAACGTGAAGACGTTAAGATTGGGCGTTTTGAAAATAAACAACCATTAAATAATGTGATAAAAAAGTGAATAATTTCGAGTATATGTATAAATATTTAACTTATCCCAACAAACATGCGATATCAGAAAGACGTTAAAATCATGTCTGTATCACGTCGGTCAGTTCAGACCCATTTTGCATGTCTGGTGGATGTTCAAAACTGGTTCAAAATCTGACAGTGTGACTAGGACCTTAACCTTAACTTTACATGGACGTCTATGATGAGTTCTCTATCTGAACGTCTGACTAGGACCTGTATTGGATGTCAGTGGACGTGCAAAAACTGCAACTGAACGGCAGCAATAGACGTTCCAAAGGCGTTTAAAAAAGACGTCGCAAAAACTTTCATTCTGGCTTTTCAGTGGACGTCTTTTGAACGTCTGACGAAGTGTCTTTGCTCGTGCTGGGAAATATTGAAATGGACCTTGAAAGTGACATACAAGTGTTTGAATTCCACAAGGTGTATGAACCCTGCAAACATGACTTTGTTCATCGCGCTGAAGCGCGGCGCACGGGAGGTCGTGCACCTCTCGAATTTTGTAACTGCGCGTGCCACGCCTCAGCGCAATGAACAAAGTCATGTTTGCAGGGTTCATACACCTTTATAAGGTGGATGTAACATGCAAGAACTAGGAGAAGGACACAAATGCTGCTGAGAGTCAGATTTATTGGTAGGAGTAGGAGTTTCCTCCCGTCTCCTAACCTGATCGGCTCGAGTCGCTCTTGAATGGCGAGGCATTTCATTTACATTAACACTCAGAGCTTCAGACAACGAAATACTGTGAATGCAATGGTAAAACTCCTTGAGTGAACAATAGTACACAGACTAGTTACCCAACACCTCTCAGACACGACAAGGAATACAAAAATATGAACGAGTTATTACACAAACAGTAAACAAACAAACGCATTCAAAAAGGACAATACAATAAACCGGACTAATGCAAAACAGACCTGGCGAAATCAACTAACTTCACTAACGAACCATCAGGAAACAATAACGCGTTGACTCTATAAAGAGTACAAAACCAAACATAGGATGATCTGCGAAACAACTCGAAACAAATCTAATCGAAAGGACCAAATGCTGAACATACAATGATCAAAGTTAAACACCAAGGGCAGATCCGATAACAAACACGGGGAACAGAACATACAACTCTCGCAACAATGAATACCAGAAATTGACTTACAAGGAAAGACTGGGCACACGGGAATATAAACCAAACACATCAAGGAGTTAAACATAAACAGCTGATCAAGACTAACAATGGGCGGCGAGATCAAGGGGCATGACAGGAGAACGCTACGGATATTCAACTAAAAAACATAACTAAGGGAAACACGAAGATCTCACATAGGTTGGGGCGGAGTAGACGTTACAGTGGAATTCAAGCGCTTGTACCAATATTTCCGAGCACGTTAAATTAATTAAGTTAAATATTTATACATATACTCGAAATGATTCGAAATATTGCACTTTTTACCACATTATTTAATGGTTGTTTATTTTCAAAACGCCCAATCTTAACGTCTTCACGTTCTCTCATGTTTCGTCCTGGAATTACAAGAGGCTCGTATTTGTTAGCGTAATGCAAATGAACTGTTCAGTCAGACAGATATTTGTTGTGAAACGAAGTAGTTACAATTTCAAGCATTTTAAAGTACTCTAGCCTACATTCCAGCACCTTCAAACCTGAAACACAAAACAGCATTAAAATTAGTCAGGTAAGTGTTCATTCCCCTTTTGTTGAGGAGTGTCTCTTTTATACTACCATATATAGTTTCGGACAACACTGCAAAGCGGAAAGTATAAACGCCTCCACCGCTCGCAGAGGATCGCGCGAGGTGGCCGGAGTCGAGCACTATGGTCACTCAACCAGGCTTTAGCGCCTTTCGTTGAAATGTTCCAAAAGCACCGCTTGCAAACTGGCTTGTTCGTGTCCTTCGGTTTTCCATCTGTATCTGCTTTGAATCCAACAGCACTGCGTTTGCTTTAGCTGCCATTTTAGCATTACAAACTGTCCTGTGCATTACGGCAGCTTGGGTGGCTCAAACGAAAGCGCATTTTATGTAAAAAGAATCGATACTTAAGAGAAACGAGTATTGTACCGTTTCAGAATGTTCAGTATCGATACATATCAATATATAAATTTTTTTGACAACACTAATCTGCATAGGAATCACATATTTGAAAAGTTCCAATCTGGCTTTAGGCCCCATCACAGTACTGAAACAGCATTAGTCAAAGAAATGATCTTCTCCTTGCTTCAGATCAAGGCTATGTATTGCTGTTAGTGCTTCTTGATCTTAGTGCAGCTTTCGACACAATTGATCATAGGATCTTGCTAAAGCAGTTAGAACACTGTTTTGGAGTCTCAGGCACAGCCTTTTCATGGTTTTACTCTTACTTAACAAATCACCATCAGTTTGTAGAGCTCAATAATATTCCATCCAAACATACAAAAGTTAAATATGGGGTCCCGCAAGGCTCCATTTTAGGACCACTATTATTTACATTATATATGCTACCATTGGGCACAGTTATAAACAAACACGGTGTCAATTTTCACATGCTATGCAGATGACACCCAACTTTACATATCAGCCAAACCTGATGACAGACTCAGTTTAGGAAAAATTGAGGCCTGTGTAAGAGATATTAAATGCTGGATGTCTCTAAACTTCCTCCAACTTAATGAGGACAAAATAGAAGTTCTCCTCCTGGGCCCTAAGGCCTCAAGACAGAAAATTCCAGATATAATGCTTAATCTCGCAGACTACCCCATTACACCTGGCACAGTAGCCAAAAACCTAGGCGTCATACTCGACTCCAACCTATCATTTGATAAATACATAGATAATACTACTAGGATAGCTTTTCTACATCTCCGCAACATTGCCAAGTTAAGAAATGCATTATCACAGGATGATGCAGAAAAATTGGTACACGCCTTTGTTAGCTCTAGATTAGACTACTGTAACTCACTACTGTCAGGATGTTCAAATAGGAATCTAAATAAACTTCAAATAGTTCAAAATGCTGCAGCCAGAGTTCTGACCAGAACTAGAAAATTTCAGCATATTAGACCAGTCCTATCAGACCTGCATTGGCTCCCAGTTAAATTCCGTATTGATTTTAAAATTCTATTATTAACTTATAAAGCACTGCATGGGCTTGCTCCTGAATACCTCCAGGAACTTATTTCCTACTATGAACCCCCACGTCAACTAAGATCACAGGGTGCTGGTCTTTTATTAGTTCCACAAATTAATAAGGTAACAGCAGGGGGAAGAGCCTTTTCTTATAAGGCCCCCCAGCTTTGGAACAACCTTCCAAAATGCGTATGGGACTCCGACACAGTCACAATCTTTAGGTCTAGGCTGAAAACCCACCTATTTGGTTTAACGTTTGATAATTAACATCCCCCCTTAGATAAAGGTACAGATCCAGGGGTTCATAGACGAAGGATTTTATGGTAGACTGGGGCGCTGGTGCTGTCGTCCTGTCACTGCTCGTGGTCACTCAAGTTTGTTGCCATTGTCTCAGAATGCACTCAAGCCTATGTTACCTTCTGGTTCTGCCTTTTTAGCTAGTCCCACCTGCTCGAGGAAAAATGAGATGAGGAGAGAAAAGCGATCCATCCTGTGCCAGCCACCTACTGCCTGACCGGATAAGCCTACACCATGATGGACATTATTATATCTTTTCCTTTTCTTTATTTCTTTGTCTAAATTGTTGTTGTTGTCATGGTGATCGGTGTCGGCCAGAGGAGGATGGGTTCCCCCCCTGAGTCTTGGTTCCTCTCAAGGTTTCTTCCTCATGCAAAAAAAACTAGGGAGTTTTCCTTGCCACTGTCGCCCTTGGCTTGCTCACTGGGGGCTAGGACTCGGCACTTGTAAAGCTGCTTTGTGACAACAACTGTTGTAAAAAGCGCTATATAAATAAAATTTGATTTGATCGATTGATTGAGATTTTGACCGTCTGGAGATAGAACTTGACCCAATCGAAGAAATGGATGAGAAGACTGACTTAATGTCATTCAAATCCAGTGGCTCCCTTTCTGCCTCTTTTCTTTCTATCCAATCCAATATTTTTGATACAACCTTTCTTGTAACAGTTTCACACTTATCCACTCTACGGCGCATGTTGTTATTCGGAACCTTAATTCAGTGCAGATCTACATACACATGGTTCAACTCTTTTGCAGCATTGCTTACCTGTGAAATTAGGTCTTGCATCACATTGTGCAAGGACCAATCAGCGTTTGCATGACATCCTTTACAAGAAATCTTCACTTCTCGTACTTTACCTTAAAACAACATTTAAGTTCCATTAATCTTTTATGATGCAGTTCTTGCCCTTTTGCAGTTAAGGATTGGATTCATTGACTTCTCTGAGGCCCCCCTTGCTTGTCAATATGCAACACATCATCGGCCATTGGGTGCATCTCTGCCTCTACTTGGAGGTTTTCCTGTTGCACTGTCTGCTGGGATGAAGGTTTGAGAGCAGCTACTACTATGTCATTCTCCCCGTCACTCCTGAAGGATTGACCATTTTCTGCCATTTTAGTCTAAACTGAACCCTTTCTATTAATTATACTGCTACTGTAGAATATACTACCTTGATAACAGAATAATCAGAATAAAAACACTGCAATGAACTGTTTCCTGAATGAAATATGATAAACTGAAAAACATACGACTGATCAACACTTAACTGACAATTACAGTTATCTTAATTTTTACAATCACGAACAGACGAGAATGAATGTACATCAGCATTCAATTTTAACGGTAAAATGAATGAAGTCCTTATTCACAATTATAACGTCTAACAGCAGTCTGACAATGACCAATAGGGTCACTTTAACTTGTACTTGAGCACCTAACTTCTTATACGCGCCGCTCTTGCATGACGTGGATGAATGAATGAATGAATGTTCGATTTATATAGCGCCTTTCCAGATTCCCAAGGCGCTTTACAATTTAACACAGTTACAAGTCACAGACAATCAATCACACACACACCGGCGAGAAGCGGCAGCCAATTGCGCACAGCGTACTCTCTACCGGAAGCCACAGCCCCCTGGGGGACTGAATGGGGTGCAGGAAGGGGAGAGAGGACAGACTCTAGTGGCAGAGCACCATCCACCACTGGGCATACAAGCACACACACACAGACACTACTTTTTATTGAACATAGAGACACAGACACACACTCAGGGAGAATTTTTTTGTTGACTGCCAATTTACCTAACCTCCATGTTTTTGGACTGTGGGAGGAAACCGGAGATCCCGGAGGAAACCCACGCAAACACAGGGAGAACATGGAAACTCCACTCAGATAGGGACTTGAACCCAAGACCCCAGTGCTGAGAGGCAAACGTGCTAACCACCAAGCCACTGTGTTGCCGTGTTGGATGTGAGGCCTTGGAGATGACATACGGTGGATTTGGCTTTTGATGGATGTTCACTGCCTGCACCGCGCAGTCGAGTTCTCACTGTGCCTCCTCTTAATGACCACAATCAGCAACAGTTCTTTGCAAAAACTGATGGTTTATGTTGTAGTACAAGGGTGTCCACACCTTTTCAGCTTGCGAGCTACTTATAAGATGACCAAGTCAAAATGATCTACCTACTATAAAAATGCTAAACAAATGTATTTCTCCTATATTATCATTATTTAAGTTATTATTATTTAGGGCTGACCTGCAATAGTCGCTGATTCGACTATAGTCGACTATCCCCCCTAGTCGACTATGAACGTCATAATCGAATGTACCATTCTAACTGCATGGGGGTGCCCAAGGATGCTGCTAAGCATTAGTTGTTACATGAAATGTCTTTGTTTTCGTTATATATAGCCTTTTGTCAAATAAAATCATAATTTCTGTTAATAAATATTTTTTAATGATTTGTGCGCATTAACAATAGGCATCTTCCTTACTACACATTAATAAATCACACCCTGCAGTTGCACAATCCAAATGAGCGGAGCTGAACATGCTACACGATAGCCGAGCTTATAATGGCTACTAAAAAAAACTTCAAAAGTGTGGGAGTATTTTGAAAAAGATAAAGATGAATCAAACAAAGTAAAGTGCAAGTTATGTCATCAACGTATTTCATTTCGCACAACAACCAACATGGCATACTATTTAAAACGCGTAAGGCAAAAAAAAAACCAGTTCAGCCATTTGTCGTTTTGGTTGTGTCTTGTCATCTCGTCGCGGTGCGTCTCTGCAAATAGGCCTATAAACATTTTTGTTGTTGTTTGCTTTTTAAACCCTGTTACTTGAACCTTTCCTTATAATTTTTTTGCTGCTGTGTGGTAATTTTTTAATATTTTCAGTAAGGCATATTTTATTTAAAATATTTTTGAGGTTTTACACAGTACCTGTCTGACAATTCGATATGCGCACTGCACAGTGACGGTGACTTTTTTTTGTTAATTTTGATTTGATTTGATTTGATTTAATTTATTCCAAGCCAAGCCAACAATTACAATCCAATATTACAATTATATATAAATATTCATATTTAATGAATGTTAATGTTCTCTAACTGTCACGTTGAGGACCCCGGCCCCTCCCTTTTGGACACGTGTTTACGTCGTCCGCGTCTATTCGTCTACGTCAGTGGATCTACGTGGTTGTGGTTTAGTCCTGTGATAATCTGTCTCACCTGTGGCTCGTCTCGTCATCACATGGGGCTGATGTGGTTTGTCTATTTAATGTGCGCTCGCGCAGTGTCCTGTGCTCGTTGTTGTCTAAAGTTTACACGTCTCTGTGTTGTTTCATGTTCTCCGTGTGCTTTACGCGCTATATGTTGAGTAAAATAAAAGTGACGTCTGTCATAAGGAGGATTCCTTGTCTCGTCCTTAGTCGACCCACGAACGTCACACTAACGTTTCATTAAAAACAATTAATAAGTAAATAAATAAAAGCTGAATAAAGCCAACCTACCATGTTTATTCATTTATCTGAGTGTTTTAGGTTTTTAATTTTGAATCTCATTTAGTCCTGAATGAGAATGGGATTCCGTTTAAGGTGCTCTTGATTAAAAAAAAAAAAAAAACCAGATTCGACTATTAGTCGACTAAAGGGAAAATCTGACGAATCAGATTCGACTATGAAAATCCTTAGTTGAAGACACCTCTATTATTATTACTATTTAATATTGTGTATTATTTCTTTCCTTTTCCTTTTAGGATAAATAAAGTATTTTGTATATTAAAATTTATAAAGTATTTTAAAGTATCACTAATTGTAGCAAGAAAAACTCACAGTCTGCAATATCCTTCCAAAGTTGCTGGGTCAAATCCTCAGCCATGGCTTCAGAGGGCCGTGTGACTGTATTCCTTGATAGCTGGAGAGTTTTGATTGAAGATAATATTTCCAATTGTTTTTAAAGTCTCGGAAGGAATCAGCAGCTTCAACAAATGCCTCTTTTATCATCTCTCCGTCTTGGACTTCTTGTGCTTAACAATTAAGTGACTCACCTACAGGATCGTTGCAGCAAATTCTGGGCCCTGTACACTCTCGATGACAGTGGGCCCCTATAAATGCCAGTAAACGAGGCACATGAGCAAAATGGGCCCCTCTCCCTACTCGGGCCATATAGTCAGATCCACTTTTCCCCCCACTACCACGCCCATGCTCACCTGAAATGATGCTTCTGTGGCTGCCTTCGCTTTAGTGGTCGGATGTGAGAAAAATTACTGGTGTCCAGACAACTGGGATTTTAGTTCTTATGTTTTTATGAACAGTCCGAAAATGCCGCTCCAAATTTCCCTTCCCTTCTTTGGAATAGCAACGGCACACTGACAGATGAGGCAAACACACATAGAATATGACATAGTGAAACAAATCCTCCTATTCTGTATGAAGTGGTAGTTTTTAGGCTTCTTACTCAGACCAGCTACGGGACTCATTTTAGTACCCTTTGTTGTATTTAGTTGAAATAAATTGGAGGCTAGCTACGCTGCAAGGTACCTGAACAAGCGTAGGTTAGCGTGGTTTAACGCGGATGCGTAGGTTGTTAGAAGTTCAGACGTCAGATTGGCTACCCTGTATGTCAATCAAAATACAACCGTCAGTGCAGATAGATGATAGCCATCATTCACCTCCTATTTTTTAATATCATGCGATCTACACTCACTTCCTTCGCCATCAACAATCGATGTATTGGGCACCCCTGTTGTAGTAAAACTCTTTCCCATCGTGAGAACTGCAGGATATAAATGTAGCCCTAGCATGGTCTGCCCTCTGGTGGGTGTGAGGGATTGGGGAAGAAGCAGGCAATCACAGAGGCAGCTGTGGTCCTGCAGTTCAGGTATTTAGGCAGACAGCCCAGGGTCCTTAGAGCAGAACAGTGTGGCTAGGCTAACAGCAGCACGAGTGACCGCGCTTGGACGAAGAACTGTTCTTATCAGGCATGCACATGGTAAAGGTACGTGGTGGTTGTGTGTAGGCATTTGACTATAAATATAATGCGACCAGCTAGTGCTTATGGTGTCTTTATGCTTGCAAAGTGTGAGACCAGCACGGAGACGCCGTGATTCCCTGTAGCATATTCATTGTTTGGAAGTAGAGCTGAGGTGGTGTGCGGTGCCGCGACGGTGTTTACTGTACAGCCCGGGACGTATGGTGATCACTTGAAGGTATAATGCGATGTATATCTGTCTGATATTTCTTGCCTATGGTGTTTTAAATTTGGCATATTAGTGACATGATGCCTTATTTTCTTTGTCTAACCAGGTTAATGCAAGCGACTAGCCTTCGATTGACGCTGGTCACTTTATAACACAGATTATACTGTACTTGGGTTGCCAGCTGCTTTTCCTTGTATTTTTTATGTTTTTATTCTTTTCCTACGTACTGGTATGTTTCTTTCCGGTTGCTGTGGTTTTATGATAAAAAATTTTTTTATCAAAGGTGGTTGCAGTATGTACTGGGTCAACAGTGTGGAGTTGGGATATTGATACTTTGGGTATCCACTAGTGTGACTTGCAGTGCGATATAGGGTGAACACTATGTGCAGTATCGTATGGTGTAGTGTAGACGGATTAAAACCATTTAGTTTACTTTAAATTGTGTTTAACATTGTTAGTGGAGTTACTTTTGTGCCATTGGCTAGGCTGTTTTTGTGTTCAGTTGTTTGCAAGTCATGCGCAGCCGCAGTAGCAAGAACAGTAGTCTGAATTTGGTTTATGAAGAAGGCAGCTCGTAGCTCACCGCATGGACGAAAATAATAACATTCTGTGCCCGAGCAAGAGTGCCTCAACACCTGTAGCCAGACCGTAACCACACAGAGACTGTAACAACATCCCATTGACTTTAAGACTGTGGTGAGTGTAGGTTATTTCCTTGCCCTGTACTGCTGAAGATTCTCAGTAAACGACTCGGCTAACTGCATTCAAGTGTCTTTGTCGCGGCTTGCTTCTACACCCACGCAAGTAAACTCCATAAACATAGAGAACATCAAAAACGAGACAATATCTCTGGTTTTAAATGTTCTTTTTCACATCTGATAACTTGCCGTGCAATATAGTGAGATCGTGGTGTGCAATAGGGGATCTTTTTTGTGTTTTTTTTTTACTTCTTCAATACTGCGCATGGCCCCCTTTAACGCTTGACAGCCCAATGGCTGCATTTTTGAGCGAATGGTACTAGTACACTTTAACACTAGATATCTCAAGTTGTACATATAGGAAAATGATCATTCAGGGCTCAAACTGAAGAAGACAGTTAGACCAACATATTTATTCATCTCTAGCTTATATTACAGAAGAAAATGGCCAAAAAAACTTGAACTTGAAATTGACCAGTATGTATATTCACATAGTTATTCCAATCTGTCTATAAATTTGCAATATATTTCGCTATGGTCTTTTCTAATAACACAGAAAAAATGGAGCAGATCCATGCAAGCATTGCAAAGTTATTCCACTTTGTCCTAAGGTATGTCAAGTTCAACATTCCAATGTATGCTAAGTATGAGACACACCCGGTACACACCCATAGCCAACTAAGCTAACATGCTAACAAATTCCATACACGAAACCGAAGAGCTATTTCAAACAACAACGAAGCACATATTACAGAAAACCAGAAAATTACAATGAATAAATTTCATGTCCAATTATGAACGGTACGTTATGATATTTATGTCCAATATAGTCCCGACAGGCTAAGCTAAGCTTACGTTGCCAACTCCGGTAGCATCCGACACGATACCGAGTATCTCAAAAGTATCTGAAGCACTCAAAAGCTCCAATACTGTTTATAATATATTGTTTAGTATTAGATTATATATTTTGTACAAAATCGCTTATAAAAATTATCCATTTTTACTCACGAGTACGTAGAATCGCGTCGTAGCCGGTGTTCATTCCCACTTCCGGGTTGGCGAAAATTCCGAAAATTGCTCATACATTCCATAAAAATTTATCCTTTTATTTTCTGTGATGTTCAAAAGTATCCACAATCAGAATAAAAACGAACAAAATGATCCATGACTGATTCAGTTTCGCCGAACAGTGTGTTCTGGGGAGCTTAGCAAAGGTTAGCTTATGTTGCTATGCTAGCGGACCCACATTGGAAATGAACCGGGATGTTGCGAAGCGTCGTTTAAAATAAATCATCCACCAATCATGGCAAACGAGGGCTGGTTAGCTTCAGAAGGAAGTAAACTATTGGTTAGAACAACACTCAATCACTTCTAAGGCGCCAGATTGTCTCAGTAGGTTGATTGGTGAGCCGACCTCCCCCTCCCCTTCGCACCTCGCCGGTGAGAGGTTGTAAAACCTGTCATTCAAAGTCACTACCCCCTTCTGACCAATAAAAACCACTCAAATCAAAGCAGAACCGCTGCAGCTTTGTAATAAGAGGTCAAATCAGCTTTCAAAACGTTTCGGTGACGCTTAGGGGGCAGATTTGTCGGAGCGTCCCATCCAGGAAGTGGATTACGCAAAATTTTGCAGTGAGGTGAGCAAGCTTTTAAAGGTATTTAACCACAACGGATATACGATGTTAAGGTCTTAAATTAAAGCTGCAGTAAACGATTTTTAGGTGACAAAACATTAAGGCCCCGTCCACACGACGCCGGAGGTTTTTAAAAACGGAGGTTTTTGTCTCCGTTTTCAAAAATATCTCCGTCCACACGATCAGCGTTTTCAAAAATATCTACGTCCACACGACGCCGGAGATTTTTAAAAACGGAGGTTTTTGTCTCCGTTTTCAAAAATATCTACGTCCACACGACGCCGGAGGTTTTTGTCTCCGTTTTCAAGAATATCTACGTCCACACGACGCCGGAGGTTTTTAAAAACGGAGGTTTTTGTCTCCGTTTTCAAAAATATCTACGTCCACACGACGCCGGAGGTTTTTAAAAACGGAGGTTTTTAGCCTCCCGTCCACACGAAGACTGCGTTTTCGGTAACCGAAAACGGAGGTTTTTGAAAACGCCTTCCAAGGTGGAGACTTTTGAAAACTCAGGTCTCGGCGTATTCGTGTGGACGGGGAAAACGCATGTTTAGGAAAACGCTGACGTCACATAGTGAGTCTGCGCATGTCTTTTTTTTTTAGTTTACATTCGCTCAGCTTGTTCAGCATGGATACGCAGCCATGAAACGCTGCAATTAACATGCCAGCCCAGTAGAGGGCGATCGTACTTCCCACAGAATGACATCAAAACACTTGAAGAATCAAATTAAATCAAATATATTTGTATAACGCTTTTCACAACACATGTTGTCACAAAGCGCTTTACAGGATTTACAAAGTTAACAATAATGTAGCGTGTAGTGCAGATGATTGATTCAGGGAACGAGCCATTTTGAATACTTGCTTTCTTTATTAGAGAGCAGCCCTGTTTCAACACAACGGGTAATGCTTGTGAACTCGGACTTACACATACGTTGAATGGGTGCGGGGTATCGAATGAGTACGAACACACGGGGGTGGTAGGTTTGACAAGCACATTAAAAACACTCATACATACATCGATTAGAAGCTTGCATTGTACAGACACATTCATCACATAGCACTTTATCACAAGCACATTATAACACTAAACGACCAAATATGACACGAAAGGGATTATGGGAACGATTTGATATGACAATTTGAAAAAACTGAACGCATTTAGGCGCCTCCGCTGTGTTATGTAATGCGAAAGTAACATTAAATTAAACTGTACACATGTTAATAATCCGCCAATTGCAGTGACAACGAAAGCAATCACGGAGCTGTCCATGCTGAACAAGCTGAACGAATGTAAACAAAAAAAAAGACATGTGCAGAATCCCTATGTGACGTCAGCGTTTTCCTAAACATGCGTTTTCCCCGTCCACACGAATACGCCGAGACCGGAGTTTTCAAAAGTCTCCACCTTGGAAGGCGTTTTCAAAAACCTCAGTTTTCGTGTGGACGGGAGACTAACGGAGACAAAACCTCCGTTTTTAAAAACCTCCGGTGTCGTGTGGACGGAGATATTTTTGAAAACGGAGACAAAAACCTCTGTTTTTAAAAACCTCCGGCGTCGTGTGCACGGGAGGCTAAAAACCTCAGTTTTTAAAAACCTCCGGCGTCGTGTGGACGGGGCCAAAGACATCTCGCATCATAAATATGTTTTTTAAACGGATATGTCGGGAGATCCCCCGCGGGGTGCACTTTTCTCGCCAACTTCAAAGCCAGATATCTCGCGATTGGCTGCACGTAGACGTCTAAAACTCGGTAGGCATGTAGATGGGATAGAAAATTTTGAATTTATCGCTGTTCGGAGCGCTGTTATCTCCGAACATTAATCGGAGATTCATTAATGTTTAATATGTTTTATAAGGCCATAAAGCAGCTGGGCCCGCCGGCGGGCCCACTAGGGGGCGCTTCAAACCTCATTAACTGCTTTCGCTAAAGGTGAGGAAATATGTAGCCCTTTGAAAAAAGAGATACTGAAGTGGTATTGATTGTTTTTTCCATTGTTCTTTGTAAGATGTTTGTTTTTCTACATTTGGAGACTGTTCTGAATCACTGTATGTTGTTCTTACGTAAAACAGTGTTAGAAGATGGAAAATACAACCTTATTGTTATATATGTGTTACTGAAATGGTTAAAGCTCCTAAGTTTGGTTGAAATAGACAGGACAAACATGTGCTCAATACACTCTAACTTTAGGTGAATCTGTCAGTTTTATTTTAGTTTCAGTGATTGGATATTTTAGCAAATTGACACGCCTTGAGTTTTCCTATTGGTTCCAGAGAAAGAGGGTGGGAAGAACGTGAGAGAGTGAAGCTGCGGCGGGAGAAGAGAAAACGTACAGAGAGAGGATACGAGTACAGCTAACATTCAGTTTATTCTAAGAATTTTAGAGTACAACATTATTATTACTGACATAGATGTCGGCTAGACCCTTTTAGTTCACTGTAGTAACGTGTAGCGGAGTGTCTGAGTTTAATTCTCTAACGGAGGGAGAGTTGGGTGAGCTTCAAATACACAGAACCTGTATTATTTAGCGTGGTAGTTTGCTTAGAGAAGCCAAACGAGAGCAAGTACCCAGTTATCATCAGCCCCAGTAAGAGACTGTCGCGGTACTTCAGGAGAGTTTTTTAAGTCTGAGAGACTAAAACGGACAGCTCAACTTTGCTTTGGTGAGAGGAAAGATTGTCACGCTGTCATCTCCATAGCGTGACAAGCTAATGCTAATCTCCTCTGTCTGTAAGAGCAGGGCTGCATCACACAGCATGGAGCAGCGACCCGCCCCCTCTCGTCTTTTGTTGTTGCATCGTCACGTGACTCAGCGGCGCCAGCTAAACAACCATGCAGGTAGGCTCAGCCTGACCCCAATCAGCGCTTTCCTTGAGTCGACACGTCTAAGTGTGGAGAGAGACGCCACAGGAGTATTGAAATGTCCGAGAGGAAGAGAAGTACAGAAATCCCTCGTTTATCACGTTTATGCATTGTTTACTGTAATTCGTACTATTTTATTATTTATATATATAATATGAGAGGTGGACTAGAAAAAATATTATGAACAATTTAACTTCAAGGAATATTTACACATCCATACAATATGAAATTTATAGACTTTAAACATACAGAGGTTAAAAAAATGTTATTAATGATTTTCTGTCATTTTTATTTAAGAAAAAAACAATTGCAATTAAAGGAAGAAAATTCATTTTTTTCCTATGAACAATTCTATTTCAAAAAATGAACAGAAAGAAAGAAATAGAAAAGATATATAGTGAGGGAATAATTTTTATTCATTTTTGTATTTTTTCGTGTATTCTACTTGTTTAGGAAACACGATGGCTTGGTGGTTAGCACTGGGGTCTTGGGTTCAAGTCCCTGTCTGAGTGGAGTTTGCATGTTCTCTGCGTGGGTTTCCTCAGGTGTCTCTGGTTTCCTCCCACAGTCCAAAAACATGGAAGTTAGGTAAATTGTCATTCCCTGACTAATTCTCCCTGAGTGTGTAACTGTGTGTCTCTGTTCAATAAAAAAGCAGGTGTCTGTGCATGAATGTGTGTGTGCTTGTATGCCCAGTGGTGGATGGTGCTTTGTCAATAGGATCTGTCCTCTCTCCCCTTCCTGCACCCCATTCAGTCCTCAAGGGGGCTGTGGCTTCTGGTAGAGAGTACGCTGTGTGCAATTGGCTGCCGCTTCTCACCGGTGTATGATTGGTTGTGTAAGACTTGTACCTGTGTTAAAATTGTAAAACGACCTTGATAGGTGCTATATAAATTGAACATTCATTCATTCAAAAAATATATATTTTCCTAATGTTAAGGCAAACTTTGTTTTGTTACTGTTCCATTGTTTCTAAACAAAAATATTGATTGTGAAGTATTTTGTTGTCACATACAATGTTTGGTGAAATTGTATCCTAGATCTTTTGGATCCTTTGGATCTATGAAGCTTAATTATAAAAAAGTATCGGTATCGATATCGGCAATACTGGCCCTGTATTTACTTGGTATCGGATCGATACCACAATTCCCAATATAGCCCACCTGTTACGGTACAGCCCCTGACCCCTTCCCTTTGGGCGTGTGTTTATGTCGTCTATGTCTAGTCGTATGCGTCTGTGTATCTTCGTGGGTGTGGTTGTGTCCGTGTATTAATCAGTTTCACCTGTGGCTCGTCTCGTCATCAAGCGGAGATTATGTGGTCTGTCTATTTAGTGTGCGTTCACGCAGTGTCCCGTGCTCAGCTTTGTTCGAGTTTGTCTACGTTACACGTCTCAGTGTTAAACGTGCGCTGTCTGCGCTATTTGTGTCCTTAATAAAGTGATGTTGGATTTCGTGCCTCGTCTTTCCGCCCGCACACCGCATCACACCACTAGCCAAGAGGCGTGTGACATCAGCAGCTGTCTATGAGCAACCCGGGCCCAGAAAAACCGTTCCGCCACTATAGCCACACTAAGCACAACCGCACAACTCGTCTGTCAGCTACCAAAATAGTAATTCAAAGCAATAACACTACTGTTGTTTATGGCCAAAAACCTATAGAGTCCATGCATAAAATAATTCGACCACAAGCACTTCCGTTGTGTTGTGATTAATTTGCAGCGCGTTTCTGAAATGAAGTGCACACGTTGTCATTTTGATGCATTTGCTTTGCGTATTTGCAGTGCGTTTTTCACTTGCATCACGATGGGCTTTCAGAGCTACCGGATGTAATACATCTCTATCTAAATCTCTTCTTTAATAAATCTCGCTCTTCTCAGCATGTGCATCCACTTCCTCATTGTTCCATGACACCCCTTGGCATTACAGACACAGTACAACCCGGCGCCCTACAGCACACTGTGTTACAACACTACACACTACAACGGGCTGCATTAAAACACCATGCACTGCGCTAAAAAAACTACATTAAAATGTACTGCACTACAATGCGCTGCACTACAGCATGCTGCGCTACACCATGCATTACAACACCATGTCACTACAACGCGCTGCACTACAACGTGCTGTGATACAACACCATGCACTACAAGGTGATGAGCTACAATGCACTGCGCTACAACACCATGCACTACAAGGTGATGAGCTACATTGCACTGCGCTACAACACCATGCTGTACAACGCACTGCACTACAATACGCTGCACTACAAAACTGCTCTACAATGTGCTGCACTAAAATGCGCTGCACTACAACACCATGCACTACAACATGCTGCACTACCACGCGCTGGGCTACAACACCATGCACTACAAGGAGCTGAGCTACAATGCCCTGCGCTACAACACCATGCACTACAACACCATGCACTACAAGGAGCTGAGCTACAATGCCCTGCGCTACAACACCATGCACTACAATGTACGACACTACATCACGCCCCACTCCATGCAGTACAATGCGTTGTGCTACAACACCATGCACTACAACACGTTGTGCTACAACGCGATGCGCTACAACACTGTACTACAACATGCTGCGATACAACATCATGCACTACAACGTGCTGTACTAGAATGCGCTGTGCTACAATGCGCTGCACTACAACACTGCACTACAACGCCACCTTCTCTTCTACTGGCCTACATAAACATGGCAGATGTTCCTTTCCACACTCCCGTCAGTGAAGGAATGGTCAGCCTGTGTGTGGGGTCTCGGTGAAGATCGACATACTCAAACTATTTCCATGACTTTCATGAGCTGAGTCAAGTGTATCAGAGTGTGTGTAATTTACCCAATTTACCCCGTTTGTTTGTTCACTACCAATAAACATTTGGTTAAATTTCAGTAATTCGTTTGTCATTGCACTTTTCCTGTGGTATTGGATCGGTGCCATCTCTACTCTGAATTTAGCGTATCAAGGTTTGGGATTTCCCTTAAATGGCAATTGGAATCCACCTGTGTGGTCACAGAAACCAATATTGGAAACTACCTCACATTCACATTCCTCAACAAGGAAATGATAGTTGTTTTCTTAGTGAATAGTATTGGCTCTACTGGCCTCAACACATACAGGCAGACGTCTCAACACAGCAGACAAATGCAGTTGTTTTTGTTGTTTAGCACCTTTGATGTTATTGAATGTTTTTGTGAAAAAGGAGTCATGACAGTCATAACAGTGAGCATTTCCAACTAATGCATGTCTGGACTGTGCAATATGTCTGGTTTGTGCAATATGTATTTGTTGTTGTTAAAGCTTTTGTTTCTTCACAATACATGTTTACAGTATTAGAATCATCATGTAAGTTGTTTTGAGTTCTTATTGTTTGTATTAAACAGAACTAATGAACACCAACACCGGTGTGGAACATCACTTGCTCCTCAGCTAAAACATCATATGCAAATGAAATAAGAAGCAGGAAAAAATCATTCTGCTTGATGCAAAAGTCCTCATAGGTATCTCACTTTATTAAGGACTTAGTAAAAGTCCCCATAGGTACTATGAACATAACAATAATAAGAAATTATTATAGATGAGAGCATATAACTCAACAGTTGTGCTCCTGAAAATAAAATTTCAGGATGAATGCACTCTAACCTTAACAGGTCTCTAAACTTCTGCTGAATACACATGTCCAACTGTTCAGTGTTCAGAACTTACTGTTCTCTAACAAGAAGCAAGACCAGTGGGCCTCAGTGCTGTTCACTGATGAAAGTTGATTCACGCCGAGCAGAAATTAGGGTGCACCAGCCACTGTTGTCACCAGTCGAGCCTTTGATGGTGGTGGTGGATAACATTCATTATGAAAATGAATCAGACCCACTGAAAACCGCGTTCAATTCCATCCTAGACTCAGTAAGTATAACCCAAAATGTGACAGGGCCTACTCACCGCTGTAAACACACTTTAGACTTTATACTTACTTAAACATAGAACATTTGGCAATCATCCCCCAAAATTACGCCATTTCAGATCATTCCCTACTGATATATGAAATAGCTTTATACGATGTACATCAGATGCGCCATATAAAAACCACACACACGCATCACATCCGACACCGCAGCAACATTTATAAACATATTGCCGGAGCTACCAAGCACTATGCCACTGCAGCCCAATGAATTGGAACAGGCAACACAACAGTTTTATTCCACACTCAGCAATACCTTAGACAGTGTAGCTCCAGTTAAAACAGAATTAGTTAGGGAGAAAAAGCTTGCACCATGGTATAACGACCACACTCGTCTTCTAAAACAGGCAGCTCAAACAGTGGAGCGCAAATGAAGATCCACCTCACTAGAAGTGTTTAGAACCGCATGGAAAGACGCTGTAGTCAAATATAAACATGCCCTAATAAAAGCCTCATATTATTCAACACTAATAGAAAACAACAAAAATAACCCTAGATTTCTCTTCGCGATCGTATCAAAACTAACAAGAAATATCAACGACACTAGTTCTAATACAGCACTTACACACACTAATGATGAATTTTTAAACATTTAAAATAATAAAATAGATAATATCTGACTACAGAGTCATAACATCACAGCGTAACCTCCAATTCAACCCCAGTAGTATAAGTAATAGTAACTACGCATCCGAAAATATTACTGAGCTAAATGGCTTCGATCCTATATCGCAAAAAGAGCTCAACACTGATTAATTCGTCTAAGTCTACATCATGTATATTCGACCCAGTTCCAGTCTATTTAAAGACCTACTCCCAGCCATCGCAGGGCCCTTACTTAATATGATTAACTCTTCCCTTAACCTAGGGTATGTGCCCAAACAATTAAAATGCGCCATAATTAGACCCTTGATTAAAAAACAGAATCTCGATCCAACTATAGACCAATTTCTAATCTCCCATTTATCTCTAAAATTCTAGAAAAAGCAGTTTCCAATCAGTTAAGCCATTATCTCCAATCAAATAGTATCCATGAAAAGTTCCAATCAAGATTTAGACCGAACCACAGCACTGAAACAGCTTTAGTCAGGGTAATGAATGATTTAATAATGTCGTCCAATAATGGGCTTGTCTCGTTCCTTATACTGTTAGATCTTAGTGCAGCTTTTGATACTGTAGATCACAACATTTTGCTGGATGGACTAGAAAACACGGTAGGTATTAAAGGAGTTGCACTCTACTGGTTTACATCTTATTTGACCGACCGCTTCCGCTTCTGTGCAGGTTAAATATGGTGTCCCACAAGGGACAGTCCTAGGACCACTTCTATTTACACTGTACATGTTACCCTTAGGCGAGATTATGCATAAGCCCGACATCAGTTTCCACTCCTACGCAGATGACACTCAACTATATTTATCAGCCAAACCCGATGATTTAGGCGTAAACAGTAAAATCGAGAAGTTTGTAGAAGAGATAAAACATTGGATGGCGGGTAACTTTCTAGCACTAAATCTGGATAAAACAGAGCTAATAATAGTTGGGTCTAGGGCAGTGAGAGACAAGATACATAATGTAGCATTGAATCTACATTCTTTCACTATAACCCCCAGCCCAGATGTAAAGAACACAATAGACTCAGATCTCTTGTTCGATACACACATTAATAATATAACTAGGGTAGCGTTCTTTCACTTAACCTAGCCACTAGGGTGCACACACCAGTGTATTTCAGTGCCGGTCCCAAGCCTGGATAAATAGGAAGGGTTGCGTCAGGCTCTATGACAGGTAAAGGGAGAGAGCTAGCTGATTTGATGGAGAGGAGGAAGATAGATTTACTGTGTGTACAGGAGGCCAAGTGGAAGGGAAGCAAGGCCAGGAGCGTTGGTGGTGGCTTCAAACACTTCTTTCATGGTGTAGACAGGAAAAGAGAAATGGAGTATGAGGTAATCCTGAAGGATGAGTTTAGTAAGCGTGTAGTGGAGGCAAAGAGAGTAAGTGACAGGGTGATCTGTGTAAAGTTAGAGATTGATGGGGTGATGATGAATGTCATCAGTGCTTATGCTCCTCAGGTATGTTGTGATTTGGAGGAGAAAGAGGAATTCTGGAGAGAGTTAGATGAAGTTGTTTTGCAGGTTCCTAAAGAAGAGAGAGTGGTTATTGGAGCAGATTTAAATGGACATGTTGGTGGAAGGAACAGTGGTGATGAGGAGGTGTTGGGTAGATATGGTGTTAATGAAAGGAATACGGAAGGACAAATGGTGGTAGATTTTGCTAAAAGTATAAAGATGGCTGTAGAAGAGCACAGGATAATGTATAAGAGTGGGGGAAGATGCACACAGGTCGACTATATCCTCTGTAGGAGACGAAACCTGAAAGAGGTTAGTGATTGCAAGGTGTTACCAGGGGAGAGTGTGGCTAAACAGCATAGGATGGTGATATGTAGGTTGGTTTTGGAGGTGAAGAAGAGGAAGAGAGTGAGAGTGGAACCTAAGATCAGGTGATGGAAGTTAAAGGATGAGGACTGTGGTGTACAATTCAGGGATAAGGAGAGGCAGGTATTGGGTATTGGTGGTGGAGTTTTGGATACCTGGGATGAGACTTCAAATGCAGTGAGGGATGTGGCTAGGAAGGTACTTGGTGTGACCTCAGGACAGAAGAAGATAGACAAGGAGTTGTGGTGGTGGAATGAGGAAGTTCAGGAAAGTTTAAGAGGAAAGCGGTTGGCTAAAAAGAATTGGGATTTTCAGCGAGATGAAGAAAGTAGACAGAAGTACAAGGAGATGTGTCGTAAGGCAAAGAGAGCAGTGGCAGATGCTAAAGAGAAGGCATAAAGCAAGCTGTATGAGACGTTGGAAACTAAGGAACGGGAAAAGGATCTGTACAGATTGGCCAGACACAGAAACCGTGATGGGCAGGATGTGCAGCAGGTTAGGATGATAAAGGATAAAGGTGGTAGTGTGTTGTCTGGTGGTGTGTTGTCTACTTCAAGAATAAGGGCGATGTTCAGAGCTGTAGTAATTACAGGGGAATAAAGTTGATCAGTCACAGCCTGAAAATCTGGGAAAGAGTAGTGGAAGCTAGGCTTAGAGGAGAGGTAGAGATCTGTGAGCAGCAGTATGGTTTCATGCCAGCTAAGTGCACCACAGATGCTATGTTTGCTTTGAGTGTGTTAATGGAGAAGTATAGGGAAGGACAGAAGGAGTTACATTGTATGTTTGTTGACTTAGAGAAAGCTTATGATAGAGTACTGAGACAGGAGCTGTGGTATTGTATGAGGAAGTCAGGAGTAGTTGAAAAGTATGTGAGGGTGGTGCAGGATATGTATGAACAGTATGACAGCAGTGAGATGTACGGTAGGAATGACAGACGTGTTTAAAGTTGGGATAGAACTACATCAGGGATCAGCCCTGAGTCCCTTCCTGTTCGCAGTTGTCATGGAAAGAATGACGGACGAGGTTAGGCAGGAGTCCCCTTGGACTATGATGTTTGCTGATGACATTGTGATCTGTAGTGAGAGTAGGAAACAGATGGAGGTGAGCTTGGAAAGATGGAGATATGCTTTGGAGAGCAGGGGAATGAAAGTGAGCAGGAGTAAAACAGAGTACATGTGTGTGAATGAGAGGGCAGACGGTGGACAGGTCCAGTTACATGTAGTTGATTTGGTGAAGGTTGACGAGTTTACCTACTTAGGGTTGAGGATACAGAGTAATGGAGGAAGTGAAAGGGAGGTAAAGAAGAGAGTGCAGGCAGGGTGGGATGGATGGCATAAAGTGTCTGGGGTGATCTGTGATAAAAGGGTGTCGGCTAGAATGAAAGAAAAGATCTATAGGACAGTAGTGAGACCTGCTATGTTGTATGGACTGGAGACAGTGGCACTGACAAAGAGACAGGTGAGGGAGATGGAGGTGTCTGAGATGAAGATGTTGATATTCTCATTTGGAGTGACGAGGAAGGGTAGGATCAGAAATGAGTTTATTAGAGGATCAGCACATGTAGCATGTTTTGGAGATAAAGTTAGAGAAGCAAGGTTGAGATGGTTTGGACATGTACAGAGGAGAGAGGAGAGGTATATTGGTAGGAGAGTCTTGAGGATGGAACTTCCAGGCAAGAGGAGGAGAGGTAGACCTAAGAGGAGGTTTATGGATGCAGTGGTAGAGTATATGGGAGTGGCTGGTGTGTCAGTGGAGGACACTCAGGACGGCCAGATGGAGGAGTTTGATCCGCTGTGGCGACCCCTAAATGGGAATAGTCGAAAGAAGAAGAAGAAGCGTTCTTTCACTTACGCAACATTGCTAAAATTAGAAACATATTAAATACTAGTGATTCGGAAAAACAAATCCATGCTTTCATATCCTCTCGTCTAGATTATTGCAACAGTCTTCTAGCTGGATGTTCTGGTAAATCAATAAACAAACTCCAGCTGGTTCAGAACGCAGCAGCGTGAGTTTTAACGAAAACTAAAAAGTTTGATCACATTAGTCCCGTACTATCGTCATTACACTGGTTGCCAATTAGATTCCGTATTGACTATAAAATACTTTTAACATATAAAACACTGCATGGCTTAGCTCCAGAGTATCTTAGTGAACTTATTGAACATTACAACCTAGCACGTTCACTTCGTCACTTCGCAGGACGCAGGGTTATTAACTATTCCTAGGATCAAAAAGATCACAGCAGGTGGAAGAGCCTTTTCTTTTAAAGCTCCACAAATGTGGAATAATCTTCCTGCCTCTATTCGGGACTCAGACACGGTCTCAATGTTTAAATCTCGACTAAAGACTTATCTGTTTATTTTGGGCTTTGATTAATCTGTTACATATTTACCACATCACTTATCTTTCTTCTCCGAGTTTCAGCTGGGGAGTAACACTACAGTTGGAGCCTACATTATACATTATACCAATATCATTGCTCTGACACGGAATGAAAACCTGGCGTTCATCACAAGACATTTACATTAGGGATGCACCGAAAATTCGGCCACCGAAAATTTTCGGCCGAAATGGCTTAAATTAGCATTTTCGGTTTTCGGCTGAAATACTTTCATCACCGAAACAACACGGCCGAAACAATGTGCTGTGATGACGCAAGGAAAAATCGCCACCTGCACGCGCTTATTTGGATAAAGCTAGCAAAAAAGTTTTCCAGTGATGGCGCCGAGGCAAAGGACATTACACCAAAAATTATGGAACTCGTTGCCTTAGACCAGGGGTGCCCACAGCTTGCGAGCTACTTATAGGATGACCAAGTCAGAAAGATCTACCGGGGTGCCGTGAATGTCAATCAAAATACAACCGTCAGTGCAGATGTGCGATTCATCTACTACTATTTTATGTGACGCGATGTACGCACATTCCTTCGCGATCGACCGACACGTCCTTCGCGATCGACCGGTCGATCGCGATCGACGTAATGAGCACCCCTGCCTTAGACGATCAGCCGTTCTCTGTCGTAGGGATTTCGTAGGCTAATAGAGCACATTGAGCCCCGTTATGTTTTGCCGAGCAGACGACATTTCTCAGAAGTGTGTTTACCTGAGCTGTTTAATGTTGTTGCAACTCACGTCACGTTTTTATGAGAGAATTTATATTTATCTTTCAGGCCAGTCAGTTATAATTAAATTTAACTCGTATAAAATACATATATTTATCCTCTCAGATAAAAACGGTCTGCAAGCGAGTTTAATTTAATTAGTGGTCGGCCGTTGTCAGCGGTATCGCCGTTAACGGCCCACCACTAATTTTATTTTATAATATGCATTACTGTAATGTCAGTGCTAAATAAATATTTTCAAATCAAATTTTGTAGTTGATTTATTCTTTGAATAGCAATGCCTTGATTTTAGTGAGGTTAGCCATAAATCCAATGTTACTAATAATTGGCATAATGTATTTCGGTGTTTCGGTTTTCGGCTTTCGGCCTTGGTTTCCTCATTTTCGGTTTTCGGTTTCGGCTAGGAATTTTCATTTCGGTGCATCCCTAATTTACATTGACAATATCAACACCCAGAATTTTCATTCTAGTTACCTTATACTTAGTCTGATTGTGTGATTTGTGTGTGACTTGTGTATTCGTCTGTATAATTTGATTTTGGGTAATTTGTGTGTTTTTGTGTGATTTGCGTATTTAACCAGGCCACCCGAAGGGGATGGGTCCCTGCAGGATACACACACCTATCAGGATGCAAGCACCTGCCGGTGGATGTACTGATGCCAGGGTTGGACGTGCCATTGCCACAAGAGGTCGTGCGGATGCTAGCTCCTATCAGAGGCTCACCATCTGCACCGAAGGGATTGTGATTACTTGGCCAGGGAACAAGAACCTTAACTATTACTGTAGAACTGTAGAACCACCCTGCGCACCACGGACTGTGCTAACGGGCCGCCCAATGGAGGATGGGTTGCCTTTTGAATCTTGGTCCTCCCGAGGTTTCTTCCTATTCCTCTCCATCATAGGGAGATTTCCTTGCCACTGTCACCTTTGGCTTGCTCATTAGGGATTGTTAAGATTGTTAATCTTGTAAATCCTGTAAAGATTGTAAAGCTGCTTTGTGACAACATGTGTTGTAAAAAGCGCTATACAAATAAATTATTTGATTTGGTGTTAGTGTGGACATTTTTTGTTGGGAAATACCCATTGTTGGCTTTCGTTTCATTTGTTGGAGATGAGGAAATCACCATTGCATGTTTAATGCCCTACTTTCGTGATTTCACCGACTTCTCTACAACATGCTTGTCTTTTTGTGCTATTTTATAAGATCAGGTACCCTGGAGTGTTTGCCACAAAGATGCCACAAAGATTTTACATTACGATTCTTGTAAAATTATACCATAACCAGGAAACATTTGGCAAAAGAACTGTTCACAAAGCAGGCGAGTTTCGATTTCACTGTGTAAAAGTTCATTGAAACATGAGCAGCATCACTACAAGGTTTGACCAGGAGTAATGGGGAACTGGCTCTTCCAGCACCAGGAGTGATGGAAAATTGGCTCTTCCAGCATCCGGGTTGCCCTTTGAGGACATTGGACCACCTTTATTTTAATTTGGAATTTGAGCCCATTTGAAACTTTTAATTTACAAATAGAATTTACATGCTAGAATGTGAACAGTTTTGTAGTTTGATCCAATATGACCTAGTTGAAACCAGAACCACTTTATGGAAGTGTGTCAAAGCTAACTTCAAAAGATTATATTATATTTTTTCACTGCATTGCACACTGCATTAATAACCACTGTGCCTTTTCAGCAAATGTAACATTGCTCTTGTGGCCTTGACTGGTGAATACAGCTATCAGTGTCAAAATAATGAGACACATTGACTACATTGCTCCTTCTAGGTGCTCTGGCAATTTAACCACATCATGAAACTGGATTTTAATTTTCTTTAACATGGAGTGTCATCAATTAACCTGACATATTTGTAAAATCATCAAAAGTAAAGCAGCATGCACATTCTTTTAGGTGAACCAAACATGATTAATACACAATTTATTCGGCTCTGCAGGACTGGCAAAACATAAAATGAAGTCTCTGAAAAGGTGTTTGGATACTGAACCTATACTGAATCAGAGATGTGCACACAAGAGCAAAATAAAAATGGCATTGAATGCGCTAGACACTAAACAACTTTTATATTATTTTATTACGAAAATGTTAAATAAATAAAATGATGCAAAAATAGGGTTTGTCCATTTAAGGAAATGCCTGAAGATACAATTTGTTCTTAAAATGATAAATAAATACATTTTACAAACTAAATTTGTCACTCGTGAGTTATTGGGAAACAGCAGAGAGGCATGAATTGAAGCAAGCTAGCACCTTCAAAAACATCAGACTGTAATAAAAACATCAGACTAGAAAAACAAAAACTCCACATCAGACTCCCATAGACCGTAATGAAAAAGACCTCCCCTCCCCCCAAAAAAGAATTAAATTACATTAAATTACATGTTGCTGGCTGATGTTTACATTGGAATTTATATAAATATAATATATTAATTTTGTACGCTGCAAATGCAATAACCAACATTTTCAAAAAGAGTGTACGGCATGATGAAGCCAAACACTCTTAGTTTTTTCAATATAGTGGAACTGTTAAAAGTCTGTACATGAAAAAGATCCAAGCAGTTTAAATGTGCCACATGCAAACCCTCATTAAGGCCATGTTAAAGATTTTACAATCAATAACTCTGAATGAACAGCTTGCCATAATTGAATAAGAAGTAATGGTATAAAATAAGTAAAATAAAATATCACAATGTGCAAATATTAAGTTCATTAAAGGACTTAAACTCATGCTAAAAATAATAAGAAATGAGGGGGGGGGAAAGCTAATTGACCAGACAAAATATTGGGTTCAGCGCACCAGTAGAAAGGTCAGTCCAGCGAGACCAACTCCAGCAGCTGCGAACAGGGCCGTCTTCATGGAGGATTCCTGGCTGACGTGTCCTGCACCACGGAAGAACTTACAGAAGCCATCCTGCAGAAGAAACACAAACAGACCGCTCAAACACTCACCTACTCATTCACTTATCATGAACAGTGCACAACAAAACTCTGCAAGTGCCAGCCATGGCATGGCTTCTCCATAGGGTGGAGTTTCTGTTCGACTCTGTGCCGACTCGGCAAAGTGAACAGAACTCTCTTTGAGGAAAATGTCTAACAAGAGCAAGCTTCATTTACGTCATTAATCATCACATTTCTATAATAACAATTCAAACCACTAAGACTTGTAAATCTACTGCCCGGGTTATTGCGATTACTCATTAGATGATCACATTATCTGATAGCTAAGACAAATTTTTGTTTATCATTTCTTCACACAGCATCAGATACGCCGTTCCTGATGAAGTAAAAACCTAAAAGACACTTGCTTGTTCCCAACCCTAAGCCAATACACATTTGCACAAAACCAACAGCAAAAACTAGTGACATTTTCTTAAGAGAGAGTAAAAGCCAAGTGGTTTATGGATAGCAAAGCGTCTGGTTGTACTGGTCAGAAAAGCTAAGCTGGGGGACATGGGAGGTCCAGAGTTCCAGCACTGGCTCATGTGCTAAAAGGGCAGAAGTTTTAGGTGGATGAGTGAGTGGATGGGTTGGTGAGCGAGTGAAATGTCTCTTCGTTAGTCCTGTTTTCCATTTCAGTCAAAGAGCCATTTAGTGTCACACTGTAAATGCACCAAAACAGTCTCCTCATCAAGATGAGGAAACCTTGGTGAAGGTAAAACCCCCAGTGATGATGCATGACCACAATGATGTGGGGGCAAGGTCAAACACCTCATCAGGGGACAAGTGCAGGAGGATGTAAACAGAGACTTCACTTTGAAAAGCTTATTCTGTTTCACAGAAAATGTTCACACAGCTGATATAACTGGATTTGGGATATGTTTCTGACCATGAGGTCTGTTCTCTCACCATCACCACTGATCTTTTCCTTCTGACAGTACAACACTGTGACTGTTTAATTGTACTGATGTATACTTTACACCCTACACGTAACCCTATAGTTACACTTACACACACAATCACCTCTCTCTCTCTCTCTCTCTCTCACACACACACACACACACACACACACTTGCCAGACCTGTAGCTCTTTGACCTCGATATGGAATCAGTGACCCACTGTGCTTTCACACTTCGTTTGGAACAAAGGGCTGAAGACAGAACGCTAGAACAAATTTGGTTTTGGTGAAGTCAAAAGTCCTGTATTGAAAACAAAAGTGAAAGCTATAGGTCCTCAGAAGTTCTCCAGGGACATGCCCCTGGTATGCAACAACACCCCCCCCCCCCCCATCAGTAGAACTATCACGGATGACTTCACCATGGGGATCACTAACATAATGCCTGCTGATGCCGCCAAACGCTTCACTGAGGTTCTTTTTTATTTGTTTCACTTCTGCCCAATTCTCGATTCTCTTTTTCCACCCCCACCAAAACTCTCCACAGAAACGAAACACCCATTAATAAGAATCTGCTTAAAATAATACGACATCACAAAGTCTCCAACTGCGATCATCATGAAAATAACCATTATGCCAAGATTAGGATTTTACTTAAATTTATTTACTTTGATATACTTCTCATGTGAAGTATACCCCTAACAAAAGCCAGCCATGATGTTTTCATTAATCTTAACAGAGCATAAAGACCATCTGCAGAATTGTTCAAAATAAAGTAGTACTGTTTTTTTCTTTACTGTCTACACTGGGCAAATAACTTCTTAGCGTACATACCGTAGTTTCATATTGTAAATCACCTGCCAACACCCAGATGCTACCAAATTATATCAAAGACCTGAGGAAACTCAAGTGACTCACCCAGCCCTCATTCTCTAGTAACCAGTCCCGCTTCTCTCCTCCCAGGTAGTCTGCTATTGTCTCAGCCAGCTGTCTGCAGGACTCCGGTCCTTTTCCCCTGGAACACAACTCTGTGGCCAGCACACCTGTGAACGTGAAGAGTGAAACCACTCTGCCCCAGTTCAACTTGCCGTCTTCCACCAGCTCGGCCATGACGCCACGGAGGCAGGCACTGGGATCCGAGCCACATGCCTCCAGGAAGCTGAGGGACAGCGAGTGGAACCTGGAGTGGTGCTGGCGCTCCATCTCTTTGGCCAGGAACCGCATGGCCTTGGCTGACTCGCTGGGAGGTGTCTGTCGGATGTCGATGCAGAAGTCAATGTAATCTTCTGCCAACACCAACGTCTCTTTCCAACAGGACATTTTTCCTACAATACATAATCAATGAATCAAAAATTCAACCAAACATACACGTGTACAGATACACAAGACTGCGACGTTATTGTCCACCAGAGGGTGAAAGACAGCAGTCGTAGCTTCATCTCCCCTGTGTAGCAAACTAATACTGGTGGGCTCCCATGTCCCCGTTAACGGTGTGGTCACTAACGTTAGCTGCGTTACCTTCCAACAACATGCAGTAGGTGTTTTGAGTGGTTGAACTAAGCGAGCTGAACAGATACCTGCCAGGGCAGTACGAGACGGGGTTGGCACGGACGGCCAGGACGTACCGCCCACTGAACAGACAGCAATTTAGCGAACGTTGAATAACAAAGCCCTGACCACAGGTACTAGCTAAGATATGCCACGATGAATGATCTACAAAACTGAGAAGTACTCCAGCATTAACGAGGTGGATAAAATTGGTCTACTTTTTTTTACACAAAGCCGGCTAGTTAGCTTTAGCCGGCCAGCTAACCTAACGCTAACGAGGGCTCGGCACTTCCGGTGACGACGGCGCTGCGTTTCCGACAGACACAAAGAAATGCGGCCGGTAAACTACACTAAACCAGCTTTAACCGGGCGCCAACCTAGGTATCCATAAGATAAATATTAATGACGTTGCATTTGAATTAGTATGAGATTAAACGACATTTAAGAAACGTGGAACTTAGTTTTGTGGAAAGGAGAATGCTTACCTTCCTCCCAGCGATGTCAAGCCGCTCTTACCACAGCCACAGCTAGCGTCAGCAGCGCGTACCCGACCAGCGCGTCCTCGCGTCTTCTCCCCCTAGCCCGACGCACACCTCTTTAACTGCGTCATGTAGCCACTTCCGAGTTCAAAAATAATTTTGAATACCACAGATACCACTATAATAGAACACCTTTGAGCTCGTGTAACGATAAAAAAAAAGCTACAGACCATTCAATTATATTTAATTTCGCCCTAATACAGTACAGATGTGGTCATTGAAAAACCCGAAACATCAAAACTGTAGTTAATAAGCAAAGCGCAAACATTCAACGGTACATTGTGCTAATAAATGTCTTTATAGGTGAAAGACCCTAGAACTATTCTATGTGAATATCACGCAGTTCAAACTGAGGGGAGTGTATCAAAACAGATTTCTATTTTCTATTTCAGAACACTGTATAACACTGTATAAATCTTGAGTAGTTGTGTAGAGCTGCTTAAGTTATTTTAAAAGCATTTACTTCTTTAAACACACCCACACAGAATTGTTCTTCTCCCCTCACACACACTCCCTCTCTCTCTAATATATAACAGCATACTTTGGTCATCAGGGAGCAGGAGATCACTAATGAGAAGAACAGGTTCTGCTTACTGATCTGTCACGGACAACAACGTGTCATATCAGTCTAAATCTAAACTACCACATTAAAGTCAAGCAGACTGTGCTTTATATGAGATTTCTGTGAGCTGTCCGATGATCAGGAATGTGCACACATGGTTTTTCATCCTGGATCTAAGCTGCAGACTGCACAGGTGATTGACCTCAAGCCCAGACCTGGAAAGTGGAAAGAGAACACATGACTTCTACATTCACAATCCTGTCTAGCCAGTGGCAGTTCGGGGATGGGGGGGAGGGGGTTACGTCATTTACCAGTCACGCCAATCCTCATAATGTTTTTACCCACTTCACTGTTTTCTCATGTGTGGGCTGAAGTTTCATGCTATGTACGGTGTGTGTGTGTGTGTGTGTGTGTGTGTGCGTGTCTTTACTCGCAGGGTGTGGTCCCATGATCCTGAACACAGTGCTGTGCCATCAGGCGACACACGGACTGTGCTGACTCGGTTCTCATGCCCAAACAAAATGGCTGTCCTTGTGCCCTTTAGAACATCCCACACATTTATTGTGTAGTCATTATATCCAGCAAACAACAGCCGACCTGAGAAAGAGAGAAAAGTGTGTGACTGCACATGTATGTATATTATAGAATTATACCTGTTTAATTATACTTATCTACCTGTAACCCCAGCCCTATCTGCCTTTAATCCTAGCTCAATCTACCAGTAACACGAACAACTAAACCTAAGTAACACTAACCTACCTAAATAACACAAACTTGTGATCAGTAACACTATTTATTTCTGGATTAGAACTGGTGCATAAAATTTCAGAGCTGAATTTCCCTGAGTGCTTATTTTTTAATAACTGATAGAAAGTCTGGAAATCTACAAATTTAGAGTTAATATATTAATACATTTGTCAAATGATGCAGCCTTTTGTCTTTTGTTGAGTATGTTGTTACCCTTTCCAAATAAAAAAATAATTAGAATCAATTCATGGTTAAGAACACATATTTAAAAGTGTTTTTCAGGAAAAGTCAATGATGTTGACAGAAGGGTCGGTGTCTCTGCCACAGCAAAGTGTGTGGGGAGACACAGGGAGTGTTTGTAAAAAACATTAGAGTCAGTAGCAAATGCCTCGCCACTGAGACACCTGCAGGAGTTGCTGCTGTGTTGGAGTGGGTACTGGCTTCAATACACTAATAGTTGGCTAACCATAACCCTAACACTAACCCTAGTGATATGCTACCAATTCTGAATATGCCTTAGAGGTTTATAAAACACAGATACAACTGTACCATCATTATAACTTAGATCATTCATGCTGGGTCATAGAGGGAGTCCCAGATTTTGTATATGTATAAATACAGAAGAATACAAATAACTATTTTCTTGATTCATGTAAAAGTGCAAAAATAGACTTCAGTAACACCCAGTGACAGACAATGAAATGCACCAGTTACACAATACTGCATTTATTGCTCTGTGATATAATGATGAAGTCTCCCTCACCACTAAGAGAGAAGTCCACACTGGAGGCTCCAAAGATAATGCTCTCCTTGGAGTAGATGGCCACCTCACGATCAGCACGCAGGTCATACAGCCGACACTGGAACACATACAACTTACTGACAGGACACTACTGACAGTAAATGCAACATTCTGACAGGACCCACAACTTACTGATAGGATATCAGCTACATGGAAACACATAGCATGTTATGCTCTAAAGGCTCATCTAATCTCAAGAGCTCATCTAATCTCAGTATCAGAGGACTGATTATACTATCAGTCAACTCAATGGTTCAGCGCCCATTGTAGGAGAAATTAATCTATAATGCGGTGGCCTGCTGGTTCTTAATCAGAAGGGGAATTTTGAAACTAAGGCATCTCAGCCTCTTTGCTAGTTTAAATTTTTGCTTCCGTTTCATTTGAATCTTCAAGCTATTGATAAATTGATAAATCTGATCAGGACTTTTTGCAGAAATCAGCAGGTAGGGGATATGTAAGGGACTAGTGAGGTGTTTCAGTGACTTTGGATCTTGTATCATACTAAAATAAATCTGTGTCCTTTCTAATAATTTTTTTGCAGTAACCATACTAAGGCCTGAACAGCTGGCAGTGTTAATGCTTGAAAACTCACGGTAGCATCATCAGAACCAGTAGCAAATGCATCACCACTGGGGTAGTACCTGCAGGTATAACACGCACACACGGACGCACATGCACACACGGACGCACACACACACACACACACACACACACACACACACACACACACACACACACACACACACACACACACACACACACACACACACACACACCCACACACACACACACACAGAGGCAATGGCTCTACTTTTGAACACACCCATTTCTCCAAAAGCTGTGTTGTCTAGACCTAAGGTTAAAGGTTAGGGTTAGACTGTGTCCCATCTACACAACAGCGTGCAGAATGAAATACAGTTATGTGACACTTACTTACTTTACCTTGTTAATGGCTGGTTCTTTTTCTTTACACTGTTAATGTCCGATTCATTTACTTACTTTACACAAAATTCAGATTCATTTACATACTTTACACTGTTAATGTCCAATTCATTTACTTCAGTAGTGAACTGTGACCATTAAACCTGGGCCCGCTCCCATCTAGGTCAATTTTACTGTCATTTGAAACTGGTATTGTGCTGAATTATAACTGCCTGGCCCTCTGTAAACGAACAGCAAGACCACCAATCACCAACATTCTGTGGAGGCATCACAGGCTTCCACTTAACTTAACCCCTCACGTTGCAACACAGATTGAATAGACACGGTTGAATAATTTATTTGCTTATATTTTTGTAATTGTTTAGATGTCGATTGTCAAACTGTAAGTAGATAAATTGGATACATTTTATTATATATATTTGTTTTAAGAATATTTAGGGCCTTGACGGTTCCCCACTGATTTACTTACTATACAGTTAATGTCTGATTTGTTTACTTACTTGACACTGTTAATGTCCGATTCATGGGTCTCAAAAGACTGGATGTTCTGGCCTGAGCGCATGTCCCACACATTAGCTTTTTTATCACATCCCTGCAAGCACACACACACAGCCATGGGAGAACCAGGAGATCTAGAAAAGTCTCAGCAATATGTGTCAGGATGTTTTGAATGGGCCAGACTTGCATATTGTGAATCAGAACAGTGTGATCATAGATGGGCATACAGCTGTCAGAGTGATCTGAAAGAGTGATCATAGATGGACATACAGCTGTCAGAGTGATCTGAAAGAGTGATCATAGATGGGCATACAGCTGTCAGTGATCTGAAAGAGTGATCATAGATGGGCATACAGCTGTCCGTGATCTGAAAGAGTGTGCATGCAGGTGTTGAAGATCAAAAACGTGAGGATGACTACTGACTCTGGAGATGAAGGTGAGGATGACTACTGACTCTAGTGATGAAGGTGAGAATGACTACTGACTCTAGAGACAAAGGTGAGGATGATGACTTCAGTGATGAAGGTGAGGATGATGACTTCAGTGATGAAGGTGAGGATGATTACTGACTCCAGAGACAAAGGTGAGGATGACTACTGACTCCAGAGACAAAGGTGAGGATGACGACTTCAGTGATGAAGGTGAGGATGACTACTGACTCCAGTGATGAAGGTGAGGATGACTACTGACTCCAGAAACAAAGATGAGGATGACTACTGACTCCAGTGATGAAGGTGTTCCCAGTCTCGGAAGGTGCAAGATCCAGAGAAAGCACATCGGCTGTGTGTCCATGGAAACTCTGAAGAAGCTGCCCACTCTCCACATCCCACAATGCACAAGTGCCATCACCACTGGAGGTCAGGATCTGGGAGTCACACACACACATACACATGCACACACACGCACACACACACACACACACACACACACACACACACACACACACATGCACAGGCACACACACACACCAAATCACAAACTAGCACGTGATAGACAGTCAAATCAAATCAAATATATTTGTATAGCGCTTTTCTCAACAAATGTTGTCACAAAGCGCTTTACAGGATTTACAAGGTTAACAATACTATCTATACAATCCCTAATGAGCAAGCCAAAGGCGACAGTGGCAAGGAAAAACTCCCTAGATGGTGGGGAATAGGAAGAAACCTTGGGAGGACCAAGACTCAAAAAGGGAACCCATCCTCCATTGGGCGGCCCGTTAACACACAAATTACACAAAAACAAATTATACAGACGAATACACAAGTTACAAACAAATCACACAATCAGGCTAAGTATATGGTAACTAGAATGAAAGTTCTGGGTGTTGATATTGTGAACAATGTGAACCCTTCACTGCCCCCTTGTGTTTAGATGCCATTAGTGAAGCAAGCTTGCTGGCAATCTGGTCACAGAACAGATTTCATTCATTAAAGATAAAGAGACACGAGAGAGAGATGAGAGAGACATGAGTGGCGCAGTTAGTCATTGAGGACAAGACTGGTCATTTATGAAGGCAAATATTCATGAGGAATCCTGTAGACATCAGGAAAATTATCCCATATCATTACAGTTTTAACTACATTCAATTATGATGGAACAACCCTGCCTAAGAACAAAGTTTACAAATGTACATCAGTCACGATGAGGGGGATTACATCAAGAGGAACTTTGATGACATAATCCAGCTGTTTATCGTCTGGTGTAAAATCCCAGAAGGTGATTTACACAGAGCTCTATGGTGCTACTAGGTAAAACCCCCAATGTAAAATCACTTCTGCTTTTCACAGGTTTCACTGCAACCAGACCTGAGAGAAGACACGTGTGCCAGTGTACAGACACCCTAAGTGATTTCAGATTAGAATTTAGTAAATAAACACACAGATAGACACATCCTCACAACTGCAATAATTCCAACACAATTTTAAAAATCACTAAAAACTGATTTCCTAATGTCACTGCAAAGAAAGTAAGATTGACCCTTAACCCTAATTGTAACTCTTCTATTTCTAGAAATGAGAAACAAGAAAATGAAAACATTTTGGTGGAAACCCCTGCCACCCAAACTTTTCTGTGCTATGTGATGTCTTGTGTGTGTGTTCATTGTGAACCGTTTCCTCATGCACCTTTTATTCTGTGCTGTGTGATGTGAGTTCAATGTGAACTGTTTCCTCTCTGTTATCTTTATAACTCTTTCCATGGATAGTTGTTAATGAATCAACCTGTAATGATAATGTTGAAACAGACAAAATGTGTCATATAAACAAACACAAACACCTCTCTGCTCTGCTACAGACATGCTGCCCTGCTGCTAGCCTGATCTTTGATAGTGTCCACAAACAGCCCCAGTTTGTGCAGGCTGTCTGAGCTCTATAAATAACTAGTAATGGCACAGGCCATTACTGACTCTCCCACTACATCAGGAAAGAGCTGCAGATGTGTCATGTGTGCTGAATTATTAAAGTCCACCACAATTTTCATGAACTGTGAAGTAGCGTCTCTAAGGAGAGCTTTTCCTCAGCGACGTGTCCCAGAGGATCCACAGGGTGGCGCTGAAACATGATTTATTGAAGCCTCAAGGGCACAGATGCCTTGTGCACACTGGAACCAAGCAGTAATGCTCATTACTGACTTTTATGTTTGCAATACACCTGTTGCCAAATTTCATGACTTCATAAGTACAAATGATCTGGACTATTGGTGTTACCTCCTTCTAAAACAAATAAAAGATCAGAGCAGTTTGGAGAGCAGCATATTCATTACAGAACTGGAGTTTATGAATACACCCACACATGCACACACACACACGCACACGCACACACATAGCAACGCACACCGACACACACATGCACACACACCCACACAAACAAACACACATGCACACACTCACCTGCATATCAGAGCTAGTAAAACTACAAGCAGACAGATAGTTGGTGTGCATAGCCACTGATTTTTTCTTGGCTGCCAAATTCTCATTCTTGTCCAGAGACAGAGGATACACAGAACATTTATTATCCAATCCACTGAGAGTGTGTGAGAGAGAGAGAGAGAAGGAGAGAGAGGGGGGGTGTGTAGGGAGTGGAGAGAAAGACAGAGGGGGAGAGAGAAAGTACGGGGAGTGACAGAGATAGACAGAGAGAGAGGGAGAGTAAGAAACAAAGGGGGCAGGTGAGGGGGGGAGACAGGGTGAGAGACAGAGAGAGAAAGAATGATCAGTTCCTGATCAAATACCTTGTGTAAATTCCATGGTTCATGGAGTTCTACTGGTTATAAATAACAAACATACCTAAAAATGCACATACAGGTTTATTCCAGTATTCAAATGAATTTATGTGATTCAGTAAGTCATGTGTTGAAGTTATGTGTTGATTCACAGTGTTCACAGTGTTGCCTACAGGTGGAAAGTAATGACCTTTGAATTCTCAGTTCTGCTTTTAACACTTTGACTGAAATAGCTTATACACATTATGCAGCTGGTGTGTGACCAGTTAGTCTTTACTGCTTATCAGGGTTAAGATCTAGGTAACTGATCCAGGAACACACACTGATTAAAGGACTTACCCACATGCTATTGCACATCCAGAGGGGGCATAAGCACACGCCATCACCCAGGTACAGGGCATGGTGACCGCATGCTCCTACAACACACACACGCACACACACACACACGCACACACACACACACACACACACACACACACACACACACACACACACACACTTGCATCCAGCGAAGGTGCCAGACCTGTTGCTCTTTGACCTTGATATGGAATCAGCGACCCACTGTGCTTTCACATTACATATTGTATAAGAAGCCAGAGTGTGTTAATCACTTATTACATGCTGGATTATAGTCCAGAGTGTGTGAAGCCCTTGCTGTGGACACACACTGGATTAGACAGCAGACGTTGCCATCAACATCCACAAGGCTCTATGTGCACATGGTCATAGACAAACACACTAATGCAGGAAGAAGGAGTGTTTGGATTACTCCTTTGGAATTTCATGAATAAGAAAAGCTAATGCTACGTAATACTACACAAAACTCTTACTATGAAATTCATATAAACTCTGATCTAGAAAACTGATTTACCTTATTAGTTGTGAAGGCTTCCCACACAATGACTTTCCCATCCTATGAAATTGATTTAAATTTAAATCAAAATTAGACAAACATAATAAAGCACATAAAGATAACACTACATAAAATAATTGCAGATACGCCTTAAAAATACAAACTACCATTCGTCACGATCTCAGATTGACGTCCTTGGACTGGGGTTTCGGAACGCCCCGTTACCTGGGAAGAGCTGACGAGCCTCCTCTTGTCGCGGCACCAATCCAAACACAGGACCTTGTTTCCATGGCCCTTCATCGTCCGCCGGGGCTTCATCACGAGCTGACCCAGCGCATCCACTTTCTCCGCTACCTGATGCACTAAAACGGATATACAGCGCGATCATCTGTGTTTCACGGAACAGAGTGAACATGAAATAAAGCTGCATTCTAATTCTAATTAAAACTTCTAATTATGTGGCTACACGACCATTTATTTTTATTATTGCAAATCTATACAACGATGCGCAAAGTTTCTCGGCTGTTCATCAACAACTGGACTAAGTAAGCGGAGTTCAGTGCAAATTTGGACAGTAACTGTTTCGTTATTGGTTTTCATCTCGTATCATGATAGTAACCAGCTGCTGTTTTGAGCTTTTCCTCGTAGTTTAAAAATCATTACGTAGAATTAAAAGTCTGGTTAGGACCATGGGTCTGTTTTCTCGATACTATAAACAGATTTGTACTGATAAACACAAAGGTGGTTGTAGTTCACGAACAACCAATATAATAACAATGTGGACTCTCTTTAAGTAGTGGAGAATTCGGTTATGTGGTGTTAATTTCATAACTGACTGGGTTAGAATAAAACACGGGCCATATGTTGATTCCGTAGTGGTAATGGCTGCTGTCGCCCCTGGTAGTCGAGGCTCCTTCTCTGTGCGCTCTGCGCGTCCGGAAGCGACACTCACGTTCAACATCGTGCAGCTTTGCTCTCTCGTCCTCTAGCCTCTTCTTTAAACTCTCCGTCTCGGCCTTCAGCGATGACAGGGTCTCCCCCTGCGTTAGTCCCTGGTAAGCCATCTTTATAGAAAAGTATGGAGAAAATGTTTATAATGTTGCGCTCGTCACGGGCGCAGCGCCCGCAGCCTCCGCGCACCTCGCGCTGTGACGTCACCAAGAAAATGCTGTCGCGCGGGCTGGCGTTGGACTTTCAGCGTTTATCATTAAACGCAAAATTCAGACAGCGCTGATAAAACTTTGTATATTGTGGGATTTGTTCTGAGACATTTATGTGTCAGCCGAATATGACTCGCAGCTTACCAACATGCACACCAACCATGAATTTATGTGATTTACAGTCCACCGTCACTTTCTGGGGTATGTTAGTACTGATAAGAGAAGAGTCCATTTGCAGGTCTCACTAGCAGCCCGTCCCTCTCACAGGCGCGAGGATCTCCCCTCACTGCAGCGCGATGACAGCTTGCCTCGCGCACACCCCCCCTCCCACACGAAAGGACTCCGTCCCACCATAACATCTTTTAGGGAATACATTATCTCCATGTAACATCCTTTAGTGAATACATTATCTCCGTGTAACATCCTTTATGAAATACATTATCACTGTGTAACATCCGTTAGTGAATACATTATCTCTGTGTAACATTCTTTAGTGAATACATTATCTCAGTGTAACATCCTTTAGTGCAGTCCCAAACTTTTTCTGCCATGCCCCCTTTAGTAGATGAGAATATTTTTGCACGCCCCTACACACACCCCCCCATATTGACACATGTGCATATGTTTTCCTTCCAAGCTCCGCGCCCCCCCCTGCAATAGCTCCCCCACTTTGGGAACCACTGCTTTAGTGAATAGCCTTCATTATCTCTGTGTAACATCCTTTAGTGATTACTTCACTGCAGCACGATTACAGCTTGCCTTGTGCAGACCAGTGCCCCCCCACAAAAGGACTCCGTCCCACCGTAACATTCTTTAGTGAAATACATTATCTCTGTGTAACAACCTTTAGTGAATACATTATCTCAGTGTAATTTTAATCTCAGCATGGAGGCCGGGCGAGTCATCTCTCCTCAACAGGGGAACTAAATCATAACAATATAACACCTTACAACTATACAACACACTTCATATCTATAAAACACACATTATAACTATTTAACACACCTCCTGATAATCCAGCAGAACATTCCATTATGAACATGTTTATGGTTAGTATGTACTCTCTCCCCTCATACACACCTGTACACAGTCAATACTAATCTTATGTATTATGAAAGCTGCATTTAGCAGGGCCTCTTACCCAGAATGGCATGCAGATGTAAAGATTTACACATTTATATCATTATGTCTGCTGAGTGGCCTTTACGCCAGAGCTCTGTCTCTGCACCTGTCTCTATCAGCACAGCTACTGGGTACTGTGCAGCCTGTTCTCCTAACACATCCCTGTCTCCACACCCACACACACACAGTAACCTCTTACCATCTCCACACACAGTGAGCAGTAGTTCATGGGTTCGTTCTGCAGGTAGATGTTCATCAGGGGTTTGTTTTGGGTGCAGCTGTCGCAGGGGCCAAATGTGATGGCCAAAAACGTCTGGTCACACATGTTGAGGAGCTGTTTGTGGGTGGACACCAACAAACGGAAGCAAAGGGGAGAAAGAAAAACAAAACATTTTGTGTCTACGTGACACATCTGACACAACAATAAAGTTGACTTTGTTAGAATGGCACTATGAATGCAGTTGTGTACCAGACACAAGGTTTCAGTACTTTTAAAGTTGTAATCTTAAACTGTCTTGCACTGTAAACTTAAAACCAAGAACCTAGAAGGAAAGTGTCCCATATAAATTTAATGTAATCTCCCATTTAATCCTGTAGTAGTTGATGCAAACCATGTGGAGTAAGGAGACAAGGTGTGGGGCAGACAGTGTGGGGTAAAGCGACCGTGTGTGAGGAGACAGTGTGTGGGGAGACTGTGTGTGAGGATACAACTGGGTTTAGCTGCAGTAATCAGTCACCCTTTGTCTATTCCAACCAAACCACTAGAAATATAGTTTAATTCACTGATTACATATAATCCGGTTACACTGCTAATTTATCTTCTACACTTTAAATTGGATATGTGCAAAATATTCAGACAAGCATTTATTTATTCTCTAAAAACTGAATTTTAGAATACTTCACCACTGCTTATTTTAGAATATGTTTATGTAGGTGGTAAAGAATAAAGAAATTGCTTATCTGATTATTCTGTAAATATCCAATTCAGATTCAGGGGCTGGTCATCAAGACATGCTTAATGTCCCTCCTGTGTAGTCAGAGGTTAAACCAGAGACTATTTGAAAGACTCCAGAGAGCAAATCGGCTGCTTTAGTGCAGGTCTAACCCAAACCCTAACCCTTAACCTCGACCCTAACCACCAACCGAACCCTAAACTTAACTCCAGTGTGCACCTGCTACTCTTCCAGTAAAGGTCACATTGTTTATCCATTTAAGATTTGAATTTCAGTTTACTGTTTTTTCTTTTACCTAAAATCAGACACAATCATATTTGAAAATTATATGCGCTTACCTTCTGAGTCAGGCTTGTGATGCAGTGTGTGCTTTGAGTGTGCTCTGGTGTGATGTGAATGCGCTGAGATGCAGAACCCTAAGCTGCTTACAGAGGCTTTAGAGTGCTGGGCATCACCACCCAGAGCACTAACACAAGGCCTGAAATAGCCACACAGAAGCGGCTTGACTGTAGCCTGTCCCTTCACCTTCAGCCCTGCTAACAGCAGAAGTGTCTACATAAGCAGTTGGAACAGACTCAGAGGCACATTAGACATGTTAGATTATTATAACCTTTGAAGTGAGACAAAATGGTGTGTTCCATGTTTTTTAGGGGCCAAATAATCTGTTGACTATTTTACAGTACTAAAAGAAGTACAGATAAAAGACCAAATTGTGCAGTGTATAAATGTCTCCTGAATAAAAGGCAAAAAGCAGCACATTTATGGCTATAAATATTTAGAGGATGCTGTGATCACCAGTTCTGACAACATGATAATAGAAATTATGGTAATGACTGTATTATTCCATCAGAGGGATATGTAGAATCCTTCTTTTCATTCAGTGATGTAAACAACTGGAAGGATGCAAGAAAAAATGCCCACAGAGAAATCTGTTCAAAAACAGATGTTTTGAACAGATCTGTTCAAAGAAAGAAAAGGGCTATGGTTAGGGTTAACCCTAACCCCAGAAAGAAAATGGTTATGGTCAAGATCAACCCTAATCCCAGAAAGAAAGAAGGGTTATAGTTATGGGTAGGGTTATGGGTTAAGGGTTATGGTTATGGGTTAAGGATAATGGTTATGGTTATAGTTATGGGTTAAGGGTAGTGGTTAGGGTTATCCCTAATCCTAGAGATTGTGCTGATTAGACGGCAGCAGTCCTATTGGAGGTGGGGTTTTTTGAGGAGCAATATCAAATATATAAATTGCAATTACTGGATAATTTCACATACAAAGTTACAGAAATAAAATGGAATATCAACAATTTGTAAATCAAAAAACAAAACACAAAAATATAACATTAAAGAATAGTTCTCCTTGATATTTTTGTTTAGTTTATGCATATTTAACAAACAAAACAGACAACCACAGTCAAACTGGGTGGGTGGGGGGGTGGGAGAATTAGGTTAGTCAGCCAGCAGGCATTAATGGAATCAAGTTATTGATATAACTATAAATACACATAACTAAACCAGACACAGGTGAAGACAATGATGATACGGGTGTGGCAGACACGCAGGGAACAACACAGACACGAGGAGCAGGAACTCGAAGTGACAGCTAGAGAGGGGGCGTAGCCCTAAGTGACACATTGATTATAAACTATTGATCTAAATAATAGTAATACAGATTTGCATGGCCCCATATGATAAGTTTTCAAATGGTAGCACTAAAGTAGTGAATGAATCATATAGCATGACAGTTGCAGTAAAAATACAAAACCTTTTATTTAAAACAAACAACTTATGTGAACCAGCTACTGTGACACTGGCGGCTGGCTGAAGGACGAGGCACGAGTCCAACTGGTTCCGTCAACGTGACGTTTATTGAACATATAACGAAGCGCAGATAGCGCACACAAAACACATGTTAGCAATGAACGTGGTACAACTAGACAACGACGAGCACAGGACAGGCCACATAAACCCCACGTGATGACGAGACGAGCCACAGGTGAGACGGATAATCACAAGACGTAACCGCACCCACGGAGATACACAGACGCAGACGATTAAACGCAGACAACGTAAACACACACCCAAAAGGGAGGGTTCGGGGACCGTAACGTGACAGCTACATGTAATATTACAAATTGCACACCAGTTTGTTAATAACAAATAAGCAGAGGTGGAAAGAGTACTGAAAAATTGTAATTGTGTAAAAGTATCTTTACTTTGTCTAAATTCTACTCAGAGTATAAGTAAAATTACCCATCTCAAAATGTACTCGAATAAAAGTACAAAATTACTTCATTTTAATGTAATTTGAGTAAAAGTTACTTTCAGTTATTTAATGCAAAAAAGGATGAGTCATGAATCAAATTCAGCACAAGTTTTAATCGATTTCAAAACGTATTTAAGCGCACATCCACACTTGCAAAAGATCAGCTGGGCTCAGGAACATACTTCCTCACAGCACAAGGACAATCACAACCTGTACCATATTTTCAGTCCTATTGTGCAACTGTGATAAGAATAAAGACATTTAAATTACAAATGATTAAAAAAACAAAATGCACACAAAATTAAATGTCCACAAGGTACCACAAATCAAACTAAAATGTTACAGGATTCCACTACTCACAATAAAATGCCACAGGATCCCACAACTCAAAATAAAACAATATAAAATGCACACAGGATCTCACCTCAAAAATGAAAAAAAAAAATGCTCATAGGATCCCACAATTTAAAATTAAGTGCTCACAGGATCCAACTATTCAAAATACAGTGCCCACAGGATTCCACTTTTCACAATAAAATGTCCACAGGATTCCACAGATCCTGATAGATAGAAGATTTAAAGATAGAACAATCTCATCCTTTTGGAAAAAAGTGCACCGGATTACGACCTGATTATGAGACAATGGAAAGGGCGCGCGCAAGGCAAAGTTTACAAGAAAACGTAAAAGTGGACAAGAATAATTATCTGTGATTGCCAACATAATAAAGTACAGTACATTTCTTAAATATGTACTATTTTTTTTTACCTTTAATAAAAATTACTTTTTTCATTAGGATGGTACACTTCAGGTGTGCAGAATGGACAGTGGTATATACTGCAACATGTAGTGCACTGCACAACTGAAAGCGTCAAAACAAAAAATAAAAGTTTTTCAAAACAGTGATATGCATCTATAGATGGATGGAAAAATATAAATACCATTATATTGCAGGGTGTGATTTATTAATTTATTAGCTAGCTAGCTGGTTATTTGTTTTACCATAGTTCATAGTATTTGGAGCTTCCAGCTGCCTAAATGACTTGATATCATGAAAAAATAAACATGAAACAGTCCCTACTGACAGCCAATCACAATTCACATCCTACAAACAGCTGCAGCCAATCCTGTCTGGGTCCCTTCAACAACTGTCAAAAATCAAATGATCTGCTCCGCGAGCAGGAGCTTAATCGCAAGCACAAAGGTGTGACAAATTTTCCTCGCGCAAGCAAATCTCTCCTGGCGCGCGAGACTAGTTTTGATTGCGCGAGAAAGCTCTCTCCGCACGCGCAAGAGCAATTTTGCTCGCACGAATAAACAGTTTTCCTCGCGCAAAATGATTTTCCACGCTTGCGATTCTTCAATTGGATTTTATGCCATAACCGAGAGAGAGCATAAGGTGGCGAGACACCTAAACACAAGAAACGCAACCAGAGATCTCAGAGAAAGGGCTGTTCCTCAGATGGAAAGTTCTGCACTTAATGTTCCGCAGCCTCCTGCCTGAGGGGAGTGGGACAAAAAGTGAGTGTGCTGGGTGGGTGGGGTCCTTCATGATGCAGGGGGCCCTCCTCCTGCATCTGGAGGTGTAGATGTCTGTGGTCAGGCCCGTCGCGATGGGGCAGGCAAACCAGGCAATTGCTTGGGGCCCCAAGCTGGCCTGGGGCCCCCAGACAACAACAGGTTAAGAATTAAATGCAGCGACAAACTGTGTGAGCCCCCCTTTACATTCTCAAAGTCATGAGCAATGACACTGTTCTCAGAATCCCCCTCAAGGGGGCCCCTCCCACCAGCTGCTGAAGGCAGGCAGACACTGTCCTGGCAGACAGCCAAGTTTTAGACGCCGGCAAATATGAAACTTAACCATGAAGTGTATTTATCCATCAGGAAGCCAAAAGAGAAAACAAAAGAAGGAAGAGGAACACAAAAAAACTAGTGGTGGGCCGTTAACGGCGTTCGTTAATTTGATACTCTTATCGGGCGATATAAAAATTATCGCCGTTAATCTATCTACTAAATGGGTAAGCAAACTATGATGACTTTCAACTTGACAGTTTAGCTCGGCTGTAATCCTAACCAAATTGCACAGTAGGGGCGAGAACGAGTTTTCAAACCTGTGAATTAAAAATCGTACGTGTGTTTACATGGATGCAGCCACGAAGTCGCCAGGTTTGCTTCATGGAAAATTCATTTTTAGGAACGTAAAATATTACCGGAGCGGAGCTCGGAGCGGTCGTTTTCTGCATGGTCCTAGCGCTAGATTCGTCGCTATTTAAATATTTATTTTTAACCGTTAAAACTACAGAGGACCAAACCGGCTTTTGAAAAAGTCCCCCCCAAATTATGTCCGTGAGGTTAAATGTACTAAATGTTGGCTTACATTTCAAATATCATGTTTAGCTGAATAAACATGTTATCAACCCCTTTTAATGTACAGTATGTAGGCTTACAAATTCATGTTTACCTGAATAAACCGTTGAACACGAGTAGCCTACATTTTATTGAGTATGTTTTTTTTCTTCAAGTATCAAAGTAGAACAGCTTCCTCAAGCAGTCATTGATGCATTTTGGAAACAGGAGATGAGCCCCTGGTCTAATGCACCCTCTGTATTAAGAAACCCTATCTCAAAAGCTGACTTTTAGTTATTACTTGGGTAGCACACATATGAGCCATTTTAATATAGATTAATCTAGATTCATTTCAAGATTTCAGTGAGATTAATCTAGATAAAAAAAAATAATCTATGCCCACCCCTAAAAAAAACACAAGACAGTGGTAAGTGATGATTTACACTGGATAAATTAGGCCTACCTGTACAAATGGTGTAATTTAGCAGCAGGTAGGCTAAAAACAATATATACTCTCGGGTAATCCCATACTTAAATCTGCTATGTTCAGCTACAAGTAGTAAATTTGTAAAGTAGTTAGTTTGAGGTGTATATGCTGTGGTTCTTGAAGGTGGACTGCGGCCAGATATGTTTTTTTTTTTGGCCGGAGGGGGGTTTGGGCATGAGATTTCTGGTGTGGAGGTTGGGGGGGCCCCGGTTGGTGTCTTTGCTTGGGGCCCCCAAATACATTGAAACGGCACTGTCTGTGGTGGTGGGGAGGCTGACTCGACAATCCTCTGTGCAGCCTTCACCACCCTCTGCAGAGCTTTCCTCTCTGCAGCCGAGCAGCTTCCATGCCACACGTTGATGTTAGAGCACAGTATGCTCTCCACCACACATCTGTAGAAGGAGAGGAGAACTGAGCTCCCGAGTCCAGCTCGTCTCAGCCGCTTGAGGAAGTAGAGCCGCTGATGCAGAGTGAAGCGCTCAGTCCAAGTGTGAAGAGTTTGTTGACCAGGGTCTGGGGAATTATAGTGTTGAAAGCAGATGTAAAGTCCACAAAGAGCAAACGGACATATAAATCCTTCTGCTCCAGGTGGGTGAGGGTGGTGTGGACCACAGAGGAGATGGTGTCCTCTGTGGATAGGTTTGTTCTGTAGGTGTAAGTGGGAAATGTCAATGAATTGTGAGTGGGAAATGTCAATATCTGAACAGAAAGCACTAATAGTAGCTATATGTGTGGGGTAGTAGCTATACCTCACATCTGTTCTCAATTGGTATCTTTCTTACATACTCCAACAGTCTTTAGTATTGTCGAAAACTCCTGAAAGTAAGCATAATGAGCGGTTTTTCTCCGTTATGGTTCAACCTAGTTATCGCTTTACGACTCTCCTTTGGATTCCCCTCTTGGTACCATTACCTGGACTATTTGATTGTCTGTTACTAACTTGGATTGTTTTTGACACAGAGCTATAGTAGCTATATGTGTGGGGATATCAAATTAATTTTATTACAAGTCAAGTTAAATTTATTTATATAGTGCTTTTTACAACACATGTCACAAAGCAGCTTTACAATCGTATGGGTCCAGATCCCTAATGAGCAAGCCAAAGGCGATAGTGGCAACAAAAAATTCCCTATGATAGTGGGGATTAGGAAGAAACCTCGGGAGGACCAAGGGAACCCATCCTCCATTGGGCGGCCCGTTAGCACAAGTCTGTGTTTGTGGATAAAAGGTGGTTCTACAGTTATGGTTAAGGTTCTTCTTCCCCGGCCAAGTAGTCACAGTTCCTTCGTTGCAGATGGTGAGCCTCAGGTAGGAGCTAGCATCAGCACGTCCCCTTGCGGCAATGGCACATCCATTACATACCTCACATCTGTTCTCAATTGGTATCTTCCTTACATACTCCAACAGTCTTTAGTATTGTCGAAAACTCCTGAAAGTAAGCATACTGAGCGGTTTTTCTCCGTTATGGTTCAACCTAGTTATCGCTTTACGACTCTCCCTTGGATTCCCCTCTTGGTACCATTACCTGGACTATTTGATTGTCTGTTACTAACTTGGATTGTTTTTGACACAGAGCTATAGTAGCTATATGTGTGGGGATATCGAATTAATTTTATTACAAGTCAAGTCAAATTTTTTATATAGTGCTTTTTACAACACATGTCACAAAGCAGCTTTACAATCGTATGGGTCCAGATCCCTAATGAGCAAGCCAAAGGCGATAGTGGCAACAAAAAATTCCCTATGATGGTGGGGATTAGGAAGAAACCTCGGGAGGACCAAGGGAACCCATCCTCCATTGGGCGGCCCATTAGCACAAGTCTGTGTTTGTGCATAAAAGGTGGTTCTACAGTTATGGTTAAGGTTCTTCTTCCCCGGCCAAGTAGTCACAGTTCCTTCGTTGCAGATGGTGAGCCTCAGGTAGGAGCTAGCATCAGCACGTCCTCTTGCGGCAATGGCACATCCATTACATACCTCACATCTGTTCTCAATTGGTATCTTCCTTACATACTCCAACAGTCTTTAGTATTGTCGAAAACTCCTGAAAGTAAGCATACTGAGCGGTTTTTCTCCGTTATGGTTCAACCTAGTTATAGCTTTACGACTCTCCTTTGGATTCCCCTCTTGGTACCATTACCTGGACTATTTGATTGTCTGTTACTAACTTGGATTGTTTTTGACACAGAGCTATAGTAGCTATATGTGTGGGGATATCGAATTAATTTTATTACAAGTCAAGTCAAATTTATTTATATAGTGCTTTTTACAACACATGTCACAAAGCAGCTTTACAATCGTATGGGTCCAGATCCCTAATGAGCAAGCCAAAGGCGATAGTGGCAACAAAAAATTCCCTATGATGGTGGGGATTAGGAAGAAACCTCGGGAGGACCAAGGGAACCCATCCTCCATTGGGCGGCCCGTTAGCACAAGTCTGTGTTTGTGCATAAAAGGTGGTTCTACAGTTATGGTTAAGGTTCTTCTTCCCCGGCCAAGTAGTCACAGTTCCTTCGTTGCAGATGGTGAGCCTCAGGTAGGAGCTAGCATCAGCACGTCCTCTTGCGGCAATGGCACATCCATTACATACCTCACATCTGTTCTCATTTGGTATCTTCCTTACATACTCCAACAGTCTTTAGTATTGTCGAAAACTCCTGAAAGTAAGCATACTGAGCGGTTTTTCTCCGTTATGGTTCAACCTAGTTATCGCTTTATGACTCTCCTTTGGATTCCCCTCTTGGTACCATTACCTGGACTATTTGATTGTCTGTTACTAACTTGGATTGTTTTTGACACAGAGATTTGATTATGGTTGAACTCTGCTACTGCTCGCTTAATAAAAACGATTTTTACATCTGCGAGACACCATGTTACAGCTGTCACAGAATACTTTGCCTGACAGGCAGACGGTAGATGAAGAGCGGGTGGCTCAAGCAGTGGTCGCTCAAAGCCAAATGCTTGGACAGCACCAATGCCAATTTGAGGATACAAGAGCCTCTATGGAAGCCCTTTCTCAGCAACAAGTGGGACAGCACCAAGTTACGGCGGAAATAAGCAGGAACATGCGGGAAGTTAGCCTCCAGCTACAGGTTATGACCAGGGCCCCTCCTAACCCTGCCAACCCAACGTGGTTAACTTCTTACTCCTCAAGCCCGCTATGAAATAATTAAGCCAGAAAAATACAATGGGTCACCTGAGAAATGCAGAGGTTTCTTGCTGCAATGCAAGATTTTTTTCAATAACCAGCCACCAGACACCAATAATGGTAAAGTGACTTTCCGTATTTATCATGAGACTTTATCTCACGCCTTACAGATAAGGCATTAGAGTGTGCTACCGCTGTATGGGAGAGCAGTAACCAGTTAATTTGTGACCAATTCCTCGCCCGCTTTCGTGCAGTTTGACCAGGCACATGGGAGAAAACCTTGTGGTTACTTCCTAAATTACGTCAAGGTAACCGGACCGCAGCACAACAGAACATGCTTGTGAATTTCATATGGTGGTAGATGGTAGCGTCTAACTGGTGAGTGTTGGCAATAACCCTATTCACAAGTCTTTTACCATCCCTGTAATTTTCAACAGTGTGCGACTCTGCTGTTTTACCAGTGCTGATTGATTCAGGAATGGAGGGGAGTTGTATCTGTGCTGAAGTCACCAAGGATTTGAAGATTCCTTTAGAACCATTGAACCGAACGTGTAACACAGTTGGAAATATTTATATTTAAAACAAATATATATAATTTATCCAATTTTATTTTATCTGCTTACAGTTTGACAATTGACATCTAAACAATTACAAAAATATAAGCAAATAAATTATTCAACCGTGTATATTCACGGGGCAGTCATGGCCTGGTGGTTAGGCAGGGCCGGCGCCACGGGGGGGCGAATGGGGGCGTCGCCCCCTCAGTCGAGGTGTCCCGCCCCCTCAATGTAAAAAATAAGACCCATTTACTTTACAACAATCTACATGGTGCCCCCTCGGCCGCTCGACAATCGTTACACGCACCCCCCCCCCCCCCCCGCTCAACAACTTACGTTCGCCCCCCCGAAATTTTCTGACGCCCCCTCACTGTATATGTTCTGGCGCCGGCCCTGTGGTTAGGGAACTGGTCTTGTGACCGGAAGGTCGTGGGTTCGATTCCCAGACCTGAGGCCATGACTGAGGTGCCCCTGAGCAAGGCCCTTAATCCTCAATTGCTCACTTGTATTAAAAAAAAAATTAGATTAAAATGTAAGTCGCTCTGGATAAGGGCATCTGCCAAATGCCATAAATGTAAATGTAAATGTATTCAATCTGTGTTGGAAAGGGGGTTATGTTAAGTGGAAGCCTGTGAGCCTGTCTCCCCCTCTATAAGGACTGTGATGCCCGCTGTTTGTTTACAGAGGGCCTGTCAGTTATAATTCAGCGCAATACAAGTTTCTAATGACAGCAAAATTGACCAATCATATCTTCCCTCTTAGTGGGTGGGTTTAACTGTATAATAATTTCCGCCTGCAGTGGTGATGCTAGCTGGCGTTAGCGTACCACCGCTAGCTAGTTAGTTTCGATTCCTTTGATGCCTTTGTGCATGTTGTTTACATATTCCGCTTCCTAGGAACACGGAGCTGTGGAACCTTATTTTGCTTAAGAAGTTATCTAGTACAGATATTATTGTTTATTGCGTTTCTAAAGCTATACTGTCATCTCAATTTTTTTCTTTATTGCAGTTAATTAGGAGAGGAAACAATTTTTTTTTTCGGGGGGGAGCGGGCCCAGGTTTAATGGTCATGGTTCGCTACTGGTGTAACATAACTTCTCTTGATGGAGCCCTAGTAGGAAGGAGGTGTCACAAAACCCATTAAAATCTGTTGTAGCACTTTGCAGCCTGAGGTTACGTTGTTTTTTGTTATTGAAACATCTGATTTCCCAGTGGTAGTAAGGTTGCCATGGTTACACAAACATAACCCTCAGATTTCTTGGACAGACAGGGAGATAGTCACTTGTCACCGTTTTGTATGAAAGGATGTTTGCAATCCAGGACTATATGTATTCCCTCTACCTCAGTAGAGTGTCCCTAAACATCATCATCTGTTCCATATCACATCCCAAACGAGTACCAGAATCTCATAGCAGTTTTTAACAAGGATAACGCTACACCGTTTCCACCACACCGTTCTCATGCAATTGAGATTCAATTGATAAATTGATTATACAATTGATGGAGCAGTTCTACCCAAATCCAAGTCTATCCTCTCACAGAGGAGGAGGACAAATCAATGGAAGAGTATATCAAAGAGGCCCTTCAACAATTTCATGGTGGTTTGAGGCCATGCATAGATTACAGGGGCTGACACCCTTTCTCGGCTACACCAGGAGGACAGGAGCACCAATGAACTGGACAGAGAAGCTATAATTCCTGAAAAACTCATCTCCTCCATCAGATGTGAGATCGATTTAAGATCAAGATTCTTTATTTGTCACATGTATAAATTGTGGCGATACAAGATATACAGTGAAATATGTGACTGTTCCTAGACTATGCAGCAGTAAAAAGAGAATTACAATTTACATTTAAATACATAGATAAATCAACAATTAAGTAACTTACAATTTACAGTCGTCTTCTTCTTTCGGCAATTCCCATTTAGGGGTCGCCACAGCGGATCAAACTCCTCCATCTGGCCCTGTCCTGAGTCCTCCACTGGTCCTCCACTGATCAGAGGTGGGTAGGAACGCGTTACATTTACTCCATTACATTTACTCAAGTAGATTTTTGGACAAAAATGTACTTGTAAGAGTAGTTTTAATATGAATGACTTCTACTTTTACTTGAGTAAATATGTGCTGAGAAAAACACGACTTTTACGCCGTGCCGTGCGCTACCGTTACTTTCGTTTTGTAAATCATTCGTCTTTTCAGTGAGAAGACTGACCAACCTCTCGTCACCCAAGTATGAGTGACCAATCAAATGAAGCCGGTCAGTCACGTGATCACATACGCAAACTTTCCCCACCGGTAGCAAGAAAGTGACAGAAAATCCTACCAAGCATCCCTGGCCTCACATACAGCCAATGTTTACATTACAAATGTGTTAAAGGGACAGTTATATAATGCGCTGTCAGTTGTGTCTGCCAAATGTGTGGACATTTCAGCCTACAAGAACTCAACATCAAATTTGAGGAAACACGATGCAATAAGTTTGCCGTATGTATAATTATGTGTAATGCTGTATCTCTGAGGCATAACGTTTGTATGATGTAATTATTAAATGTAACGCAGTGCAATACTAAAAACCAGTTCACACTCCAAGTGTACACACCAAAGACCGTGGTACACACTAGCAATATATGATGATTTTGCTACAAATTGATTCAGTTGGCGTCAAGTTGTAGCTACACGTATTTGCTGAGAGTCTCATCAGTTAGTGCCTTTGTGGAACACATTAAAGTTACACAGGCCTAATAATTAGGAACAAACAAAAATACATATTATTTATAATAAATAATTTTTATATATTATATTTATAATCTATTATTTTTGTTATGATTAAAAGTCATTGTTTCCAGTAATTCAATTTCCCATGATGTAATTTATTGACACGAGACAGTACTCATGCATTTACTCACTACTTGAGTAGCTTTTAATCAAAGTACTTTTTTACTTTTACTCAAGTAAATTTTTGTATGCATACTTTTACTTGAGTAACATTTGGTTCAAGTAACAGTACTTTTACTTGAGTAAAATTGTTGAATACCCTCAACAATTCGAGGGTACCCTCGACCCTAAGTAGGTAAACTCGTCAACCTTAACCAAATCAACTCCTTGTAACTGGACCTGACCACCGTCTGCCCTCTCATTCACACATATGTACTCTGTTTTACTCCTGCTCACTTTCATTCCCCTGCTCTCCAAAGCATATCTCCATCTTTCCAAGCTCACCTCCACCTGCTCCCTACTCTCACTACAGATTATAATGTCATCAGCAAACATCATAGTCCAAGGGGACTCCTGCTTAACCTCGTCCGTCAGTCTGTCCATGACAATTGCGAACAGGAAGGGACTCACGGCTGATCCCTGATGTAATCCTACCCCAACTTTAAACCCATCTGTCATTCCTACCGCACATAGCACTGCTGTCACACCGTTCTCATACATATCCTGTACTACCCTCACATACTTTTCTGCTACTCCTGACTTCCTCATACAATACCACAGCTCCTGTCTCTGTACTGTATCATAAGCTTTCTCTAAATCAACAAACACACAATGTAATTCCTTCTGTCCTTCCCTATATTTCTCCATTAATACTCTCAAAGCAAACATAGCATCTGTGGTGCACTTAGCTGGCATGAAACCATACTGCTGCTCACAGATCTCTACCTCTCCTCTAAGCCTAGCTTCCACTACTCTTTCCCAGATTTTCAGGCTGTGACTGATCAACTTTATTCCCCTGTAATTACTACAGCTCTGAACGTCACTTTTATTCTTGAAAATCGGCACCATTATGCTTCGTCTCCACTCCTCAGGTATCTTCTGACCCTCCAAGATTCTGTTAAATAACCCAGTCAAAAACTCAACTGCTGTCTCTCCCAAACATTTCCATGCCTCCACTGGAATATCATCCAGTCCAACTGCCTTACCACACTTCATTCTCCGAATTGCAGCCCCTACTTCCTCCTTGCTCACCTGGGGCACTTCCTGATTCACAACCTCTACCTCTTCTAACCTTCTTTCCCTTTCATTCTCTTTATTCATCAGTTCCTCAAAATACTCCTTCCACCTTCCTAAGACACTCTCCTCAGCGGACACCCTTTCACTCCTCGCACGGTGTCCGCCGAACCCCCCGAGGCGCTGTCCTCTCCCTCGCTCCTGCTGTCGAACCCGGAAGGGGTCGAACAAACGGACGGAGGTGGGCTGGCGCTCCCTCCCTCCCCGTAATACACCGTCGTCTCGGAGTACAGGGACGAAGGGGGACTGGCGTTCTCCCCCTCTCCGTAGTACACCGTAGACTCGGAGTGTACGGAGGGGGGAGGGCTGACGACATCCTCTGCCTTCTCGGGGTGCTCGTTGGCGTCGGAGCAGCCCGGTGGAGTGGGGCTGGTCTCTTGCTCCTCGTCTGACGTCTGGGGAGCCGCTGACGTGGGGGAAGGGCAGCTGGCTTTGCCCTCACTCTCCTTGTCGGACAACACAGAGGGGGGGGGGGGGGGGCTCTCTTCCTCTCCGGAGTTGTCACTCCCGAACTCTGGTTCAGGAGGAGTGAGTGCAAGGGCGCCTACACTCACCACCAGAGGCTCACTGGTCTCCTCCTCCTCGGATAAGACCAGGAGCGGAGCGCTCTCTTCCTCCTTCACGCCGCTACCCACAGCCATGGGTGGCAGCTCCAGGGACGCGTGGGAGTGTCTCTCCTCCCATGCGCGTACCGCGGAGCGGCGGAAGTGTTCCGCCGCCTCTGCGTCCTCCGTCTTGCGAGCAGCACAGAGCAGGTAAGCGCAGAAAGGGTCCTGCTTCATCACCTGCTCGGTGACGGAGACTTCGCGGCGCCGAACCGGGGAAGAGCCGTGGTGACGTCGGCTCTTTCTTTTCCCCTTCCGTCCGGGTGGCGTATCCTGGCATACGTCCTCTGTATTTGGCTCGTCTTTATGTGACGCTGGCGTGCCGGAGGAAGCAGTAGACATGACGAGCGTCTTAGAGTGACACAGAACGTTTATTTGAACACACACACACACACGCAAAGCCCAGCACAGATGGTGCAAGCACGCTGACGCGGATGCTTGCACGGGCATGAACTTTAGACAAAGACGAGCACTAGACACCGCGCGAACGCACATAAAATAGGTGAATTACACAGACCCACGTGACCTCGAGACAAGGCACAGGTGTAGACCACGAACACGCTCACAAACGACCCACACCCACGGAAGTACAAACATGGACATAACGACACGCAGACAACGTAGCGGCACGCCCACATGGAAGGGTCCGGAGCTGTTCCGTAACAGATGGCCTCAATCAAGCCCCTTTTATAGGAGCCTCACAATTAAAAGAACCAATAAACTATATGTAGTAATTAGGTTACCACCAATAGAAATGGTCATTGATTGATCTCATTAAAACTAAACCACCCGGCTATACTAAGCTAGCAATGCTAACGGCATTAGCATAATCAGTGCTAACCTTGAAACTGGCATAAAAGGTGTTTAAGTCTTCCACCAGTGAGGGATCTGTGATGGTTGAGGTGTGTGTTTGTTTATGAAAGTCTGTGATGGTCCGGAGACCCTGCCAAACCTGGTTGGAGGTTTGTTGTCATGGTCTCCCAGATGAACCTCTACTTTGTCTCTGTATCTCCCTTTTGCAGCTTTAACCGCTTTCCTCACTTTATACGACTCCGCTTTATACAGTCATATCCCCAGTGCTCAGTCCAGTGTTGTATGCAGTAGTACGAGCTTTAATGGCCTTACGAATTGTTCTATCTACCCACGGTTTCTGATTAGGAAAGGTCTTAACAGTCAACATAGGCACGATATCATCCGTCACTTTGGCTACAAAGCTTGTAACTACCTCTGTGAACTCGTCGACATCATCAGAGCTCGCCCGAATCATGTCCCAATCGACGTCACTCAACGCATCCTGAAACGTGGCTTCTGATTGGGCAGACCAGCGTATTATCACTCTGGTTGACGGAGCTTCTCATTTTAGTCTTTGTTTATATTCTGGCATGAGGAAAATGGCGGTGTGGTCTGATTTTCCCAAAGCCGGGTGAGAGATGGCTTTATAGGCATTCTTGAATGGGGTGTAGCAGTGGTCCAGTGTACTTGTTCCTCTCGTTGCACAAGCTACATGCTGATGCAATTTGGGCATAACTCTCTTAAGGTTTGATTTGTTAAAATCACCAGCTACAATGAGCGCAGTGTCCAGGTGTTTAGCATAGTGGGCACTTACAACATCATGTAGTGAGGCTAGAGCAATGTCCGTGTCCGCATGTGGTGGAATATAAACAGCTATAGTGATGACTGAGGTAAACTTGCGAGGCAGGTAGAAAGGGCGACTGAGAATAGCCAAGTGCTCCATATTTGGTGAGCAGGAGCGTGACAGAACTGAGATATTCTTAGGATCACACCATTTGTTGTTGGTCATGAAACACACACCTCCGCCTTTAGATTTCCCAGAATCCGCCGTCCTGTCCATATGAAAGAAGGAGAAAGTTTCAGCAGGTAGTACAGCATGGTCTGGAATGGTAGGAGTGAGCCATGTCTCCCTGAAAATAGAATGTTACAGACGCATATGTCCCTTTGGAAGCGGACTCAAGCCCTGATGTCGTCTGGCTTGTTATCCAACGATTGTACATTGGCAAGCAGAATACTGGGCAGAGGAGGACATGTGCACTCTCTCGTAGTCTGTTTCAAACACCAGCGAGTCTCCCTTGGTGTTTCTTCCTGCGCTTTCTACGAGGCGGTTTGTCTTCGGCTCCATTGTTGTTCGATTCCACATTCCAGAGGATATCTGTTGGCCAAGTTAAGCTATAGCGCAAGTCCTCAGAGAAAAGGTAAATTGACCTGGTTTTTGTAACTGGCTACTTACCTAGTCTCACACATTACTGAACACTGGCCATCCTGGTGAAACACACACACTGAAACTCCTCTCTGGAAGATATTGGTGGGAATCCATGGCCACTGATGCCCGATATGTAGCCTCATATTTGATCTGTTCACAGTGAAAGACATCCAAAGTCCTACTTATTTGTAAGATCCACTTTCTTCCTGTACCTATATGTTCATGGACACACATGACCATACTGTGATGGACCTGCCTGAGTCACAGGGATACACAGCAGTGTTAACAGTCACGGACCATTTCTCTTGCAGGGTAAAATGTATGCCTTTTTCAGGTTTGCAGACTGCTTTTCAGACTGCAGAAGCCTTGTTTCTACATGCATTCCAGAATTTTGGGGTGCCGGAGGAGATCCTCTCAGATCAGGGTCCTCAATTCACCTCCCAGGTGTGGGTCCGCATTTCTTGAGAGACTAGGTGTAGCGGTCAGTCTGACTTCTGGATATCACCCCCAGTCTAATGGGCAGTGCGAGAGGGTTAACCAGGAACTGGGGAAGTTCCTACGCGTATTCTGCTACAATAATCCTAACGACTGGGCTACTTTCCTTCCTTGGGCAGAGATGGCCCAAACTCACTCACCAGTTCTACTACAGATCTTGCATCTTTTGAGTGTTACTTAGGTTATCAGCCTAACATGGTGCCCTGTACAGCAGAGTCCTAACATACCAGCAGTGGAGGACTGGATGACATGCAGTGAACAGGTATGGGAGGACATACACCGTCGTATCACATGGGAATTACAGACCTACAAAGACAGGACACATTGCATAAGAGGACCTAACCCATAATACGTGGTGTGAGACAGAGTCTGGTTATCCACAAGGGATTTCAGACTATCTGGTGTGTTTAGCAAACTGAAAACCAGATATATTGGTCTGTTCAAAATCACTAAACGCATTAGTGATGTAACCTTTTGCCTTGACCTACCTCCTCACTACCGCACACCAAGCTCATTCCAGGTATCTCTCCTCAAGCCTGTTTTTCCAGGTCCCCTTAATGAGGCTACTCCAGAGACTGCTGCTCCCCTGGCTGTGGACTACTATGGTACACCTGTTTAAGCCATTCGAGAGATCCTGGATTGTAGGTGGTGGAGGTTTGGCCTAATCTACCTAGTGGATTGGGAGGGATACAGCCAGAAGGAGCAGCGTTGGGTTCCTGCCCATGATGTCCTGGATAAGGGTCTCCTTGCGGATTTCCATCGGCGATTCCCACATCGCTCGGGTCCCCGCCCAAGGGGGCAACCTCATGCTCCCCCAGTGACTCCAGGGGGCGCCGCGGCCATCCTCGTTCCTCACCCATGGCAGATGCGTTTTTCTGCAGTGTTTCTCTATTATAGTTCAACCTAGTTATCGCTTTATGACTCTCCTTTGGATTCCCCTCTTGGTACCTTTTTCTGGACTATTTGTTACTAACCTGGATTGTTTTCAACATAGAGATTGGATTACAGTTCAACTCTGCTTGCTTAATAAAAATGATTTTTACATCTGCGATGGTGTCTGTGAGACACCATGTTACAACATGGTTTATTATTGTGTTAATAATAAAACCTCTAAATCTGTGCAGGTTAAATATGGTGTCCCACAAGCAGTGATGGCTAAGTTACCTTGAGAAAGTAATCCGATTACTGATTACTGATTACTCCTTTTAAAAGTAACTTAGTTACGTTACATATTACTTGATTTTAAAAGTAACTACGTTAGATTACAAGTTACTTTAGTAGGTACATTCAGCAGCAAAATAAAATTTTCCAATACTCACTTTATTGGAAGTGCATTTTTAACAGTAACAATGTATTGAAGCAGGTTCGGTAACCGAGGCAGAAACTGCTTAATCCAAAAATCCCGAGGAGGGAAACTTTATTGATAACCCCCCCCCCCCCCCCAGTGTCACTTAAAGGGCAAGACTCTCCTGACATTACGTTTGTTTAGCTGCGCGGTATTATTTGTAAATTTATTTGTAAACGTAATACAAGCGAACTGGGGTGGGTTTCCCGAAACGTTCGTAGCGCCAAGTACTTCGTAACCTCGTATGAAACGTACGAGGTTAAGAAGTACTTAGCGCTACGAACGTTTCGGGAAACCCACCCCTGTTCAGTCAGACAGCTTGTGAAACGAAATACCATTACAATTTCAAGCATTTTAAAGTAGGCGACGTTAGTCAAAATTCCAGCACTTTTCAAACGTGGAACACAGTGCAACATTAAAAATCTTCAGGTAAATGTTCCTTCCCCTGTTTTTGAGGGGTGTTTCTTTATACTACCACATATCGTCAGTGCCGTTTCAATGTATTTGGGGGCCCCAAGCAAAGACACCAACCGGGGCCCCCCCAACCTCCACACCAGAAATCTCATGCCCAAACCCCCCTCCGGCCAAAAAAAAAAACATATCTGGCCGCAGTCCACCTTCAAGAACCACAGCATATACACCTCAAACTAACTACTTTACAAATTTACTACTTGTAGCTGAACATAGCAGATTTAAGTATGGGATTACCCGAGAGTATATATTGTTTTTAGCCTACCTGCTGCTAAATTACACCATTTGTACAGGTAGGCCTAATTTATCCAGTGTAAATCATCACTTACCACTGTCTTGTGTTTTTTTTAGGGGTGGGCATAGATTATTTTTTTTTATCTAGATTAATCTCACTGAAATCTTGAAATGAATCTAGATTAATCTATATTAAAATGGCTCATATGTGTGCTACCCAAGTAATAACTAAAAGTCAGCTTTTGAGATAGGGTTTCTTAATACAGAGGGTGCATTAGACCAGGGGCTCATCTCCTGTTTCCAAAATGCATCAATGACTGCTTGAGGAAGCTGTTCTACTTTGATACTTGAAGAAAAAAAACATACTCAATAAAATGTAGGCTACTCGTGTTCAACGGTTTATTCAGGTAAACATGAATTTGTAAGCCTACATACTGTACATTAAAAGGGGTTGATAACATGTTTATTCAGCTAAACATGATATTTGAAATGTAAGCCAACATTTAGTACATTTAACCTCACGGACATAATTTGGGGGGGACTTTTTCAAAAGCCGGTTTGGTCCTCTGCAGTTTTAACGGTTAAAAATAAATATTTAAATAGCGACGAATCTAGCGCTAGGACCATGCAGAAAACGACCGCTCCGAGCTCCGCTCCGGTAATATTTTACGTTCCTAAAAATGAATTTTCCATGAAGCAAACCTGGCGACTTCGTGGCTGCATCCATGTAAACACACGTACGATTTTTAATTCACAGGTTTGAAAACTCGTTCTCGCCCCTACTGTGCAATTTGGTTAGGATTACAGCCGAGCTAAACTGTCAAGTTGAAAGTCATCATAGTTTGCTTACCCATTTAGTAGATAGATTAACGGCGATAATTTTTATATCGCCCGATAAGAGTATCAAATTAACGAACGCCGTTAACGGCCCACCACTAGTTTTTTTGTGTTCCTCTTCCTTCTTTTGTTTTCTCTTTTGGCTTCCTGATGGATAAATACACTTCATGGTTAAGTTTCATATTTGCCGGCGTCTAAAACTTGGCTGTCTGCCAGGACAGTGTCTGCCTGCCTTCAGCAGCTGGTGGGAGGGGCCCCCTTGAGGGGGATTCTGAGAACAGTGTCATTGCTCATGACTTTGAGAATGTAAAGGGGGGCTCACACAGTTTGTCGCTGCATTTAATTCTTAACCTGTTGTTGTCTGGGGGCCCCAGGCCAGCTTGGGGCCCCAAGCAATTGCCTGGTTTGCCTGCCCCATCGCGACGGGCCTGCATATCGTTACGGGAGGACACTGCAAAAAATGACTTGTAAAACGCGCTCGCGCTCTCACAGGGTCGCGCGCAATGGTCGCGCGCAGCGTGCGGAGTCGAGCGCTACGGTCAGACGCAAAAGTAGAACTGACCAAGAAGAAAGCAAAAATATATATTTTTACTAGGGAAAATAAAAATAGTAACGCACAGTTATTTGGATAAGTAACTTTAATCTGATTACTGGACTGGAAATAGTAGCGCGTTATATTACTCGTTACCGAAAAAAGTGGTAAGATTAGAGTAACGCGTTACTGACATCACTGCCCACAAGGGACAGTCCTAGGACCACTTCTATTCACACTGTACATGTTACCCTTAGGCGAGATTATGCATAAGCATGACATCAGTTTCCATTCCTACGCAGACGACACTCAGCTATATTTATCGGCAAAACCCGATGATTTAGGCGCAAACAGTAAGATTGAGAAATGTGTAGAAGAGATAAAACATTGGATGGCGTGTAACTTTCTAGCACTAAATCCCAATAAAACAGAATTAATAATAGTTGGGTCTAGGGCTGCGAGAGACAAGATACATAATGTAGCATTGAATCTACATTCTTTTACTATAACCCCCAGCGCAGAGGTAAAGAACTTGGGCGTCACAATAGACCCAGATCTCTCGTTCGATACACATATTAATAATATAACTATGGTAGCGTTCTTTCACTTGCGCAACATTGCCAAAATTAGAAACATATTAAATATTAGTGATGCAGAAAAACTAATCCATGCATTCATATCCTCTCGTTTAGATTATTGCAACAGTCTCCTAGCTGGATGTTCTGGTAAATCGATAAACAAACTCCAGCTGGTTCAGAACGCAGCAGCACGAGTTTTAACAAAAACTAAAAAGTTTGATCACATTAGTCCCGTACTATCGTTATTACACTGGCTGCCAATTAGATTCCGTATCGACTATAAAATACTTTTATTAACATATAAAACGCTGCATGGCTTAGCTCCAGACTATCTTAGTGAACTTATTGAACAATATAACCCAGCGCGTTCATTTCGCTCGCAGGACGCAGGGTTATTAACTGTTCCTAGGATAAAAAAGATCACAGCAGGTGGAAGAGCCTTTTCTTTTAAAGCTCCACAATTGTGGTATAATCTTCCTGCCTCTATTCGGGACTCAGACACAGTCTCAATGTTTAAAACTCGATTAGCCTAAAGACTTTATCTGTTTAGTTTGGCCTTTGATTAATCTGTTACATATTTACTACATCTCGTATCTTTTCTCCGAGATTCACCTAGAGAGTAACATTGCAGTCGGAGCCTACAATACCAGCATCGCTGCTCCGACACGGAATGAAAGCCTGGCGTTCATCAACAGACATTTACAGTGACAATATCATAACCCAGAACTTTCATTTTTACCTTTACTTAGTCTGATTGTGTGATTTGTGTGTGACTTGTGTATTTGTCTGTATTTTGTGTAATTTGTGTGTTAACGGGCCGCCCAATGGAGGATGGGTTCCCTTTTGAGTCTTGGTTCTCCCGAGGTTTCTTCCTATTCCCCACCATCATAGGGAGTTTTTCCTCGCCACTGTCGCCTTTGGCTTGCTCATTAGGGTTCTGGACCCATAGTATTGTTAACCTTTTAAATCCTGTAAAGCGCTTTGTGACAACATGTGTTGTGAAAAGCGCTATACAAATAAACTTTGATTGATTGATTGATAACAGTCACACAAATGTATATATATTTTGTATTATGCATATTTATTATCAAATTAAGTCTGCTGAGAGCTTGACTGACAGAGGCACCCTTTGAGAAGTTGTGGGCAACATATTTTTATGCTTTACTTCGATTATTCTATGTGCAGGAAAAATACGCCCATTCTAAAGCTGATTCCCGTGTCCTGAGCATTATTACGATCCAAAACACACAATGAAGATCATTGAAGAGTAGCAGGGGCGTTTAAATCGGCTAATGATGATTAGATCTAATGAAGATTAGAGTGAGATGGTGAGAAATGACAAAGTGGGACAACAAAATGATAGGATGGTGAGAAAGTGGAACAACAAAATTTTAGATTTAGAGTAAGAGGGGCATGATCTGAAATAACGATAGGATGATATTTTAGAGGTAACATCTGGAATGAGAGTGAATATGAATTAATGTGAATGTTTGATGTGGAAGAGACTAAAAAGAAAATAGTTTGGTACCTGGGTTGTGGAATCTCCAGGGATCTGTGATGTTTTTGGTGGTGAAGTCTGAGATTAATTACTGGAGGTGTTCTACTCTTCTTGCTGTATGTTTCGGTCCTACTGATGTTTTAGCTTCATGACTGCTGCTTTACTGGTATTCAGCCATATTTGGATCTTAAGTAAAAGACAACACCTTGCCCCAGGTCCCATCAGCCTCCAGAACTAAATGTCCATCCTGCAAAAACTTCAGAAATGTTGTTATGTTCGAGTAGGTGCACGACAACACGGGTAACCTTGCAACAAATCATAGCAAACCTTCAACTTCATTTAGTTGACCTGAAGTAGGACTATGTATAAAAAAATGTCATACACAGTTCAACTGATGGTTATTAAACTATTTAAAAATTTTAACCATCATTTTAAATTAAAAAACAATAAACCGCAGAACAAAGCCCAAATGCTGCATCACTATCCCAACTGTAGTGTTGAAAACAGAAGACAAATATAGTGCTTCATTCTTTTATTTCACTCAAAAACACGTTTCGACATTTGTACCTTACTCCATGGATTCTCAGTGGTGAACACGAAACACATCGTTAGCATTACAGAGACCATGAACTCCAGCACACCATATCCATTCAGTCATTCACTCTATCACGGCTGTCTGTCAAAACACAAAAATGCACCTCTGTGTGAACTGAACTACTGAACTACTGAATATTAAGAGGTGATTAGCAATCCAGAGCTAAAGAATCTATCAAGCTTCCAAAGGTGATGCTATAATACAGGCAAAAGAAGACTCTGTTCAGCCACGGGACAGCGAGTCTCTCTTTATAGTCACAATGAACATTACTTTATTATCAAACTGGTACACCCACAGACTGGGCATGTGCACTTGATCAGACTCTAGAAAGGTGGATTAGTGCAACTGGTTTCAGATGTGGTGGTGGAAACCGGGGATCTGTAGGGAAGGACTAAACTTGGAAGGACTAAACTCTGTGTTTGTAATGTAATGGACTGAACTCAGTGTTTGTAATGTAATGGACTAAACTTGGTGTTTACTGAAACAGGTTCTGTACAGATGATTCCTGTCCTGTACAGAATAAAGTGATTCATGATTTTATTTTTTCCTCTGTTGATCATAAAACATGCACAAACACATTGAACTATGACAGTGCATCATTGTGTCCACAGCAGGGTTTTCTTTGTGAAAATGACCATAAATAACCACCACCACCACAGAAAATTATACAAGAAGACAAAAAAATTAACAGGAGAATAAAAAGCACATCATATGGTTTTTCATTGCAATGCTTCATATAAACAGAATTCTGGAATCATAATTACTTTTAACTATCTTGTTTTATACATTTTGTTCCAGAAGAATCCCACTTTAAAGAATAACTTAACAAAACTAGAAAAACATGGAAATGGTGCCAGGACATTAAAAATAACCCACAGAGCAGAACGAGAGGAGACTTCTCACAATCCAGGCTGCTTTCACAAGGAACTTATGATTGATCTCACCTGTGTGTGCTGATCTCGACACCACACTGGGAAACGAGACACTGAGTTTCAGTGGAAGATGAACAGTGAGAGTGTTAAAGTCTCTGCACACACAGCACAAGCACAAGCAATACAGACTGTCTTGCTTCCCTGGATAGAGTGCCTGTTGTGTTAGTGTGTGTGTGTGTGTGTAGTGTGTGACTAAGCAGGCAGCACTTCCATTGCATCCTATGCTACCTAGCACACTGAAATACAGAACTGCCAAACAAAGAAACAATAACAAGAAATCCAAACACAAAGACATCCCTGCTCATTTTATTAGTTGTAGTAGCTCATTACTATTTAAAGTAACATGTACTTAAAACAAAATTCTTTATATTTAGGGTTAAAAATCTAACAACACTGAAGGAATGGCCTTTAGGTGGCTGAGGGCGACCCTAACCCAGCCTCCAGCTTGGGTTAACGCTAACCCTAACAACCTAACCCTAATACCCTATCCCCTCACTCCAGCCTCCAACTTGAACACAAATGAGAAACTATAAGCTAAAAGAAGCAGCAGCATGAATAGGGTGGAGGCTTACATCACACCAACAGGTATGGGTGTGAGCTTGTTGGTATGTGTTAAGTGTTGACTGCTGGGTTGGGCAGTGATGAGTTTAAGGCTGATGCTGCATGAATACTGTCCCGCTCTGCAGAACACCGTACCGCTCTGCAGAACTTGTGTCCAGAAGTTTGTGCCTTTGTGCAGGAAAATAAAATGGTGCACCATCTGGCCTGAAACATCCACATTCAAAAACCTTAACCAAAACCTAAACCAAAACCCAGCTCAAGCAGAAGACTTGTAAAACGTAAGCTATTGTGGAACAGATACCTGTGTCTATGAAACAGTGCAGTTGTGTATGTTATGAAGCATCACAAGAGACACAAACACTTCCATACACAAGAACCACTGCCCCTCTGCACGAGACCTTTAACAACACAAAAATACAAAATCAAAAACATCTACATCAAACTAACTTAGTGTAGTGCCTGTTTCAAATTATTCTACATTATTTATATGATACCTGATATGGATACATGGATTTAATATACTTAGGACTATCTGATAGACTAAAATAAATCAGATATTTATTTTATTTTATTTAAACTTGATCTAAATTATAGAATGGGTTGAAGAACCAAATTAAATATTCTTGCATGATACATAGACTTATTCAGCTGTGGAGAAACACATGAGGGTGGCCAGGTATGACTGTACAGAGGAGGACTGAGTTCTAGAACCTAGAGGTGGGAGGATGTGATTGGACAGCTCAGCTCTTCTGGTGCTGGACACTTCCCTCTGTGATCATAAGCATCACACCAAAAGCCCCTCCGATCTACCAGCGTCTGACGATCTAGAGCAGAGGGGTGTGTGTGGTGTAGGATCACTTCTAGACAGATGTGTGAAGCTCAATTCATTCTCTTTGAAGATGATTTTGAAGATGATTTTTTCTTCTTTCCTCTGGTACCTGACGTGACTGGTGGTGGGGCGGAATGACAGGTCTACACACGAGTGAGGAAGCCCAGGTTGAGGCTGCCGGGGATCTGAATGGTCTCCAGAGCGAGGGAGGAGGGGCTGAAGGGGAAGGTCACGGGGTAGATCACTTTGGTGTCCAACAGGAGCTGTGGAGACTCCTTACGATCACGCAGACGATTCTGACATGTGAGAACGAGGGAAACAAAACATTACATACAGACACTTACACACACTTACACTTACACACACGCGTACACACGCGTACACACACACGCACACACACACGCACACACACACGCACACACACAGAACAAAGATGCTCACCTGTATGGTTCGTATGAAAGTCACCGACACTCTCTCCTCAAATGCATTGACGGGTGTGTACAGGTTCAGTACTTTCACAATCTGGGTTGGAGGAGGCAGGCAGTGGTGAAGGAGAAACACTTTACCGCTCAACACAACATTGCAAGGAACTTGAACTCTGTAATCACATGTACCTGTGTGTGTGTGTGTGTGTGTGTGTTACTTGAACAGTAGACATGTTTACCTGTGTGTGTGTTACCTGAACAGTAGACATGTATACCTGTGTGTGCGTGTGTTACCTGAACAGTAGACATGTGTACCCGTGTGTGTGTGTGTGTTACCTGAACAGTAGACATGTGTACCTGTGTGTGCGTGTGTTACCTGAACAGTAGACATGTGTACCCGTGTGTGTGTGTGTGTTACCTGAACAGTAGACATGTGTACCCGTGTGTGTGTGTGTGTGTGTGTGTGTGTGTGTGTTACCTGAGCAGTGGTCAGTGCATTACACATGGAGCAAATGGCCTCTGCGTCTTCGTCTGTTTTCTTCTTGACCTGCAGCAGCTGTGCTGCCTGGATCAGCGGCTCCAGCGTCTCCTTTGCTCCACACACCATCAGATTCTTATCTCTCAACCACTCCTCCAGCTGACTCACGTTATACCTGTACCCCACACACACACACACACACACACACACACACACACACACACACACACACACACACACACACACACACACACACGTGTTAAAGGTAGAGGTTGTGAAGTCCTTAAGGTGGAGGTAGTCAGATATTAAAGGTGGAGGTAGTGAGGTGTTAAAGGTAGAGGTAGTGAGGTGGTAAGGGTGGAGGTGGTGAGGTCCTAAAGGTGGAGTTGGTGGTGTTAAGGGTGGAGGTGGTGAGGCGTTGAAGGTGGAGGTGGTGAGGTCCTAAAGGTGGAGTTGGTGGTGTTAAGGGTGGAGGTGGTGAGGTGGTAAGGGTGGAGGTGGTGAGGTGGTAAGGGTGGAGGTGGTGAGGTGTTGAAGGTGGAGGTGGTGAGGTCCTAAAGGTGGAGGTAGTCAGATATTAAAGGTGGAGGTGGTGAGGTGTTAAAGGTGGAGGTAGTGAGGTGGTAAGGGTGGAGGTGGTGAGGTGGTAAGGGTGGAGTTGGTGAGGTGTTAAAGGTAGAGGTAGTGAGGTGTTAAAGGTAGAGGTAGTGAGGTGTTAAAGGTAGAGGTAGTGAGGTGGTAAGGGTGGAGGTGGTGAGGCGTTGAAGGTGGAGGTGGTGAGGTCCTAAAGGTGGAGGTAGTCAGATATTAAAGGTGGAGTTGGTGAGGTGTTAAAGGTAGAGGTAGTGAGGTGGTAAGGGTGGAGGTAGTGAGGTGGTAAGGGTGGAGGTGGTGAGGCGTTGAAGGTGGAGGTGGTGAGGTCCTAAAGGTGGAGTTGGTGGTGTTAAGGGTGGAGGTACCGGATCTGCATGCCCTTGCTCCAGGAGCACATGTCTTTGCGGAGCAGCAGGTTGTTGAGCGTCACGGCACCGATGATGTAGAACTGCTGCTTCACCACCTGCTTGATGAGCTCGGGGTCGGTGCCGTGCTGACACATGGTGGCGTGGAAGGAGCTGAGCTGCCGCAGGATGGAGTCCAGCGTGTAGGTGCCCTCGTCTGCAATGCTGGACGTGCGCTTACGCAGCCCTGTGGGCTTCACGCCAGACACGCCCTGGATGGTCTCATGCTCCAGCATCCCAGAGACTGCACACACACACAAATGCGCACACACACACACACACACACCACATTCGTAGTTATGTTCTTATTCTGAGAGCAAACATCATCTACAAAGCCCTCCGAAACCTCCATGCACATCTCCACGCCCACCGCCACCATCACACCCACAGCCACACCCACCTAGTTAGATCACTAGTGGCTGCGTAGAGCTGGGTGTTGCTATGCGAGTGTGAACCCACCAATCATAGGCTGCAGGATGTTCTCCATGCACTTGATGAGCTGCTGGTAGATCTGGATGGCGAGGTCGCTCAGCACCTGCCTGTACTCGGCCAGGTCAAAGTTGGACAAGCAGTGTTCGTTCTGCTTGGGGCTGTTATACTTCATAAATTGCTGGAAAATGAACAAAGGAAGGGAAGATACAAATGATCATTTTTTGTGTGTGTCTAGATATTTTTGTGTGCGCATGGGCGTGTGTGTGTGTATTCACCTCGTCCCCACTGTACTGCTTCAGACAGTGCAGAAATCGGCATGTGTTTGCAAGCCAGAAGGAAACAGTCTCAAAGTCCTCACCACGTTTCTGCAGGATAGAGAAGATCAAACGGATACACACAGCAGATACACACAGGAATTTTTTGGTATTTTTACTTTGAGAAACTTACTGATAAGTGGGTAGATTTGTGTGTGTGCGCATGTGCATATGTATATTTGTGTATGATTGTTTTGAGGAGAGGTGAGGAGTGTGTGTGTGTGTGTGTGTGTGTGTGTGTGTGTGTGTGTGTGTGTGTGAGAGAGAGAGAGTTTACTTTGAGGATCTTTTTGATGCTGTTGATGACAGAGGTGAGCAGTGCTCTGACTTTTTGGTCATCATTCAGGTAGTCGGCATGGCGCAGACACATAAAGAGGATGTATGCTGGCAACCCAGGAATCATATTCACAGCCACACCACGAGGCTTCAGCTCTACACACACACACAGGGATATGCAAAGACACACACAAGACATGCGCACACACACATACGGTTATGCATGGAAAACTTGTACAGGAGCAGGAACAATTCTCAGCATGTCTGGTGTATATCTAGCATTAGGGGTTAATTGTTAGGGGTTAGAAATGTACAATGACATCCCTCACCACAGTACATGTGGATGAGAAAGACATCGAGGGTAAAGGGTAAGGCACTGGCCGGCACTCGTCAAGATAGCGATTCTATTTTTGTGGTCCTGTAATAACTGTGTGAGTAGCTACGGTCTGGGTTTGGTTCTGGTTCTAGAGTCCATGGTGAAGTGGATTCTTCATCCATTGGTTTTAGAGTGATTATTTAGTTATTTTCACACTTTTTTAGCATTAGGATCAAGGCGGCCTCCTGAGTGTTGTGTAAGATGTTAGTTAAACTATTTGTAAGACACATCAGTAGTGCAGCTCACAAGCATTGGACATTTCTGCTCTTTAAACACTAGACACCCTCCTCTGAGACGGCCCGCTATGGGATGATCATACACACATATATGACCTGGCATGTGTCCCCATTTTCAGTGGTAGGGTTAGTGTTAGTGTTGGGGTTAGAGTTAGCATCATCTAGCATGTGCAGTGAGAATGTAATGTGGGATCTGATGGTGGACATCTCACCCAGGATGAGGTTCTTCACGAGTTTCAGCTCATCTTCTTTCTTGTACTCCAACATTCCCTGGAAGTCTTTCTCCCGGCGTGGAATGTTCACTGGATGGATTGGCTCATCCACCATCTGACTTGGGGACACGTTCTCCATCTGCCCACCTTCAGTACACACACACACACAAACACACACAAAAGGGTGTATGAGGCCATGTGAAGAGTGTGAAGCAGGATTAGGGTGTGTGAAGGTGGGTACGAATAGATTTAGGAAATCTCCCAAGGCAACAGTAAATTTCCTACCTTCCAGATCACTGATCTTCTTGGCAAATACTTTGAGTTGTTTCTTCAGCTTGCGAACTGTCTTATCCTGCTTCTCCACTTGCTCCAAAAGGTCCTACACACACACACACACACACACACACACACACACACACACACACACACACACACACAGTTACAACATGAAGCACATGTGGAATAATTCCGACATGAAGCGTGTAAGTGAGGCTGAACAGCAAACGTGTTTAGTGGTTTGGAGATGCTCATTAAGAAGAAACACACATGGGTTCAATTCCACAGCTGAACCTGCAGGACCAGCCAGACTCCACCTCTCAGACACACAACCCTGCACTTCTATAGCACCAGTGTTCAAAGGGAGTGAGAGAGGAGGGAGACAGAGAGTGAAAGAGAGTGTAACTGGAAAGCAGAGCATGTAAGACACAAAGGGAGAGAGAGGGAGTGACAGAGAGAGAGAGAGGCACTAGAGAAGAGTGTGTGCTTCATTACAACCGCTGTGAGTTAAAACACAAACAGCTGCAGTTAGAGCTCAGCTTGGATTTGGGGCAACATACACGAATCTCCATTAGTGTACACACACACACACCCACACACATACACACTCACACATACACTCTACATACAATCATTCTCCGCAGTATGTTGGTTCTGTAGACCTTTGGGTCCTCAGTGGGAAGCATCTGTGAATGGAGACACAACAATAACAATGCCAGAGATCATCAGGACCAAGAATGAAGCCCCGCACGCACACGCGTGCATGCGCACAGACACACACACCAAACACACATCCCCACACCCATCTCCATATCCACCCACAGAACACACCTTTCCACACACACACACACACACACCCACAGAGTCCCGCGCACACGCTTATGGACACGTACACCCACATCTGCGGTGTCATTGTCAGACGTCTTTGCAGGAACCTTCATTGCTGCAGTTTATGTCAAATATACACTGGCAATACAGAAACCAGGAACGGCACCGTCATGATGGATGATGAAGCAGCAGCTGCATGACAGCACAATCGTGGTGCCCGGCGAGGCGGGAGGGACCCACCAGGTTCTCGTTGGTAAGGCGGGTGATCTCGTGCTGCAGACTGGCCTCGATGCGCGCCTCCGGTGGGAGCTGCAGGTTCTGGGCCAAGAGCTGCTGCTGACGATGGTTCTCCTCCTTCACGGCCTGCAGCTCCCCACGTAGCACCTCCAGCTCAGCCTCGTGGGACCGTCGCTGTGCCTGCAGCTGGGACTCCAGCAGCCTGCAGAGGGAGCCAGAAAGCAGGGAAAGGGAGGAGTGGAGATGAGAGTGAGAGAGAAGATGTGTCAGTGCAGCTGCTGTATAGTTCTGGAGCACTAGCCATGCTCAAGAGACAGGCACGCGTCACTCCCAGGGGCCCTGCACTCTCCTGACGGCCCAGCAGGCATGCAGCTTCAGCAGGGAAGAGCAGACACCGTGTGGGCCCTGCGTGAACCGTGGAGCAGGACCCAGAGGACCTGGAGGCAGCGTCAGAAGAGGAAATCCACAACAGAGGCTGATGTAGAGTCATCTACAGCACTCAGGACCATGCAGAGATCCAGCAGAGGCACGTCAAAGGAGTTGTGCGTCAGACGAGAAGTCATGATAGTGTCACCAACCCACGCACACACAAGAGCAGCTGAGCTCTGATGTAGCCTCTGCATGAAAGCCACACTGGCACACAGCACCACAGGAAACTTGTGTTAGTTTGTGATGTGTGTGTGTGTTTTTGACTGCGTGTCTTGAGTGTTGGTTAATATGTTAGAACAGCTGGTTAATGGGGATGGATAGACAAAGACTACTGTCAGAGGAGATGATATTGATGCAAAAGAATCTCATAAGACTCACACACAGACCAATACACACACACACGCACAGACGCACACATGCAGATGCGCGCGCGTACACACACACACACACACACACACACACACACACACACACACACACACACACTTAACCTGTTGGTCTCCTTTAAGCCCTCATACACCAGCCACAGCTCTCCGTCCTCATTGATGTTACGCATATCAGGGGGTGGGGCTCTGACAGGACAGGGGGAGGAGCGAGAAACAGGGGTGGGGCAAAGAGATGATTTCACAGTGGAACCAGCATGGCCATGAATGATCTACTGCTGTTCAAACACAATATCTGGGGAAACGGACAAATGAACAAAGGGTGAACCAAGAGGAACAGAAAAAAAAATAATAATAATAAAAATAAAAATAAAAAAAAAAACCCTGAAAAATAAAACCTAGATTAAAATCTAAAAATGTTAATCTGGCTAGGGTTAAAATCAAGAAAAATGTAAACATGGTTAGAGTTAAAATCCAGATCAATGTAAACACAGAACGCGAACATGGTGGATTAGCTCACATCTACAGCCACTCATACGCACTCCTGACTACCGCACCCTGCACCCCGTTCTCACGTGTGGTCTGCTCCGCCAAACCTCCACCTTCAGACATGTGATCCACCTCGCCAAACCTCCACCTCCAGACACGTGACCCACCCTGCCAAACCTCCACCTCCAGACACGTGACCTACCCCACCAAACCTCCACCTCCAGACACGTGACCCACCCCGCCAAACCTCCACCTCCAGACACGTGACCCACCCCTCCAAACCTCCACCTCTAGACACATGACCCACCCCGCCAAACCTCCACCTCCAGACACGTGATTCATCCCACCAAACCTCCACCTCCAGACACGTGATTCATCCCACCAAACCTCCACCTCTAGACACATGACCCACCCCACCAAACCTCCACCTCCAGACACGTGACCCACCCCGCCAAACCTCCACCTCCAGACACGTGACCCACCCCGCCAAACCTCCACCTCCAGACACGTGATTCATCCCACCAAACCTCCACCTCCAGACACGTGATTCATCCCACCAAACCTCCACCTCCAGACACGTGATTCATCCCACCAAACCTCCACCTCTAGACACATGACCCACCCCGCCAAACCTCCACCTCCAGACACGTGACCCACCCCGTCAAACCTCCACCTCCAGACACGTGACCCACCCCGTCAAACCTCCACCTCCAGATGCTCCAGTTAGCAGCCGATCGCAAACACTGCAGCAGCACTGCAAGACCTCAGCTAATTCCTTGGAGAGCTACTGTCAGTGCATAACAAGGTGAAAGCTGCACGTCCTCACGACTGCATACACGCACAGGCTGGCGAACCACAATAGAATACATGCACACACATGCTTCTGCCATTTAGCTCCACCCACTTTTCCTTGGCCATCTTTCATTGTGAGTGTGAACTGAACATCTCAGCCAGTCTCGGTGTGCCAGCTGATGTTTTCTTTCTTTTTTTTTTTTCCCCAGAAACACATGTCTGTAATGATATTAGTTCACTCTTCTGTTTGTGTGAAGCCCTTCGAAGAGCCTGTGTATATGAATTGCCTCTGCTACACTTGCCCCCAAGGGTCCACCCCGCTACACTAGCACCGCTACCCTAGCCCCGCTACCCTAGCCCCGCTACCCTAGCCCCGCTACCCTAGCCCCGCTACCCTAGCCCTGCTCAAGCGTTAGTAGTGACATTCGCTTATCTCATGCAGGTTAGAGTTTTAACCATACTAAAGTCATTATTAGTATCAGTATCACTGTGCATACTTGCTCACTCCTCTCTCTCTCACACAGTCACTCTCACACTCTCACACTCACTCCTTCTCTGTGTGTGTGTTACCTCAGCCTATTCACCAGCTCATTCACTGCGAGCGGCTTGCGCAGATACCTGGGGGATCTATGCAACACAGAGATACTCATGAAAATCCTACCCTCCTGCACACACACACACGCACACACACACACACACACACACACACACACACACACACACATACACACACGAGCGCATGAGCACACAAACACACACCACATCTACATTGGAGGGACTGATAAGTATTGAAATACCCAAAGGACACTATAGAGCCCCCATACTCAAATAGCGTGCCATCCGCATTTGGCCCGCGGGCCAGAAAAAGCTGGCCAAATGCTGTTTTGAAATTATTATTATTTTTTTTGGATTTTTTTTTCAATCGCGCTTTAATCGTTGCCTCCACGGCAACAATAAACAGATAGCAGATGCCCAAATACGTCCGCCACCCCCCAACCCCCCCGTATATGGCCCCTTCAGTCATTGAAGAAAAAAAATGTGGCCCCTCATCATTGCCCCTGCTATAGAGTATGAACTGCTACTAGCTGGGCTGCCCTGGAGGATGGGGTCCCTCAGTCTGGGTCTTAACCCTAAGCCTCCTTGATCCTCCCTAGGAAGGTTTCTGAGTTTTTCTTTGCTACTGTTTGTGTGTTTGTAAAGGGTACATAAGCGCTATATAAATCAATTTGACAGATCGTTTCTCATTCCCAAGGGGAAGTGCTCATTAACAGTGCTGTACAAATCTCAACAAGGAAACATAATTAACATGTTATAAAACATCCAGCAGTCTAGAAGCGCTCTCTTCTGGACTAATAGAATAGAATTCAACTTTGTCATTGCACATGTCGCAAGTACAAAGCAACGAAATGCAGTTTGCATCCATCCAGAAGTGCTAGCAAAAATATAAATATGTATATTACAGATGTACAGTGGTTTGTGTATGCTGTGACCAGGTATAAATATATACAGGTTATGAGTGTATAGACTATGGGCACGTTAGGAATATGAAGGGTATAAACAGAGTATAATAAATATGTACTTATGAACAAATTAGATTCGAACAGCAACCACAGAACAACTTCACATGCTACTGCTTCACAATGTTAATGTACTGTGTGAACGTTTGTGAACGTTATTGAATGGGTGTGAACATATGTGAAAGTGAGTGCTTGCATGAATATGTGTGGCAGAATGAAAAAGATGTGATGTTTTGGCCAAGAACTGAACTGCAGCTTAGAATCATGGTGAACAATCACAAGCATAACTGTGTGTGTGTGTGTGTGTGTGGGTGGGTGTGTGTGTGTGTGTATTGCGTAACTGTGTGTGTCTGTGTGTGTATTGAGTACCTGTTGGTATCTTTGAGACCCATATAAGCCTGAGAGATCTCTTTAGCATCGGTGAGGTTTTGAACGTCCTCCACGTATTGCAATGAATCAGTCATGGTCTCCTGCACGCGTGCCCACACACACACACACACACACACACACACACACACACACACACACACACACACACACACACACACACACAATAAAATACATATCTTATCATTTAAATAATACGTTTAAATAAGATGAGCTGAACTGAAAGCCAAATAAAAGTTTGTAATGAGCTTGGCTGTCCGAGAACTCCACATTCCACTGAAACACAGAGACGTGTATCTGCATTCACGGCCCATAATCTCACACACACACACACACAGAAGGGAGCAACAACAGTACCTTCTCATCCTTTGGTGAGAGCATTAGATAGACACAAGGATAGACAATTAGACTAAAAGAAATGAGATACAACTAAATAAAATGAATCATTTGATCCTAACAAAATGTCACAGCAGACAAAAGCTGCTAATCAGAAAGATATTTTATGGCATATCTGAAGAACAGAATCATAAAGGTCATAATAGCATGCTTATGTTCTTGAGTGAAGCCTCTCTGTAGGACAGTGCTGGGAGGGGTCAAGTCTGACCTTGCATGACCTTGTGTGACCTCTGACCTTGTGCTGCATGGCTTCCTTCTGACTGACGAGCTGTGAGCGGAGGATGAGCACCTCCTCTTTGCGGACCTCCAGCTCCTCGGTAGAGGCGTTCAGCTGGTCTAGGAGAACCTTGTAGGCGGGAGAGCCGGGTGCGGCCGACCCGGCACCTGCGGTACCCACCAGGGCCCGCCGCATCTCACCCAGATCATGCCTCAACTTCTTATTCTCTGATTCAAGCTCCTGGCGCTAAGGGGAGGGGGGAGTGAGAGAGACGGAGAGATTCGTCTATGTATGTTGTAGTGTTGATCATCCAGCATCGTAAGGTGCTCAGATGCAGTTTTCTGCACAGGACACTAGGGTTCATGACCCTTACCAAACCCTAACTTCAAGGTTAGTAACACTAAGCCTAACCCTGAAGCTAACACCTAACCCTAATATCTAACCCTGACCCTAACACCTAACCCTAAAACCTAAACCCTAACCCTGACCCTAACACCCAACACTTGGTCTCAGCCACTTCACCCACAATGCACTTCAGATCTTTAGCAATAGCAATTGCAGACTGGAGAAGTTTCAGTATGAATCAGATGTTTAAAAAGCTTCTTATGTGTGTGTGTGTGTGTGTGTGTGTGTGTGTGTGTGTGTGTGTGTGTGTGTGTGTGTGTGTGTGTGTGTGTGCGTGTGCGCACGCGCTACCTTGAGAGACTCATACTCGAGTTCTGCACCGCGAGCTTTCTTATGCTCTTCATCATCCTGAGAATGAGAAAAGAGGAATTCCAGCTGTCACTGCTGACCAGTGGGGTTACACAGCAACACTAACAACTGTTACACAGCAATAGTAACAACTGTTACACAGCAACACTGTAACAACAGGAAGACAAAACAATGCTCTGTTTCATCACTACTGGTGTATAGCTGGTGCACACAAACCCTGGCTCTAGCCCGCTGAAACTGCTCCTCTCGACGGTCGAGCTCATTCTGTAGCCCCTGCTTTTCCTGTTCCAGCTCTGACACGCGCTTCTGCAGCTTCAGAACCAGAGCCATGTCCAGTGTTCCCTTGGTCACATCCTGTAAGGGGCGCCATGTGTGGCACATTTACACCTGTTACATTTGCCTAACATTTCAGCCCATGGCTCTAAGAGAACACATGTAATGCACTAATGATCAAGTAATGTTAAACTCGCGTTTACCCAGTGTTAACTAACCTTTTCCTAGCATTTACACAGTGTTTAACTAGCGCTTAACTAGGGAATTTAATTTGTGTTTACCTAGTGTTTTAACTAGAGTTTACCTAGTGTTTAATTAGCATTTACGTAGCTTTTACCAAGTGTTTGCCTTGTGTATAATGGGGGTGTAGTGATGCATTATGGGCAAATATTTACAGTATTTTATTCACCTCCAATTAAAATTAAATACAAAGAAAATGCCAGGGATATTGGAGCTTTTGCATTAAAATGTGTTACTATAACAGCTGGTTATTATAACCAGCTATAATTAAAATCTGACCTCTGGTGAATAAGCAATGCAACTACATTAGATAGCATAGTAAACGGAACCCGATATGTACATGAGCATGATTCATATCTTCACATTTCTGTATCGTGTATCGTTACAATGTTAGACAAAAACATCAAGGTAATTTTGTAGCTGAAGTACTGTTTAATACATTACCCACCTCCATTCCGCGTGAAAGCTCCTCGGACTCGGCAAGTTCTGAGTTGTATGTATATTCAGATTCATTGCTGCTGTGGGCGGAGTCTGTTCGCCTGTGGCCGGGCTTGGGGACATTCTGAGAAGAACAGAGGTGGAGAGATTAAGATGAAGGTGATGAGGCTACACTGTTGTGTCTTTCTTATTATCTACCAACTCATATTTAGATATATGCCACAAAAATGGACACAAAGTTGATCAATTAATTAGTAAAGGAGAGAGTTAATTAACTACTTGGGCAGAGTTAATTAACTAGTAAGTCAGAGTTAATTAACTAGTAATGGGAGAGTTAATTAACTAGTAAGGTGAAGAGTTCATTAACTAGTAAAGGAGAGTTAATTGACTACAAAGAGAGAGCGGATTATATTGTCATAATTTTCATAGTAAATTAAAACACATTTTTCAGATCGAGAGAATCATCTAAAAACACTGAGCAGCTGTTTGCTCCTTCTTGGCCATTTCTTAACCAGGTGTGGCCATCTTTTTTTCTGTGATCTCTTTCTAGGTTGCCCTGCATTGGGAGTTTGTGAATATGTGTGTGTATATTGTGTGTATATTTTTGTGTACCATGGTAAGTGTCATCTCCTCTTTCAGGTCGTCATATTTCTCCTCCAGGCGGAGGTGCTCGGTGAGGAGGTTCTGATAGCGTGAGCGCTCTTCATTCAGATCACACTCCAGCTGAGATGTTTGATCCTTCAGAGCTCTCTGCATCTTCTCTACAGTACACACACACACACACACACACACACACACACACACACACACACACACACACACACACACACACACACACACACACACACACATGCACAGCAGTTTAAGAACAGATACACCTAACTTAAAACATACATGTAAACCATCACCAACATATATACTGTAAAGTACTGTAAAGTGTATGGCAGAGTGTGTCAGTAGTAAAGTGGGCAGCGAATGGGCACTACAGTAAGTTCAATGGGCAGTGTATGGGCACTACAGTAAGTACAGTGGGCTGTGTATGGGTACAAAACAGATTTCAATGCATCAGGGTTAGTGAGGGTTGCTGCACCTGTCCACTGTTGGCCCTGTTCCTGGATCAGCCTGTTCAGATCATTTTTCTCATTCTTCAGCAGATGGTTCTGTTCCTTTAGTTCGGAAATCATCTGTAGCACAAGCAAAGGACAAAGTCACAATTTTAAACTGATCAGCAGTGTTCAGTCACTTTGTATACACATCTGGGATTGTAAATTTCAGGTATTTCTAATCCAAGTGTTGAATATGATTTTATACATTATATATAATTTCTTATCAAATCTTGACGCACTAACACCACAGAGACCACAGAACAGCTGAAAGTCTCAAAGTCACAGAACCTCCTAAAACTGCACCTTCCACAATCAGCTCACCTGGGACACACTGCAGCTTACATGATCACATATAACCAACCTGTCCACCGCCCACATGCACACACACACCTTCTAAACACACACACACACACACACACACACACACACACACACACACACACACACACACACACACACACACACACACACACCTTCTAAATACACACACACACACACACACACACACCTTCTCCATCTCGTCCTGGTACGTCTGCGCCCAGTCCTCGATGGCCTTCTTCTCCTTCTGTGTGCTCTGCAGCTCCACACGGAGGCGCTCCAGCTCCTCCTGGAGACTGACCACCCGGTTGGCGCTGCTCTTGGCCTCCTCCTCAGCCCCGCGCAGACGGGTCAGCTCCCGCCGCATACGCTCTCCTTCGGTGGCGTGCGCAGTCTCTGCGCTGCTGAGGCGCTCGCTCATCACACGGTTCTCCTTGTTCTGCAGTGAGGAGAGGTGGGGGGTCAGGGCTGGTTCCCCTGTCTGAGAAATCTCTGGGGCACGCGAGGTTTCTTGGGGTGTGTGTGTGTGTGTGTGTGTGTGTGTGTGACCTGCTCGTCGATACGGCGCTGCAGCTGCATGATCTTGTTCTCCATGCCGATGTTCAGTTTCTTGTAGTGCTCCACAGAGCGCGCCTCGATCTTCAGCTTCTTCAGCTGCCGGCGCGCACACATACGCCTCACGCAGCACTGCAGGTAGACGACCGCGGCCAGAGAACGCCGGTACCACTGCCGTGCCAGCCAGCCTCGCACCATCTTCTGGATAACGATGGCCTTGTTCTCCCGCAGAAGCTGTAGAGTGTAGAGTGAACACACACCACACGCGCACACACACACACACACACACACACATACACACACACACACCTCTGTGAGTGGGCCAGTCCTCATGTTTAAAACATCGTTATCACATTGTCACTGTGACGTCATAAACATGCATCTGCTGTAGGACCTTCTCTGCTCCATGAGGCTCACCCAGGCCTGATCCTCTCTCCCTATGTGTTGAATGTCTTTGGAAACTTTGGAAAAGTTTCTCCACTATAACCAACGTCCAGCATAGGTCATGTGTGTCGAGCATGCAGCTGTGTTAACAGACCAGCTGCCGACACTGTTCCATACCAGCAGCACTTCAAATTATGCATTCATCACAAGACAAGGACTGGATAGGAAACGTATCAAGGAAAACGGGCATGAGGTCACCTTGCATGTGTGTATGATGGAAAGTCTGCATGTGGCTACGTGAGTGTGTAGACATGCATACAAATGAATGTTTGTTCATGAGCATATGTAGGAGTCTCTCTATGTAGGAGTCTGTGTGTGTGTGTGTGTGTGTGTGTGTGTGTGTTCGTACCATCTTGTACTGCTGTCTGGCCATGTACGCTCTGAGGATGCACTGCACCGCCAGGGCGGCGGCCTGCATTCGCTGGTATCGTTTTCTCTGCACATACATGCGCTGGAACTTCTGGATGATGACAGCGGCTCTCGTGCGGCGCAGGAAGGTGGCAAGGCTGGAAACAGGATGCAAGGTTACCCCGGCAACTCCGCACACACCGGAGACATGCCAGCACTTCTGGCTACAGTAATACAAACGCTCATTTGAAATACTTGTCCAGGGCCTAAAGTAGGAAGCACGTGTTTCTCCAGACACCTTGTTCCAGTCAGGAAACGTTTCACAACTCCACTTTGTAATTGTGTGCTGACTGCAGCGTGTAGATGTTCCCACAAATCATGTGTTTTCCAGGATGAAAATACAACTTATGCAGGTTGCCTCTCACCAGCGGGCCTGGTATCCTCGCACGTGTCTCTGGATGGTGATGGTGGCTCGTTTCACGCGCAGGAACTTCTTGCGTGCCAGCCAGCACCGGATGGTCTTCTGGATGCGGATGCAGGCGGCTCGCAGTTTATCTGCACGGAGCTTCTCCAGGTACGCCACCTGCCCCGCACGGAAGAAGATCTTTGTCTTGCCAAACTGGTACTTGTCTGGATCCTGGGGAGGAGATGAAGGCGAAGATGATGATAAAGACAACATTTGGGAGGGATGGGGTACTGGGCCAAGCTCTTTCATGGCCTTTGTAACATTTTATTTACTTGAACATTTATTTTGGCAGCTGATGTCTGCAGATCTCTCTTAAAAGACACATTTTGTCATTATTACTGAGAGGTACAGTACACACACAGAAAAATGCCCCTACCTGCACCAACTTCTCCAAGACATTCTTGCAGGTCATCTTCTTATCTGACTGGACATCCTTCTGTTTCATCAGAACCCGGTACCGGCTGAAGAACTCCTGGTAGGTCCATCTAGGGGGGAAATTATTGAACTAGTCTTTATCCGAGGCTGTGTTGTATCAGTTCTGAACATTTATAATGTTATATAATGTAAGTATATGATTTGATTCTGATGACATTAATCTGGACTGGGGGGTACAGTGGGACAGTTTGATGGGTTAGGGGTAATGCCCCACAGTTTAGAGGGCTGTGGGGTAAATGTTGAGGGGTTGGGAGGGTACTTTGAGGCGATTTAGAGGACTGTGAGGTAATGTTGAGGAGGTTGAGAGGATACTGTGGGGCATAAAGGGAGGTTGTTTGCAGGCTTGGCAGGGAATATTTGTGGCTGCTAGTGTCGTGTAGCATGAGGTAAGACAGCTGCGTGAGGTAAGACAGGTTAGAACTGGCGCCATGACAATTGCAGTCATTTTTCTAGTCAAGAGTACTGCCACTCACCATTATCATCATGGTCATCAACACATTTTGCCATGTGAAATCCAACAAACAAACCTATCCCATCACAAAGCCTCATGCTATTTTTTGAAGGCATTTAGCAATATTATTTACATCAGTCATTCACTGCGATGCCACACAGATACATCTGATCAGAAGCCATGGTGGGTTAGGCTTAGGGTTATGGGTGATCAGGACCACACTCATTGGATCAGAAGCCACAGTGGGTACCTGGATGGGAAGCCTGCCGCAGAAATACGGATGGTCTCCAACACACCACACGCTCGCAACTGCTGCACTGCCCTCTTGGGGTCAAACCTAAAATTACAACAAATTATTCATACTAAGAACATGACTGCATAATTGTGCTATAACATGTGAGAAAAAAAGTAAAACAACTTAAAAATATTAAATGATAATTGGATGCAAAAAAAAAAAAAGCTAAAACAGTAAACCGCTAACAGAGGAAAAAAAGATGTAAAAGTGACAAAAATGTAAATGTCAAATATAAATGTAAAATGTAAATGTAATGTAAATGTAAAATGTAAATGTAAAATGTAAAATGTAAAAGTAAACATGTCTGGGATTGAGTGACTTGACAGATTTCTCAAGAGCACTGCATGAAAAATATTTCTGGGCTACGTACGTGAAAGCATATTTGTAGTCGTTGGGTTTAATGCAGCGGACATAGTGTGGTGTTGTGGCATTGAGCGTCTCCATCAGGAGCTGGAGAGAGTTCCGGAACTGAGGAAGAGGAGGTGCAGGTTAGGGGTGAACACTGCTCTTAGCAATTTTAAGCTATAATGCCCTGTTTCAATCAAAACTATTTCTGCTGTATGAAACATGTCATCTTGAGCAAGATCAGCAGATGTATGAGAATGTGATAAAGTAAAAAGAAAAAACAAAAGCGGTGACAGATTGGACCTCCATCACATGTTCCTATGAAACATGACCAAGTGGTCACACAGTCACACCTGCAGCCCGACGGTCTTCTTGTGCTCCTTGCTGGCCTGGCTGGATTTGCCTTTGTCTGGTTTCACACTGAGGCGAGTGCGCCCCCCTGTGGGAGGACCAGCTCCAGTTGGGCTGGTGACTTTCTCTTCATCCTGGAAAAGCTCCACCAGCAGGTCAAACTGTGAATTACAGGTATATCAGTGCTGAGGACAGTCTCACCCTCTGGAAGGCCAGTGGGCATGTGCATTCAAGTTCATTATCAACACACCCATCTTACTAAGTAAAGAGTACACCTTTACAAACCTTACATACTAAATGAAGAGTATGCCTTTACAAACCTTAAATACTAAGTGAAGAGTATGCCTTTACAAACCTTACATACTAAGGGTTAGGGTTATGTGGAGCAGTTTGAAAGCTGGGAGGATAGAACGTTTGGAAATTGTGTGTGTGTGTGTGTGGGGGGGGGCACAAAGCAGTTTGGAAGCTGGGGGGTAATAGGAGGCAGTTTGGAGGCTGGGGGTAATGAGGGGCAGTTTGGGGTAGTATGGTGTGTAAGGCTGCTCTAATTTACCTCTGAAGAGCTGGTCCCAACTGCAGCTCAACAGACATTCCTGCCGTTCTCAGAAACAGCCTTACACACAGCAGCCTTACACACAGCAGGCTGATCAGGATGAAATCAGTGTAACAGTGTCAGTTGCCAATTTGCCAACTGTGATTTACACCCCAATCAGCATTTGCTTACATAAAGACAAAGTGCATACATAAAGGTGTGTGTGTGTGTGCACGCATATATACTGTTTACATATACACACATGAACTCACACTCACTGTGAAGTGCTCCCTGCATCTTTGTACAGTAACGTACTAGACTGTACTACACTGTTTGTACGTGTGGCCATGTATGTAAAAAATATTGCAGTGCATCCAGACCAGAAGTAATTGCACTGTAGCAGGAAGGCAGATATTTAATGTACATCTTTATGGTGTAAGAACACCTGATGAGTTATGCAAATTTGCGATCTTCTACAATCTATAAGATTTTGGCTTATAGATTGTACATAGCTAATAACATGTTTGAGTGTAAACGAACTAAACATAGTTTTCTCTGGAACTGGCAGTGTGTTCCAATATTTGCTTAAAATTTTCCTTCAATAAGAAAGTGTTGTAGTGGGACACCAATACGTTTGAATCCATAGATCAGTTTCAAAAAGAGAAGTGATTCTGAGCCAATTAAATCTCAAATCTAAAAATGTGTTACCATGATCCCCCGTTGATATGGACTACTGGCGATCAGGAGCACCAATATCAGTTGTACAAGCTGTTGGTAAAACTCTCTTTGACAGTGTCGTATAATCAGACGCTGACATCACAACAGTCTTTGTTAACAGACCTCACCTTATATTGATGAGCATGCTTTATGCTGTACGTGTGTTAGATGTCGGATTGTCTCTTACAATTAAACGACTACCAGTCACAGTGAATATGTACACACACATGGCCACATGTACATAGTAGGGGTGTGACTATACACTCAGGTCACGAGACACAAGACGAGACACTATATTGGGTTCTCGAGACGAGACGAGATTTTAAGAACACTAAAATGACAAATTATATGACTGGACAACAAACTTTTATTTAACTGAGTTACACATGCATTTTGAAATGTTTTATTATAACTCTTAACATGCATGATTTAAGCATGAACTTTTAATAAACTTCTTCCTCTACAAATTAAAATTAAAATAAAATTTCCTTTTTTCAATCGCAAACAATATTACAGTGAGTCCCCACTTAACGACAGGGTTAGAGACTGAAAAGTCCGTCATTAAGCGTGACCCTAGATTTAGATACGCTAAATTGTAAATATAGTAAAGAAAAAAACTAACAATGTTCTCGTGCGTACAGCGTGAGAAAGAGCGATCGCGTTGCCGAGATGGGCTGCGCTGCCTCAGCTTATCGTACACAACACCCCACCACAACCCACAGCACTCCACTGTGGTGCCACTGCTCCTCCGCGCACCGTGCAAAATAAAAGTCGGTCATAACTCTGGTCCGTCGTTAACCAGACCTTTATTGTCATACAATGTTTGCATATGGTCTGTGTCTTATCAGTCACTCTCTTGCCATTTATCATTTCTGCCGGCTACCCAAAATGCTGCCAAACAAACGATTTGAAAGTGGCGGGTGCATCTTCAATATTAATACCTGTATTTTCTGACATCATTCTGGCTGCTTGCTGGATCACAAATCTCGCGAGACAGATTTTTAACGCGACGAGAAATCTTGCTGAGTTATATCTCGCGAGATCTCGTGACACGTCACACCCCTAGTACATAGCATAGTTAAACTGAGTATTTACACACCAGTGAGTTACTGTGTAAGTGCACGTGAAAGCAAGACATCACACACACATGTAGTGTATGTAGGGTATTCTGTGCAAGTGTTTCATACGTACGTGCAATTAGCTGTGCATGCACAAGTATTTCTTGTATTTTGCTCTAAATGGCCTCTAATATTTACAAGCTGAGGCAGAAGTTTCACATTTTCCACACATGCACACCACCCCTCACACACACACGTAAGCACGCGCGCACACACACACACACACACACACACACACACACACACACACACACACACACACTGGAGCTCTGAAGAAGCTGTAGCTATAGAGTTAGAGGGTGGAACAGCCATTACTGAAGTGAACAGGAGGGAAAACACATACACAGCCATTTAAGGAGAGTATATATTACCTTCTGCAGGGGAACAGGTTGCCATGGAAACACGCAACACATGGACATCATGTGATGGACAAACAAACACAACAGGAGATCAAAAACAGAAAAAAATGTGACCACATCTACAAACCCACTACACAGAGAAACAATGTAGAAGCCACCAACCCAGCCCACCGTCACCCAGTCACATGAGCGGAAAGCACTGAAGTGCATGTTAGGAATACAAACAAAAATTGGGAGGCCTGTACTCCCGAGGACACAATCACTGTTGATGCTGCAGGAATTTTGCTTAACTAGGTGATTGGCAGGTGAGTTGCATCAGGTGACTGATCGACATGATGAATCAAGTGAGACCACACCTGGGTGTTCCTGACCCAGTCAAGAAGGTCCAAGCCCTGTGATTGTAGGGGGCGTGCGGTTAAGGTTACAGGCTGGATGAGATTAGGATGAAATTAGCCACACACAAAGTAGTGAAAAGGACACTGGCAGAGCAAAACCAGCCAAGGGATGTGGGACAGTTCTGCCTGATCTGGGACCAGGTTTGCTGTGTTTCTTACACTGGTTAAAGTTAGGTTTAGACTCTGAAATGCTGACCCAGAATAAGCATCTACTATCAAGTTGTAAATAAAAGTCTCACAACATTCAGAAATAATTATTAGCTTTCTAATATTATAACACCCTTGTCAAAATTTTACAGAGCAATCCTACTGATTGTGAGGCACTATGATTTCAATTTTAATACTGAATTAGTATCACCTATTGAGATACTTTACCCTTAAACATATGCACCAATGCTCTATGAAAGAAAGAAAAACAATAAACAATAAGAGGCACGGTTCAGAAAAATTATTCTTGGTTTTGCTACACCGAACTCAAGCATTCTACAGCCCGGCCTGCCCCAGAGGACAACAGAGCTCTCTCACACGAACACACACACACACACACGCGCGCACACAAACACACACACACACACAGACAGACACAGACACATGGAGAAGACTGAAGTCATGACTGTTGCCCCTGAAAAGGTTAAACAAATAAAGAAAACCTTGGGCTTTTCTCCCCTGCCTTTGGCTCTAGTTTGTGGAATCTGGGTGCAATATTTGACCACTCGTTGCTGTATGACTCTCATGTAAAGCAGTTGACAAGATCTTGTTTTTACCATTTAAGGAACATTAGTAAATTGAGGCCTACAGTTGCAAAGCCAGAGTTTACTGCCTGTTATTTTTCAATTCTATGTGCTGTAAGCACTGTGCATTGGAGAACATTTCTGTCAATTTCTGTGCCAGGATAACCATTCCATTCCAGAGACAGGAAATACAGTGTCCTGCACTGATGGTGATCAGGCAGCAGATGGTGCTATTGTGTTTGCTCTTATATACTCATTAATAAAGGTTAAATCACTGTGGAATATGTCATATTGCATTATAATAATTATCATTATTGCATTAATATAACAATTTTTATTATATAATTATTTTATTACAATAACATTATTAAACAATATTATGAATAATATTATAAAATCAGTATTCCGTTATTAAAAAGTCTCCCTAGGTTTCATTCTTATTAACTCACACATAGAGGAGTGTGTCTGTGTGCATGCATGTGTGTGTGTGTGTGCGCGCGTGTGTGTGTGTGTGTGTGTCACTACACATCCCTGCCTGCCCCACATAGCCCAGTTTCACACCTCCTTCACAAAACTGAGTTAGGTCAGAGCACTGGAGGGAACACTGACCTTAGTGGTGACGGAGCACTGGATGGAACACTGACCTTACTGGTGACGGAGCACTGGAGTTAACACTGACCTTACTGGTGACGGAGCACTGGATGGAACACTGACCTTACTGGTGACGGAGCACTGGAGGGAACACTGACCTTACTGGTGACGGAGCACTGGAGGGAACACTGACCTTACTGGTGACGGAGCACTGGAGTTAACACTGACCTTACTGGTGACGGAGCACTGGAGTTAACACTGACCTTACTGGTGACGGAGCACTGGAGTTAACACTGACCTTACTGGTGACGGAGCACTGGAGGGAACACTGACCTTACTGGTGACGGAGCACTGGATGGAACACTGACCTTACTGGTGACGGAGCACTGGAGGGAACACTGACCTTACTGGTGACGGAGCACTGGATGGAACACTGACCTTACTGGTGACGGAGCACTGGAGGGAACACTGACCTTACTGGTGACGGAGCACTGGATGGAACACTGACCTTACTGGTGACGGAGCACTGGATGGAACACTGACCTTACTGGTGACGGAGCACTGGATGGAACACTGACCTTACTGGTGACGGAGCACTGGAGGGAACACTGACCTTACTGGTGACGGAGCACTGGAGGGAACACTGACCTTACTGGTGACGGAGCACTGGAGGGAACACTGACCTTACTGGTGACAGAGCCAGGGCCGGTGCCAGAACATATACAGTGAGGGGGCGTCAGAAAATTTCGGGGGTGCGAACGTAAGTTGTTGAGCGGGGGGGGGTGGCGAACGTAAGTTCTTGATCGGGGGATGGCGTGTAACGATTGTCGAGCGGCCGAGGGGGCACCATGTAGCGATTGTTGTAAAATAAATGGGTCTTATTTTTTACATTGAGGGGGCGGGACACCTCACCTGAGGGGGCGACGCCCCCATTCGCCCCCCCCCGTGGCGCCGGCCCTGGACGGAGCACTGGAGTTAACACTGACCTTACTGGTGACGGAGCACTGGAGGGACCACTGACCTTACTGGTGACGGAGCACTGGAGGGAACACTGACCTTACTGGTGATGGAGCACTGGAGGGAACACTGACCTTACTGGTGATGGAGCACTGGAGGGAACACTGACCTTAATGGTGATGGATCACTGGAGGAAACACTGACCTTACTGGCTTTCAGCACGTGAATCTGCTCTTCATTCACAGTGTCTTTGTTTTTTGCCAAAAACCCTTCACACTGGTACTCAACCTGAGAACAAGAACAAACCAACCTGAGTGAGAGGAAGGAAATATAAAAGAAAACATTTATATTTACATCTTTAAGTGATTAACCCTAACCTTTATATCATTAAGTGATTAACCCTAACCCACAAACACATTGGTCCTGGTCCTGTGACATGGAATGATGACCACCAATGTTAAACTAATACACTGACCGATGCTGTGTGTGCGTGTGTGTGTGTAAGGAGAAACATGACACTGAGGCTAAAAGTGGCCCGATCATCAGCACTGCACCCCAGAGCTCATGTGTGAGTGTCAGGCATCTAGTCCACAACAGCAGTTAAGGCTCAGGGTTAAAAATCTGCTCATACTGTTAGGTATAAAGATCTACTCATGTTAGGGTGAGAGATCTACTCATAATGTTAGGGATCTACTCATACTGTTAAGATTAGGGATCTACTAATACTGTTACCAGCAGTTAAGGCTCAGGACACCCGAGAGATCTACAGCTCATACTGTTAAGCTATGAGTTTAGCCAGTATTAGGTTGGTTGTATTAGGCTATGGGTTTAGCTGAGGCTGAACAAATCCTGAGTAAAAAGGTTAGCTTGTGTGTGGTATATGTCCATTTTGGGGTGGGTGTTGGGGTGTGTGTGTGGTATATGTCCATTTTGGGGTGGGTGTTGGGGTGTGTGTGTGGTATATGTCTATTTTGGGGTGGGTGTTGGGGTATGTGCATGGGTTAAAGCAATACATTTTCATTTGACAAATTTTTTCCTGGCAAAAGACAATGCCAGCAATTACTGACATTGTGGTGTAGTTGGGACAAGACCTCTTTTGCCTAATTCTACACAATAAACACATTTATAAAGTATATTTATCTAAACAGCCTGTGTAAGGAGAGAAGAGAGAATCTTTGAAGCAACAAAATGCAACACCTGAGCAATAAATGTACATAAATGTTATCTAGGGGTGCTCTTCCAGAAAATTATTTAAAGATCAAGTCAAATTTAGTGAATCCTGGTGAGTTTTAAAAGGTATGAAGCTCTCTTGTTTTTATCAAATTCACTATCGCAAAAACATAAGCCATAAGATTACCTGCTTTAAGTAGGTATGTTACAAAAAAATTAAATATCCAAAAATGGCAAATTAAATCACACCACTGGATAGAGCTTTTAAATACAAACAGAACAACACCATCCATGTTAAATTGGTTTAGAAATAAAAAAGTTGTCATTTTAAATGGAAGAAATGTGCCTATTTTCTCCGACTGTATTAAAGCTAAATGAAGAAAAGTCTGATCGGTGGAGAGATTCTTCAGTATGAATAACCATAACTTCTATATTTCACTACAAATTCAAATAAAAATTGAAATTTAGTCACTTTATAGTATGGACATGACATTATAATATTCAAAATGAATGAACAAATGAGTTCGTGCACGACGTCACGAATCGCCAGCGCGCGGAGAAGGGTAATGCTGCAGACCGGAACCCCGGTGGACATGGGTAAAGGGCGGAGCATGTGTCAATCATTTTTGACTGCAGCCAATCAGCTACTAGACTTTCGTTGTCAATCAATTTTTATTAAGCCAATTACCAGCCAGAGTTAGCTGTCAATCATTTTTTACTGCAGCCAATGGCGTTTACGTCCTCTCCTACACAGCAAAAACTGGAGTGTTAAATTTTCAGAGTTAAACCTTTCCGAGTTGATTTTCACTCCCAAAGAGTAATTTTAACACTGTTAGATTTAAATGATGTTCAGTGTTGGATTTATCGGACAGAATTGATCAAATCAGAGTTAATCCAACTAAATGACTCCCGCAAAGATGTAATTAAACTCCGCCCACAAATTTCACTTCGGCTGGAGAACGTCGCATTTAGCCGGACGTCCCCTCTCGAAGTCATACGAGCCGATCTCTAGACTTGAGACTGCGATCACTAGCTGACACCACAGAGAAATCACGATCTTCAATGGGGAGCCCTCTATGCTATATTTTTAGTCATTTATATTTTTAGTTAACATAGTCACCTGTATGAATGAGTGATCTGAAAAACTTTGCTCGTATAAAAAAGTCGCTAAGTGAAGGGATTTTGCTCAAAGGCGACTTAGTAAGAGTCAGCGGAGTCTCTCGAATGTTCCGTTAAGGTCAAAACTACTTTAAAATCCCGTCGAATGCATTTTACAGGCATACCTCTGCAAAATGGGACTTTTGATAGTATAATGTAAGATGATATTCAAGCAGTTGTTCTTACGGTGTAAAATCCGCAACTACTCGACCGAAAGCATGTCAACACGAAGTCCTGTAATATTTCACTGTGATCTGCACCGCCAAAGAAACATGAATGACGGAATCAAGATGATCAGTGTTACGCCGCAGATATAAACCAATTCGTTTTAAGAAGGTGGGGGGGGGGGGGTGTGTGTCTTACTGTGCGTTCACACTGAAAGCGATAAAATCGCTCTCTGTCGCCGAGTCGCCGAGTCGCCAGCATCGCGTCGCGTGGGGTGTGTCCAACATCACGCCGGCAGTCCAAAAATATTCACATTTAAATCGGCCCTATTTATTTAATGCAATTAACCTAAAACGAAAGGAAATCTTGTGATCAAGAAATGTGCTCTAGTTTTAGCATGTGGCTAGTCCATGCCCGCCATTATCATGGTTCATCGGACAAACACGTTGTCTTGGGACCCTTAAAAAACTACCTTAAACTGTACAGACTGGGATAAAACTTAAGGAAACAATAAACAAGAATATAATGTAACGGTCCAGTTATCTATTAACATCTTTTGAACAGTCCCACGATGTTTTTGAACGGTCCAATCGCGAAATTTCAAGCAGGCTCAAAAAGAAACAGAAGCGCGAAATGTGAATTCTTCTAACAGGATGAGAGACAGCGAACATTCAATTATATCATATTACGAAAACTCTGGGAAGAACCTCCTGCAAACCGATGAAAACAGCAATTTTTAAAGCGCGCTTGCGATCACTAATTTCGCTTAGACAGTGCGACCGGAGAAAAACGGCCGCGGCTCAATCATTATCATGCGGGGATATCCAAGTCCCTACCATATATATATACATCCATATACATCCAGTGCTGATGAGCGCCAGTGAGAGAATCATATTTCGGCCACAAAACAGATAGCACGCGCGTGTGTGGTTTATTATGATTTGATGGAATTTTCCCCCAAAAAATAAAATGACGGAAATCCATCGTAGTGACGGAGAACTTTAACCCATGTATGTGTGTGGTATATGTCTATATTGGGGTGGGTGTTTGGGTGTGTGTGTGCTGTATTTTCCTGTTGGGGTGAATGTGGGTTTTAGGGTGTGTGTGTGTGTGTGTGTGTGTGTGTGTGTGTGTGTGTGTGTGGGGGGGGGGGGGGGGGGGGGGGGGGGTGTATGTTTATACCTTGTCTGCAAAGTGCTGAATAATAAAGGCCTTATTGGACATGCGTGGCTTCTGGAAAAGTGCACATGTCTTCAGATGAGTGTTATAGAGTTTCTGAGCCCAGGAGTCATCAGAACCTTTAGGCATCTAAAAAGGGTAGAGGAGAGAGGTAGAGAGGACAGGAAAGACAAATGATTGTGGTGGCATATAAATGAAAGACCGCCCTGCTGAATGACGGGTGAACAGAAGGAGTGCTGTAGCAGGCTCACATCATCCCCTGTACTCTTCATCTAAGGGTTAGGGTATAGGGTTCATCCCCTGCACTAGTCATCTAAGGGTTAGGGTATAAGGTTAGGGTTCATCCCCTGCACATGGTTAGAGAATAGGGTATGGTTTTAGGGTTCATATACTACACTCTTCATCTAAGGGTTAGGGTATAGGGTATAGAGTTAGGGTTCATACCCTGCACTCTTCATCTAAGGATTAGAGTATAGGGTTCATACCCTGCACTCTTCATCTAAGTGTTAGGGCAGGGCTATTCAACTGGCGGCCCGCGGGCCAGAACCGGCCCTTTATTGAATTTGTACCAGCCCACGGCCCATCTCCCTATAAATAATAAATATATGATAAACCGCCGTAAAAATAAATAACATTTTATTTGCAACATTTTACGTTCAAATTAACGTTCACGAATTTACGTTCACCACCCCCCCCTCAACAAATTACGTTCGCCACCACCCTGTCAACAAATTATGTTCGCCACCCCCCCCTGACAGTATTGGTATAGGTCTGAAAATTGTCTGGCCCACAGTTCAGAGCTCTCTGCCAAATCTGGCCCGCAGAAAAATATAGAAAAATATAGTGAATAGCCCTGGGTTAGGGTATAGGGTTAGGGTTCATTCCCTGCACTCTTCATCTAAGAGTTAGGGAATAGGGTATAGTTAGCGTTCATTCCCTGCACTCTTCATCTAAGTGTTAGGGTACAGGGTATAGGGTTAATCCCATACACTCTTCATTTAAGGGTTAGAGTATAGGGTTAGGGTTCATACCCTGCACTCTTCATCTAAGAGATCCAGAACACCCATCTTGGCCTCAATCAGGTTGATGCAGGGCTGGTTATCATAGAAATCTATGAGAGTCCAGGGAATCTGCTCCTTCATGTACTCTTCCTGCTCTAGTTTAAACACGTGCTGAGGAACAAAGAGGGTGAGAGGAGAAAAGAGGAGGTGAGGTCAGGATGTGTTTAATCCTCACACGTACTAATGTCTGTAGAGCTGCTGAGCATAACGAATAATGAAATAAACAAACAAATTAACAATAAAAACAACAACTCTATTCTATTGCACACATTCATGGGAGTGCATACCACGTTGTGTAAATAACCTGGATGGACAAATTACGTGTAGTACGTGGGATGGGCTAATGAGTCAGGGAGACCAGGACACCCACCATGTTAAACTGCTGCTGTAGTTTCTCATTGGCATAATTGATACAAAACTGTTCAAAACTGTTGATCTCAAAGGTTTCAAACCTGAAAAATGAAGACAAGTCAGTTAACATTAGTTTATTAAAACAGAAACATAAATATATCAGACATCCCCAGCTGTGAAATGACCATTAACAGATCCATGGGTTAGGCTTGTTACGAACACATACCTACAAAAATGTGAGAGCACACACACAAAACACACACATACCAAATGTGCAAATGCGCACACACCCTAACGCAAAAGCAAATACACACACGCACGCACGCCAGGGCAAAGCCCACACACTCAACACCGTACGCACGTCCTCACAGCAGAGCCGGGCCTCTTACACACCCGTAGATGTCCAGGACGCCGATGAAGGAGTGTTGCTGGACGGTGGAGTGCAGCGCCTGGTTGATGTGCTCCACGATCCAGGTGAAGAGCTTGGCGTATATGTGCTTGGCCAGAGCATCACGGGCGTTCACGGCCTGCACTCGGGGGAGGGGCTTAATGTACGTCTCAGTCGCCGTTTTCAGCTTCTTGTGACAGAGCCAGTGAGACATGTCTTGGTAGGCCACACCCATCAGGTCGCAGAACACCATCAGGTGGCTGTTATTGGGCTAGAGGAAGGAAGGGGGAGGAGCAGTGAGTGCATGTGCGTGATGGTGTGTGTGAGATGGTGGATGTGTGATAGTGTGTGTGTGCTGACCAGTATCATGCTGCTGTCTGCATCTCTGTCCTTCACATCCACGTTGCCAAGATGCAAGATGGCTGCCAATACCTGGAACAGGCCCATCTGATACAACTCTGTAATCCCTGAACAGAACACCACCCGATTATTACACACTAGCAACTACACATGTAGCTAGAACACAGTTACGTTTGGGGATCTGGATGGTGCTCCCCATACCAGCTACTTCTGGTTGCTACTATCCAGTGACATGTCTTACACTATATTAATTTATTCTGCAGTCTGACTTTGAGTCATGTTGGTATCTTATCTTCACAGTTTGCATCTGTGTCCATTTTCTCCATAGTCTGTTTACTTATTCTTATCACCCAGTTCAGTTGGTTATTGATGTATCTCTGTGTGTTGCTTTGCATGTCTGTCTTCCGGTTATCTGACTATAGACTGTGTTGAGATTGATGGGAAAATAGATCATCGCTCTAACCCCTCTAACACTATAGATCAGGGGTGTTAAACCCAAGGCCAGTGGACCAAATGTCTCCTGCTGCGTCATTTTATGTGGCCCGCGAGTGAATACATGTTTGTGCTTCAAGGAGAAAAACCGGTATGTCTTTTGTGTTATGAAGTAGTGGTGGTTGTCAAAGAGTACAATCAATGCTGGCATTTTGAGACCAAACACAGAGCTATGTATGCCAAAATTGGGCATCAAGAAAAACAACAAATTGCCAAAGAATTAAAAGGCAAACTGCGATTGCAACAGAATGTGTTTGCGAAAGCTACAACCACAAAACATGTGGCAGTAAAACTAGATTTGTTGTGGCTGAAGAAATCGCCTGCCCTTCAAAGTCTTTTTCAGAGGGAATGTTTTTGAAGAACAATTGCTATTTTCACAGTTTTTGATATTTCAAGTATTGAACAAAGTAAATATGATATCTTTGATGTTATTTTTCTTTATTCAATTGGATTGTTTGATCGTTGATTGATGGAGTAGTCTGGGTTTCATAACCTAACAAATTAAAAGGATGTGTGTTACAATATCAGAGCAACAAGCAAACATTTTTTTTTTACGTCTATGCAAATATATATGTAATATTTGTAACTAGAATAAGTAATAAATTCAGAGTTATTTAACATTAAGGAGTAGTTACATTTATAAGTTACATATGGCCCTCAGTGGGCAACGATTATGCTGATGTAGTGCTGATTATGCCGTGGTGAAAATGAGTTTGACACCCCTGCTATAGATCATCACTCTAACCTTTATCACACTACAGATAATCACTATAAACTCTACAACTGTGTAGATCATCACTCTATCCTCTCTGACACTATAGATCAGGGGTACTCAAATAGAAATGATGACGGGCCACATTATATTTTTTCAATCATTGAGGGGGCCGGTTACGGTTGGGGGGGGGGGGGGGATTAGCGAACGTAAACTGTCGAGGGGGGATGGGGGGGGGGGGGGGCAACGCATTTTGGCGTCTGCTACGTGTTTGTTGTTCCCCAGCGTCGTCTTGAGATCGCGGTGCGCGATTTCAAAATAAGAGCGGATAGCGCGATTGAAAAAAAGATTCCTAAAAAAAAAAAAACACTTTTCAAAACAGCTCGCGGGCCAGAAATAGATAGCGGGCCGCTATTTGAGTATGGGGGCTATAGCTCATCACTAACACTCTAGATCACTATAACCTCTCTGACACTATAGATCAGGTATCACCAAATGGCGGACCGCGGTCCGGATCCGGACCTGAACGCCGTCCTGTCCGGACCCAATCACATTCCTGATTAACTGGATACGGACCCAAATGCCAAAAAAATTTTAACGGGAGACTATATTTTAAAACGGAGAATTTATTTTCAGACGAGTGTTACGTTCACCACCCATTTGAGTGTTACGTTCAACCCCCCCCCGCCGCTCAACAACTTTCGTTCGCCCCCCCCCCCCCGCTCAACAACTTTCGTTCGCCGGACCTAAGGTCTGAGCTATCTGCCAAAAATGGACCGCGGAAAGATTTAATTGATTACCCCTGCTATAGATAATCCCCTTATCCTCTCTGACACTATAGATCATCACTCGAACCTCTAAAACTATAGATCATCACCAGGGTTGCCAACTCTCACGCATTGAGCGTGAGACACACGCATTTGACCGTTTTCACAGGCTCTCACGCCACACTTCCGATATCTCACACCGAAAAAAAAAATCCAGTTTATTTACCTCTGATCCACATATATGATTAAATGAGTTACTAGTTCGCTCTGGCGCCAACCACCGGCGATCGATAGATCGCGATATAATACTTAATTTGTGTCCATTTTACGTTCGCCACACCCCCCCTCAGCAATTTACACTCGCCATCTCCTCCAAGGTAAAATCTCACTCCAAGCGAACGTCAAAAGTTGGCAACCCTGCATCACTCTAACCTCTCTGACACTATAGATCATCCCTTTATCCTCTCTGACACTATAGCTCATCACACTAACCTCTAAAACTATAGATCATCACTCTAATCCTATAGATCATGACTAACCTCTAACACTACAGATCACTCTAACCTCTATAGCACTATAGATCATCAGTCTAACCTCTCTGACACTATAGATCATCACTCTAACCTCTGACAATATAGATCCTCACTCTAACCTCTCTGACACTATATAGTCCCTGACATAAGTTCTGTCGCTTATCCATGTTCTGGAAACAAAAGCTTATAACCTGACTTTAAATTCATCGATTGGTTTTAGAAATCACTCGTATGAAAGCTGAAACCCTCCCTAATGAGATTTAATTTACGAAAATAAATTTGCTTTACTGCAGAAATATTGATCATTTAATGAACACAGAATTTGGCAAGACAAAAGTTGTCACCCACAGAAAGTAAGGTGAAAATCAAACAAATAATTCACTTCATATACAAATATATGCTTCATAACACTGGTGAATGACGTTGTGGTGCTATTAGAGCCATATTTAATATTTTGTGTGACTTCCACGAGCTTGAAGGACCGCATCAGGAATAGCAAAGAATGCAGTCTTACATGCCTCCCAGAGTTCATCAAAATTCTTTGGTTTCGTCTTCCAAGCTTCCTCTTTCATCCTACCCCAAACATGCTCAATGATGTTCATGTATGGTGACTGGGCTGGCCAGTCCTGGAGCACCTTGATCTTATTCGCCTTAAGGAACTTTGATGTAGAGATGTAAAATTATTTTTTTTTTTAATGTAAATGTGCCATATTTTGTCAATTGTCCTTTTTACACCGCAATCAAAATTTGTCCTCCGTTTTTAACCCATCTATGCAGTTAGAACACACACACTAGTGATTACTAGGGGGCTGTGGATCACACGGGTCCTTTTTCTGTTTTACCTAGAAACAACGGTGTGAAATATTCTGATTGGTTGATTTTTAATTTCAGCACTGAGGTTTTTTTTTTTCCAGCACAAGCACGACAAGTGGATTTGAAAGCCGATTTAGAGGAAAAATACAAATTATTGGGGAAGCGTTATTAACATATATAACATATAATAGATAAAGCATCTTTTTCTAGATCAATTGACCTTCAGAGAAGGCCTTGAAGGCCCTGACAGTTCGCCACTGGTATAGTGTTAATTCAACACATATTACCATTATATTACCTCTGGTTTTTTGCCGCATTTCATAATCCACTTTTCTTTTTCTACCCTGGGCACCAGAGGACTTCTGCCTTTTTGACATCTTTACGGGGAGATGTCACTTACTCTGTTATGTTGTCTTTCCCCCCCCCAGAGAAACAGTAACGAGGTGCGCAGAGCGCGTGGGGTGGGCGGGTTGGCGCGGGGGGTAGTAGGTGTTGTGTGTTATTATAATAATTATTCATTTTACTAATATTATTAAACAATGAAGTTATGATTATGTGGACTTTGCTTGTTTTCACATTTATTAATTGTTCATTTGTAAAAAAATTAAAATAAAAAATAAAAAAACGCATGCACGCGAGCACCCCCCTGGACAGACGGCGCTCCTAGCATTTTCCTATATTGCCTAATGGAAGGGCTGGCCCTGATCAAAGGAATTATGAAAATCATCCAGCACTACATTTAACACCAAAAATGGCATAAAGCAGCACACACACACACACACACACACACACACACACACACACACACACACACACACACACACACACACACGTCTTACCCAGTCCTACCCAGTGTTACCCAGTGTTACCCAGTCCTACCCCATATTACTCAGCCATACCCAGTCCAGTCTTACCCAGCAGGCTGAAGGCACTCCTTGTGGTGGACATTTCTCTTGCATCATCCACCCCATCAATCACTGGGTTTCGGCCCTGTTTGGTGTAGTGGAAATCATTTGCGCCACCTGGAGTCCAGACAAACAAATTAACAAACACAGACCAACAAACCAGCTCCATGGTGAGCAACCCATGGGTAGGGATAGCCCTAACTCTAATAACTTAGGACACTGCTGTTTTTGGACAATGCTGGGTCATCCCAAACCTGTGATTCAGAAAAGACTATAAACATAAGTCCTCACATTAGTGTGTTAGTCCTCACAGATTAAAGGAGCAAGAGCTGTGTGAGTGCGCAAATGCTCACACACAGTTTCACACACACACAGTTTCACACACACACACAAACAGGTTCACACAGTTTCACATACACACAGGTTCACACACACACACACACACACACACACACACACACACACACACACACACACACAGTTGGGCAAGAAGTCAGTAGAGTGGACACACAATTCAGGAGTTTCACATTAGTCATTAGTGGGTGTGTGTTACGGTACAGGTGGGGTGTGTTACGGTACAGATGGTGTGTGTTACGGTACAGATGGTGTGTGTTACGGTACAGATGGCTCTACTTCGAGTCTCTCCCGGATGACCGTACTCCTCACCTTATCTCTAAGGGAGAGCCCGGACACCCTGCGGAGGAAACTTATTTCAGCCGCTTGTATTCATGATCTCATTCTTTCTGTGACCATAGGACCATCTTTACAAACTCATCAAAACTCTCATCAAAGTAGAATGAGTGGAACTTTCAGTGGAACTTTCACTAAAGCACCCTTAAGTTTACCCTTAAGTGGTCTTTACTGTAGTAAACCTGACCCAGTAATATAGTGTATAATATTGTAGTAAATCTGAGCCAGTAATATAGTGTAATATACTGTAGTAAACCTGACCCAGTAATATAGTGTATAATACTGTAGTAAACCTGACCCAGTAATATAGTGTATAATACTGTGGTAAACCTGACCCAGTAATATAGTGTATAATACTGTAGTAAACCTGACCCAGTAATATAGTGTATAATACTGTAGTAAACCTGACCCAGTAATATAGTGTAATATACTGTAGTAAACCTGACCCAGTAATATAGCGTAATATACTGTAGTAAACCTGACCCTGTAATATACTTTAGTAAACCTGACCCAGTAATATAGTGTAATATACTGTAGTAAACCTGACCCAGTAATATAGCGTATAATACTGTAGTAAACCTGACCCAGTAATATAGTGTAATATACTTTAGTAAACCTGACCCAGTAATATAGCGTATAATACTGTAGTAAACCTGACCCAGTAATATAGCGTAATATACTTTAGTAAACCTGGCCCAGTAATATAGCGTAATATATTTTAGTAAACCTGACCCAGTAATATAGTGTAATATACTGTAGTAAACCTGACTCAGTAATATAGTGTAATATACTGTAGTAAACCTGACCCAGTAATATAGTGTAATATACTATAGTAAACCTGACCCAGTAATATAGTGTAATATACTATAGTAAACCTGACCCAGTAATATAGCGTAATATACTTTAGTAAACCTGACCCTGACCTAGTAATATACTTAACTAAACCTGATCCAGTAATATAGTGTAATATACTGTAATACAAATGCATACGCATACACACACGTGCAAACATGCATGCACACACTCCTGTGCTCACTCTGCATACTGTTATGTTGTTTTGTTCAGCAATACTCTGCTCAGGCTTGTGTGTGTGTGTGTGTGTGTGTGTGTGTGTGTGTGTGTGTGTGTGTGTGTGTGTGTGTGTGTGTGTGTGCACACGTGTGTGTCTCACCTAGCTTCAGGGCCTTAAACTCTGGAAGGCGGGAGGAAGCACAGAGCTGGTAGAAGATGTGATAGTTCCTCTCTTCATCCGCCTGGGGAGCAGCAGAGTGAGAGGACAGGGAGGTCACAAGGGCGGGGAAATAATGGAAGGGAGGTGATGGGGTGAGGTCATAATCTAATTAAGGTGATGGTGTAAATGGAATAATGTAATGGAATAAAGTTGCTCTGTTTAAGAATATCTGCCCACGACTCCTAACTAACTGCCCCCTTAGTCTCACCCACGACTCCACTAACCGCCCCCCTTAGTCTCACCCACGACTCCACTAACCGCCCCCTCAGTCTCACCCACGACTCCACTAACCGCCCCCTCAGTCTCACCCACGACTCCACTAACCGCCCCCTCAGTCTCACCCACGACTCCACTAACCGCCCCCTCAGTCTCACCCACGACTCCACTAACCACCCCCTCAGTCTCACACACGACTCCACTAACCGCCCCCTCAGTCTCACACACGACTCCACTAACCGCCCTCTCAGTCTCACACACGACTCTCATGAAGGCCTGCGAAATTCCCCTCACAGCCTTACATAACTCCAGGTGAACACGACTAACTCCACCACCCTCATTCCTGAGCAGGTGGAATGCAACGCTGCCAAGCTCAGGAGAAACAGGCGCGCTCTGCACTTTACCACGACACGCTCAGGAGCCCCAGGCAACCTGCAAGAACAACACAGACCAGTAAAGAGGAAAACCACTTGATGGTGATATAGCTAGTCCAGTTCTACACTGGAACACACTACAGAGTAGCAAAGAACTTTCAACACAAGTAACTGGACAACCTAAAAGTGAAAATCCCCACAACACTCTTCATTAAAGAGTTTATTTAGTCATCACCATTGACAAAGAGTTTCTTAACAACCACAACTGGACCACTGTCACAATGACACATAGGCCATGTACCAAAACTTGTTATTCTTCACTGTCCACCATAACAACGAAATTATTCCTGAAATTAAGATTTAAATGAATTTCAAATCCATTATGCAACCTTTTGAAGATACAAGTTTTCAGGAGGTGTAAATTGCCTCAGAAGCACTTTGAATCCACTATTAGCTTGGACAACAGCAAGCCAAGGGCTGAGGGTAGTGTCCTAAGAAGTTAACACTAACTCCTAACCCTATGAAGTTAACCCTAAAGCCTTAACCCTATGAAGTTAACTCTAAACCCTTAACCCTATGAAGTTATCCCTAACCCTTAACCCTATGAAGTTAACCCTAAACCCCTAACTCAAGATCCCAAGGGGTAAGTGTCCTGTAAATTTAACCCTAGCCTCTAACCCCAAGAAGTTGACAATTATTGTCATTACTAAGACAGGAAGCAACTAGCTATGTGCATGTTTGGGTATGTAAGAATTTGCATTAACACTGATCATACTCTGAGGACCTCTTGCCTCTGAAGGACCCTACAGAACTTCCCAGAGATTAATATGTCTCCAAAGCTAATGTGAAGGGGGAAACAGATATATATGTGCATATGTGTGTATATGTGTGTGCGTGCGCGTGTGCACCAGTTTGCAAGATGCACCTGAAATACGACCCGTGATTTCTCCAGCAGGTACGTCCTCATGTTGGCTCCGGTTATGTGGTAGCGCTTATCGAAGCCGATCTCAATGTACTTCCCAAAGCGACTGCTGTTGTCATTGCGTGTGGTCTTGGCGTTTCCTATGGCCTGTGGAGCAGACACAGGGGCAGTTAGCATGTAGGGGCAGTGGGCCAAATGTTTCAAATAATAAAATTTACTAGATCAAATCATGAATATATCAAATCAAACTGCCTAAGGGGAAGGAGTAGTCTAGAGGAGAGAGGTGGGTCAGGGTTCACCCTAGAGGAGTGTGTGGAGGGTCAGGGTTCACCTTAGAGGAGAGAGGGGGTCAAGGTTCACCCTAGAGGAGTGTGTGGAGGGTCAGGGTTCACCCTAGAGGAGTGAGTGGAGGGTCAAGGTTCACCCTAGAGGAGTGTGTGGAGGGTCAGGGTTCACCCTAGAGGAATGTGTAGAGGGTCAGGGTTCACCCTAGAGGAATGTGTGGAGGGTCAAGGTTCACCCTAGAGGAGTGTGTGGAGAGTCAGGGTTCACCCTAGAGGAGTGTGTGGAGGGTCAAGGTTCAACCTAGAGCGGAGTGGAGGGTCAGGGTTCATCCTAAAGGGCAGAGGGGTGTCAGGGTTAACCTTCATGATGGGGGTCTAACCTCCATGATGGGGTTGGATGCCAGCACTTTCTCCTCCACGTTGGCCTCACTGGCCGATCCACTGACTGTAGCGAAGTAACGCATCGCATACTTTGCTGAGACCGTTTTCCCTGCGCCGGACTCGCCACTGACGATGATGGACTGGTTCCTCTCGTCCCTGCAGTGGGCAGGATAAAGGGGAAGGGGAGGTTGGCACATCGGAGTATTCTGACAGGAAATGGACGAAGGATGAAGGATTCTGGGATGATTATGATGACTGAAGCCTGTCAGTCCATTTTTTCCACACTGTACAGAACAACCTGGCTTATTCCAGCAGTAAGGGGACGATGAGCAGTAAATGTCCTAAAACCTGTATAGGGCTTATGTGCTAGGGTTGCAGCGGTAATTGGTTTCACGGTATACCACGGTGTTAAAATGCATGGTTATCATATCATATGTACGTTTGCTTGTTACCGGTAAAAGGCAAGCCAACGGAGAAACTCATCCGTGCATGCGCAACTCCGCTCTGGTTCAGCTACTCAGCACACAGCGGTGAAAATGGCAGAAAGTGCATCACACTTAACAAAAAAAAGGCTAAACTAAAATCAGCGGCGAAAATGACATAATCGTGGTGGCTCCGCCCATGCGCCAGGGCCTCGCACGTTGTCGATTCGCGAGGTCGTGCACATACATATACTCAAAATAATTTGCTTTTTTATCACATTATTTAATGGTTGTTTATTTTCAAAACGCCCAATCTTAACGTCTTCACGTTCTCTCATGTTTCGTCCTGGAATTACAAGAGGCTTGAATTTGTTAACGTAATACAGGAGAACTGTTCAGTCAGATAGCTATTTGTTGTGAAACGAAGTAGTTACAATTTCAAGCATTTTCAAGTACTTTAGCCTAAATTCCAGCACTTTTCAAACCTGAAACACAAAGCAACATTAAAATTCATCAAGTAAATGTTCCTTCCCCTGTTTTTGAGGGGTGTTTCTTTATACTACCACATATCATTTCAGACAACACTGCAAAGAATGTGACACGCCAAGTATAAACGCCTCTGCCATTCGCGGAGGTTCGCTCGAGGTGTGCGGGGTCGTGTGCTACGGTCACTCGCGAAAATATAAACCTAGCTTTTTAAGGTCCTTGCTTTCATTGGATGTGAAAGACGGCATTAATTTACATGCGTTCATTTTCAAATTCTGATGTGCCTGTTTTCCTTATGTTAAAACCAATCTCGGTTTTAAAATAGAAATCTCTATTGTGAGGATCATGTCAGAAATAAATCCTCTCTTTCTGCAGTATCTGGTTAAAGGAGATATTTTGTATGCAATAGTTCCAGGTTTCTACAATAAATAGTTCACTGAACAAAAAAAAAAAAAACTTTTGTTGTAATTTCTTGAAGGGTCAGTGTATCTTTTAATAATATATGTAACTAATATATGTAACAAACTGTGATACCGTGATATTTTCTGTTATCATACCGTGAAAATCTCAGACCATTGCAACCCTACTATGTGCATACACAAATGTGTGCGAGTTATATACAAACCTCTGGAAAGATTTTGTTGTGATAGGATGAAAGAGAGAGAGAGAAAGGGAGAGAGAGAGAAAGAGAGAGAGAGAGAGAGAGAGAGAGAGAGAGAGAGAAACCAAGACAAAAAGAACTGTTCATGTCTCAGCTGCAGTGTGCAAGATCAACCTTTACCTTCTAATATGCACAACACACACACACCTGGCCATCTGCTTGTAGGCCTCCTCTGCCACAGCGAATATGTGAGGGTCCATGTCCCCCATGTTCTGGCCACTGTACGCATTGATGATTTCGGCCCCGTAGATAGGCAGTGTCTCATATGGGTTAATAGCTACCAGGACAATACCTGGTAACAGACAAAAAGATTCAAAATCATTACTACGTAGTCTCATTCTTCCAAAACTTGCATCGCAAAGTGACTAGGCTACAGCTGTTCAAAGCCTATAATTATACTGGGAAAATAAAGAAACTCTCCAAACGAAAATAAATACAAATATTAAATACTTTATAATATAAAGATTTGTGGTCAGGAGCATCCTCCAGTGTGTAGCAGTAGTCTGAGAACACAGTTCCATAATACTCCACTGTCCCATAATGATGAATATACTGGAACAAAAACGCATGGGTCATGGATTCAACCTTGGATGAATTCTAAAAACCAAACTGCAAAAATACAAATATAAACACAATTTTTTTGTCAGAAGCAAAATCACTGCTGACCAGTATTAAACAATAAATGTACTGACGGGAAATGTAGTTAACCAGTGCTTAAATGTACTGACGGGAAATGTAGTTAACCAGTGCTTAAAGGTACTGATGGGAAATGTAGTTAACCAGTGCTTAAAAGGTACTGATGGGAAAAGTACAAATGGTTACTGAAGTCAAACAGCACCGTAAAGAGCTTAGAGTCAATGAAGTCATATTTGAGGTTGTGTGTGTGTGTGTGTGTGTGTGTGTAGTGCAGTACACGTCGAAGAGCTTGGAGTCAATGAAGCACACTGAGGTGCATGTGTGTTTACCACAGTAAGTGTATATGAGCTTGGAGTCGATGAAGCGGACTTTGAGGTTGTGCAGGACTGCGGGTTCGTGCAGGTAGCTCAGGGCCGTCAGGTCGTTCTCCCCCACCAGGATGTCCGGGTTCCGCAGGTGCGGCAGGGTCTTCGTGCTTGGGTCCAACTTGTGCTGCAGATTCTAAACACACACACACACACACAATCTCAAGGGCGCTTCATCTAGTCCAAATGAAATCTAGTACAAAACATATCTGACATGAATGTAGAGGTTCTGAATCTCACATTTGAACTGTAAAATTGATAAATCTGTAAGAAGGGTATAAAAATATTAGATCAGCATTGTGACAGGGAACCGTTACTGTGAAACTAATGACTTAAACAGACTGAATATTTGTCAGGGTACAAAAACACAGTAAACAGTAGCTACACTGTAATGATACCAAGGAAAGTTATCATGAATTACCAAATTACCCTAAGAGCCATGTTACACCCAGCTGCACACAGGCTCGTACCTGTATGCTCCCTCCCAAACACACACACACACACACACACACACACACACACACACACACACACACACACACACACACACCCCTCACCGTTCCATCTTCCAGTTGCAGGTGTAGGATGCCGTCTCCCTGTTTGTAGTCTTTAGTGAGCTCAGCAGACTTCCACACCTCGTCAGGGTCTGGAATCCACACCCTTGCATACTAGGACATGTAGACACACGCACACACACACACGCACGCACAGACAAATAAGTGACCAATTTCATCTACCGAATGAATATTACATACAGGAAAAATAGACACACTTCTAGTCTACATAGCCTATCAGACAATACAATATCAGGACACATAAGAAAATGAACACAACCACTCCCAATACATCAATCACAAGAAATAACGCAGACAGCTCACTACCCCAAAACAATTGAACTGCAGCAGAGACCAAATGCCAAAGGGTTAGAGTTAGGGTTAAAGTAACCCTAGGGCTAGAGTTACGGTTGTAGTAACCCTAGGGTTAGGGTTATGGTTGTAGTAACTCTAGGGTTAGGGTTATGGTTGTAGTAACTCTAGGGTTAGAGTTAGGGTTGTAATAACTCTAGGGTTAGGGTTATGGTTGTAGTAACCCTAGGGTTAGGGTTATGGTTGTAGTAACTCTAGGGTTAGAGTTATGGTTGTAGTAACCCTAGGGTTAGAGTTAGGGTTGTAGTAACTCTAGGGTTAGGGTAATGGTTGTAGTAACTCTAGGGTTAGGGTTAGGGTTGTAGTAACCCTGGAGGGCAGTCAGTTGCATGACTGGGCTGCTCAGAGACACAAAGTCCATCAGCTGACACACGGCCATGTGAGTACAGACTAGAACCATCACATGGGCTAGGAATTCAGAGGGGGGGGAGCGAGAGAGGGAGGAGAGAGAGAGGGGGGGGAAGGAGGGAGAAAAAAGGAAAGAGAGGGGGTGCAGGAGAGAGGAAAAAGAAAAGACTGTAGTGGTATTTAAAGCTATTGGCTGTAAGACTGCCCTGGTGAGGGTAATTTCTTGATTTGGTTGATTAGTAAAGCTTCTATGCCCTGAGTGAGTGAAACAGGAGCTCTGAGTGTACAGAGAGCAGGACAGCCATCAGAGCAGAGCCCACAACAACTGAAAGGTCATACTCATAATAGTTATGATATACACAATGATTAGGACCCAACATGAAGAATCAATCACCATCACCAGGTGGAGAGACAGTGAGAGAGGGAGAGAGGGAATGAATGGGGGAGAGAGAAAGAGAGAGGAAGAGACAGGGAGAGAGAGGGGGAGAGACAGAGAGAGGGGGAGAGAGAGGGAGAGAGGGACTGAGTGTAACAGGGAGGAGTCTGGGCCTGGATCCTTCAGCAGAGGTATTCAGGTGGGAGCAGGAACAGATCCAATACAGCTTGAACAATTTCAGACTGCTGGTTCCTATGTGATGTATTTCCTTCAAACAACGTTAAATGCAACGTCAATGCAAACATGACCCAAACCCCAGAGAAAACTTTATAACTGTATAACTACTGAAACAATTCAAACAACTGTTTTGCTGTTCAAACTCACAACCTGAAGTCCCGTTGTGTGTGAATGGACAGCAGGGAGTCGGAGGTTCTGAGTCAGACACATTCCCTCATGAACTTGTTTGAACTTGGATCTGTGTCTACAGGTAAAACTCTTGAGAGCACAGAACACGACTGGAATTCCTGTCTTCAAGATCCCCTCTGGGGCCTGGTGGGGTAAGTGATGTGGGCTCCGTTACCCTGGTCACTAGTCTGGCACTGGCACTGCTGCATTAGAGGGAGTGTCAGCTAGGGTTAGGGTTAGGGTTACCCCCCCCCCCCCCCTCCTCCCTGTCATTAGCACTGTGTGACATGCACACACTCACGCACGTCTGAGGTTACACAGACAGTCCGATTTCTTCCATTTTAATGTCTGCTGTGGAAATACTCATTCAATCCAGTGGACATTTGCTTTATGAGATTTTAAACAGGTGTTACAATCACATCACTGTTGGCCTGAACACCAGAGCTTCAGTTAATCAGATTCCTAAAATCAGATATGCATGAAAACAAGACCAGTGACTAATGTGACATTCTGTAACATACATTTCATTTTAATATAACTATAAGTTAGCTAAGTAGCTAACCTATCCAAGTTAGCTAGCAAGCGGTAGGACATCATAATAAAATCAAGATAAATCGTGAAAAAAAATCAGGATAACAAATTTCATTTTTGACTGACTAGCTAGCTAGCTTGAGATTCAACCATGAGGTAATGTTATGAACTAAAATAGTCTTGTTAAAAATTGTTAAAAGCCCACTGTGAGGCTTATAAAGGGAGGGTACATATCCTTCAAAACCTGAAAATGAATTTTTAGCTATAACTAGTATAAATTCCATTAATGCATATTGCTATATACTATATTTTCTCCTTCTTTAATCTGGTTTCACTAACTGGTAAAATAACTGAATGGTCCAGGCAGAAGAGAAAAATAATGAATTACTCCACAAACAGAACCGAGGTTCACAGTGCTCACGCAAACACGAGCGCGGGTGTCATCAGGTCTACACACTATACCAATCACAGTTGGTCTTCCCCACTCTACCCATCGCAGCGGGTCTACCACACTTTACCCATCGCAGCGGGTCTACCACACTTTACCCATCACAGCGGGTCTACCACACTCTACCCATCGCAGGCGGTTCTACCACACACTACCCATCGCAGCGGGTCTACCACACTCTACCCATCGCAGCGGGTCTACCACACTCTACCCATCGCAGCGGGTCTACCACACTCTACCCATCGCAGCGGGTCTACCACACTCTACCCATCGCAGCGGGTCTACCACGCTCTACCCATCATAGAAGGTTTATCTCACTCTAGCAATCACAGAAGGTTTACCTCACTCTACCCATCGCAGCCATGATTATGTGAACACACACTGGCAGCTGAAGTGCTTCAGTAGTGCTGAATGCCAGCAACAGAATGTCAATATGGCAATCCACTGTCACTGTCCATCAATTAGCCAGTCATTACCTGTTAACACAGACTTTCAGACCATATCAGACCTGACTAATCAAATGTCACATCTGACACTGGAGTTCATCTCATATTTACGTATGTGAGAGGTACTGTGAAGAGTGTGTGTGTATGTGTGCGCGTGTGTGCATGTGTGTGTGTGTGGGGGGGTGGGGGGTGGGGGGGGGGGTGGGGGAGACCAGCGTTACTTGGGAAGACCTGCTCAAGAACTTGGCTCCTAGCAACAGAGGCAGGAACAAGAGCACTGTGAGTAAAAATAGATGCACAGTGAGATGATACCGTGAACATGGAGAGACACACACACACACAATCACATACAAACACACACACGATAACACACACACCCATATGATCACACATATTCACACACATACATGATCAGACACACGATCACACACCCACACAATCACACACCCACACAATCACACACCCACACAATCATACACACACACACACGATCACACCAACGATCACACACACACACACACACACGTTCACGCACACACATACGATCAGGCTCACAATCACACTTGCACACACATGATCACGCATGGGCACATGATCACTCACCATGATAATTTCCTGCTCTTCTCTTTTACAAACACTCCCACCCTAGTGGGGGCATCAGCTTTGAGTGCTGAGAGTGAAGTGTACACAACGTAAGGACCGCCCATTTTACAATGGAAGGGGTGAAAACCTGGAGAATTAAATGATTCACTTACAGGTGATTCACTTACAGGAAGAGGATTCATAACTTACAGAAAGTGGATTCATAGGACACACTTCAAATGCAGTCCTGGAGAGCAAAACTGTGCAACAGTGTGAACAGCCTGACAACAGTGAATGAACTGACTGAAAACACACACAATTTCACATTAAACCACACTAACTGTGCTCCAGCAATGGCTGGAGGAGACTGGGAGGCCCTCAGTGACACTGGACAGACGCCCACTCAGACGCTCAGATGCACCTCCACACATGTGCGCCCACGGACACACGCACACACGGACGCACATTCATTCATTAGTATGGCCAGTCAACCATGTGATGATCTCCCAGTCACGCGCTGTATGCAATCACTGGAGAGTTGTGCGTCCCTACCTCAGGGTGCGATGAGCACTTCAACAAACCAATCAGAAAGGCAGACTAACATTAGTTTTATGGCAACAGGTCTTGGTTAAGGTGGACATACAACTCCGCTATCTCATTAGTCAGCAGCCTACTTCCTACTATGATACGTTATGTAGCTACACATGTAGTCCACAGTGAAAGGCTCCAGAAACAAGCACACAGTGTTTTTAATGTTACAGAAATTCTCTTAAAGCTTTATTGTTACGGTAACTGACAGCACATGAAGCTCCTCACGTGGTGAAGCCACTGTCAACAGAATATATACATATGTACACACATACTTGTGTAAATACGAAAGAGACGTATATTAGAAAGTTTGTATCTAAGGGGTTAGAGACAGGGCTGGGATTAGGGTACCTATGACGGGACAGACCACATGGTCCCAGTCACTGGCCAAGATGGCATTAACTCTGCAGCCTCCCAAAGACACAGACTACTGTGTTCAGCAGACACTCCCTCTTCCTTCTCAGCATTCAGACACCACAGATGTAGATGCATCACAGGAACAGTATTGGCGTGAAAAAGCATTTTTCTGACAGATTAAATGGGGAGGGTCTATTTAGGTAGTTTAGTCACCCACAAGTCACCTGCTTCCACTCAGGAGCCAGTGAAGAGAGTGATTGTGCTTCAGAGTAAAGGGAGTGTTTCTGTCTGCTTCAGAATAAATGAAGTGATTGTCTGCTTCAGAGTAAAGGGAGTGGTTCTGTCTGCTTCAGAGTAAAGGGAGTGGTTCTATTTGGCTTCTCATTAAACCAGCGAGCAGAATGATGCTAGCAGGGCAAGTACAGGCAGATAGTATCAGCCATGCTGCAACCCTCCCACAAAGCACTATGCATGTCTACCTCAAGAAAAATGAGGTACAGGGACAGACATGTGAGGCTGTGATGCCAACCATACTGTCTTACTGTCTGGAAGCTTTGTGACTTGTTTGAAGAGGCATGGAGCAAATATGGTAGGTGTGGGGCAGATGTGGGGGTAGAGCCAGGGCAACAGTGGTAGGTGTGGGGCAGATGTGGGGGTAGAGCCAGGGCAACAGTGGTAGGTGTGGGGCAGATGTGGGGGTAGAGCCAGGGCAACAGTGGTAGGTGTGGGGCAGATGTGGGGGTAGAGCCAGGGCAACAGTGGTATGTGTGGGGCAGATGTGGGGGTAGAGCCAGGGCAACAGTGGTATGTGTGGGGCAGATGTGGGGGTAGAGCCAGGGCAACAGTGGTATGTGTGGGGCAGATGTGGGGGTAGAGCCAGGGCAACAGTGGTAGGTGTGGGGCAGATGTGGGGGTAGAGCCAGGGCAACAGTGCCACAGCAAGCATCCCACGGCTATAGCAGCCGAACAAACCAGTGCTAGTGCAATCCAGAGCAAACAGACACGGCAGGGAAACCGAGAGCTCCTCTACACTACTAAACTATGCGTGTGTCCCTAGACATTCAGGAAGTCAAAGCTACCAAACCACCACAAGAGAGAGGACATGCTGTAAGAACACCAGCCCTATTTGCTAGAACTCACATTCTGACTTCACCATACTGGTTCATCAAAGGTCACAGGGTGAGATGAACATTAAGTGGTCTGTCTAACAAACCAGCAGAACAAAGACAGCAGGTTGTGAGCCAGTGAGCAGCTCTGCTGCATTTCTGCCATTCATCCAACCAAAATCCCAAACCACCCTCCCAAATCACACTAACCCCAAACCCCAACCCCAAACACCCTCCCAAATCACACTAACCCCAAACCCCAACCCCAAACACCCTCCCAAATCACACTAACCCCAAACCCCAACCCCAAACACCCCCCCAAAATCACACTAACCCCAAACACCCCCCCCCCAAATCACACTAACCCCAAGCCCCCCCAAAATCACACTAACCCCAAGCCCCCCCAAAATCACACTAACCCCAAGCCCCCCCAAAATCACACTAACCCCAAGCCCCCCCAAAATCACACTAACCCCAACCCCCCCAAAATCACACTAACCCCAAACCTAACCCCAACCCCCCCAAATCACACTAACCCTAAACCCCCCAAAATCACACTACCCCAACCCTAACCTCCCCCAAATCACATAACCCCAAACCCCAACCCTAACCCCAACCCCCCGCAAATCACTGACCCCAAACCCCAACCCTAACCCCAACCCCCCCAAATCACATTAACCCCAAAACCCAAGCCTAACCCTAACCCCAACCTCCCCCAAATCACATTAACCCCAAACCTAACTACCCCAACCCCCCCAAATCACACTAAACCCAATGCTAACCCCAAATTCCCCAAAATCACACTAACCCCAACCGCAATCCCCCCAAATCACATTAACCCCAAACCTAATCCTGTTACACTAACTGAGCACCTCTGGTGCACTTCTGCCTTTCATCCAAAAGCAAAGAACACACAAAAAGACCAACTCATCACATCAAAAACAAACACTTACTTTCACAAACTCAAATTCCAACTCCTCGTTCATTTTTACACAACAATGGTGTGCTGCATTCTGAAGACAAAGGCCTTGGCACCTGGTTCTGGAAATGTGTGATATCTCCAGAGGGTCTTCAGTCTATCTGACTGCAGTTTTATTCCCAGATGAATGTCCAGAAACAACTGGGTCTTCAGCTTCTGCCTCGCTGATCCTCCCCTACTGGTTTGCCACTCACTCTGATGCTGTATAGCTAACAACATTCAGCGTTCATGATGAGAACGAGCAGCCAGACCCCTCCAGCATCACATGAGATGGAATAAAAGGTTTGTTGTGAAATGGATTTGTAAAAAGGACTGTCCAATATGGCTTACATCAACACCAACTCTGGTTCAGGGCCTGGAAGACTATAAATCAAAAATATCTCATCCTAGTTGGACAAAATCATATGCAGTGGATCACTTTGATATTCATTTAGCCCATCATAGCACAATACAATTTCCATCGTAGAAAAACAGGCAAAGCTAAGCACTTATTTATCATAATCAAACTCTGAAACCACAGTGAAACACAAAAATGTAATTCAAATAACCAGCAGTGTTTTAACATGGAGCAAGATTACAACATCCTGAGCATTGTGCAGCACCTTTTTGACTTTCACGCCTAGCAGTCTCCACCCTAACTATCTCTACACTAACCCCAGTCTCCACCCTAACCATCTCTACACTAACCCCAGTCTCCACCATCTCTACACTAACGCCAGTCTCCACCCTAACTATCTCTACACTAACCCCAGTCTCCACCCTAACCATCTCTACACTAACCCCAGTCTCCACCATCTCTACACTAACCCCAGTCTCCACCCTAACCATCTCTACACTAACCCCAGTCTCCACCCTAACTATCTCTACACTAACCCCAGTCTCCACCCTAACCATCTCTACACTAACCCCAGTCTCCACCCTAACCATCTCTACACTAACCCCAGTCTCCACCCTAACCATCTCTACACTAACCCCAGTCTCCACCATCTCTACACTAACCCCAGTCTCCACCATCTCTACACTAACCCCAGTCTCCACCCTAACCATCTCTACACTAACGCCAGTCTCCACCCTAACCATCTCTACACTAACGCCAGTCTCCACCCTAACTATCTCTACACTAACCCCAGTCTCCACCCTAACTATCTCTATCTCATTTGAGTGTTGTTGATGATGATGAAGATGATGATAAGAGTGGAGGTGCTGCTCTTCCTCCTGACAGGAAGTGTGGAGCAGAACTCTGTGTCACTACTGATTACAAAATGACTCCCTCCCAACACACGTTTTATCTGGCAACTTGGGACACACACACACACACACACACACACACACACACACACACACACACACACACACACACACACACACACACAAAGCAGCGAGTGTTCTCTAGGAGCGTTATAAATGGGCCTACATGGTCAGAGATCGGGGAGCCAAACGTTCCACAAATAACATCCTGCTGCGCCCAGGGACAACCCCACCTTTACCAACGCACACCTATGCAGAGCACGTCTACCACAACACAGCTTTTAGAACCACTATGATTTTCCAATGTCGCCATGTCACTAGCAGGTCACAGAGGGAATTAGAAGATTGTTCCAGGCTGCAATGGCCACGCGGGCGATGCTAATATGGGGGATGGGAGGGTTTCTTCGCCTCTCCCGTTCTTTCAATCTCTTTTCTGCTGTGCCAAATATGTTCTGTCATCATATTTTGACATCACTACCATCGTCACTGTGGTATTATCCCGTTACTTCGACTAAAATAGAAAATATTTTAGCGGGCACCCCGGCCCAAGCAGACACGCCTTAGTGCAGCCCATGAACCTGCAGAGCTGCACATTCACAACAAGCAGGTGTCGTCATACAGCTCATGACGTCAGCGGCGGTCGCAGCATCACGAAGCATCACGCACGCGCTCGCTTATTCCTCCCCCCTGCAGTCTGCGCTCAGCTCAAGCTGTGACCGACAAGCCTCGCGCAGATGTCATTACCTACTTTCAAGGCCTTTGAAATTTTCCACACAGCTTTCACGTTCGTTTCATATTTAATTTTATTCGTTTCCGAGGATTTCCATGGGTTTTTTCCCCATTGTTCTTCTAGCAAAGGCTGTATGTGAGCTGATGTTCTCAGACGATCAGAGCGACGGCCATGTAATAAACGCATCTCTGACATCCGACTCACGGTTCTTGTTCTCTTTCCATGGTTCATAACGCCCTGGCAATAATCTATGTGCACGCGAAGCGCAAATCGTTGCTAGCCTAATTTAACATTTCAGCGGCGCCCAAATCTAACCTCTCTTTATAGCCTATGTTTAATCAGGGGAAATATGATGTCACTCTAGGATACTGCTGAGTAGAACTGATAACAGTACGCGTAGGCTATGTGGCACTGACATGATGACACTGTGGATTCATTCATTACGGTTCTTTCGCTCAGTTAAACGACTCGAACTCTTTTCACTCCTTACAGTATTACAGTGTCTACTGTCCTTGACAGACACTGCAGTCGTCTTTTGTTTGAGCGAAGACCATCCAGGATGGAGTGTGCCGTCTCTCTGAAATGAACGCCTAGATTACCTTTGTATACAGCTCCGACGCAGCCATGGCGGGATCCTGCTTCAATCTCAGTTTAGGTGAACATCAGCGTGACGCGCCTTTTCAATTAGTCTTTACGCCGCTTTCCTTGAGGGCAGCCAAACCCTTAGGTGACTTTATCCCCGGTGTCTTATATCCTGGGCCGAACGCTGCGTTTTTTTCATTCCGCGAAAATCACGTCCCTCTGTGCATTCTGGGTACAATGGATAAAACAGTATAGAGCAAGACCGAGTAGAAGAGCGGAACACGCCTGCCCCCTGGTGGTCACATCCCTCTAATGTTTCGTGACACTTCACGATTATTGAAGTTCAGGGGGATTATAACGGGTGTACGGGGCAGGCACAAAGTATGAGGCCTGCCCGATCAGCAACAGCTGCTCTCGGGAGTTTAACTCAAATGTCAAACTATTCATGCTTGAGTCGTTTGAACTGTAAGAGCATATTCTGTCCCTAAATATTCGCTATTTCAGGAAACATTAAAATGCTTAATTCAAAACGCGTAATCCAAGCTCGAGAGCTGTTGTTGATTAGATCAGAGGTCACCAACCACCGGGCCGCGAACCGGTACCGGTCCGTGGGTCATTTGATACCGGGCCGCACAGAAAAAAAATTATCGACGATCAGAGTCTGAGAAATGTTTTATTTTGAAACAAATTTCAAATTCGGGGTTTCTTCCCAATTACATCCGTCGGTGCGTAGGCTATGGTGAGTTTTATTTTTATACGCTTTATATTTGTTTTTATGCCAATCGTATTATTTTATTTCGTCGTATTAACCCCCCACCCTTTAAAGGCTGGTCCGTGAAAATATCGCCTGACGTAATCGGTCCGTGGCGCAAAAAAAGTTTGCGGACCGCTAGATTAGATAATACATCAGTAGGCTACATCAAATGCTATATATTGAATATAACACCAGGCTTCTTTAGTTACAACACGTTAGCATAGGACATATTTTTGTGTTTGTATGTTTATAAAACTTTAAAAAATAATATAAAATATAGAGCCTATAAAGGTATTTCACTCATTGTAACGTTCTTTGAATTTCAGCACTGTAGCTACCACCTCTAACGCTGAAAGGCTGAATAACAGATTAATAAAGCTGTCCCGAACTCCACCGTGATTTGTATTGGAGTTACTGGATCCTACACGTAGGTTGTGGAAGTGTCTACAGATCCACCATCTCCCAGTTTACCTCTCACCACTGAGCAAGTCATCATCTCCTGTATGCATCATGTAGTTACGTAACTGGTTCCTGCCGAAGCCACACCCCCAGTCATTCCTCTCCACCAATACCAACCGTGTGCGCAATTAGTCGCTTCACGCTGTTTACCTCACCCAACACCTGCGACCTTTGGTTTATTTTTAGTCCTGGAGATTTTAAGAATGAAACTATTAGAAGACGCCAGGACTTGAAGCCAGAATACATAAATATTTTATATCATCCATCTTCAGTTACCAGGTTAATATATTAATTTTAAGTGCAACCTGCAAAGGTTTAAGCAGTTTAACAGTAAACATCGCTAAACCATGTTAACCAATTTCAAATCCTATTAATCATCTATTTAAAACATAATGTCAGACAAGACACTAATATTAATATTATCTTTTATTTTAATATACAGGTCAATATCTTATTTACATTGATCATTTCTAAGAACACCAGCAAAGAACCATGAACAGAAGTGAAAGAAAATAACCACAGGTGTGAAAACTGTTTACAAATCACAGGATTGAAAATTGATCCGCATTTGCATGTGCACCTGCACGTGTTTACATTATGCTTCAAAACAAAGAAAAGACCTCAGGGAGACAGTGCCTCAGAGAGACAGTACATCAGGCTGACAGTGCCTCAAGGTGACAGTACCTTGGCGAGACAGTACCTTTGGGAGACAGTGCCTCAGAGAGACAGTACCTCAGGCTGACAGTACCTCAGGGTGACAGTACCTTGGGGAGACAGTACCTCAGGGAGACAGTACCTCAGGAAGACAGGGGAGACAGTGCCTCAAGGACACAGTGCCTGGGGGAGACCCACATTCATACTAAGCCAGCATACAGGATTCATTCCACTCTAGTTTGCACCCTAACCCTAGAACAGACATTGGAAAACTACGGCCTGTTATACTTTTTAGTCCGGCCCGCCGAACTTGTCCAAAGTATAGTAAAACCTCATTCATTTCTCCTTTGACCCTTTCCCCTGTAGTACCCGCGATTCCCCAATAGACTAGTCCAGACATATTGACTTCTGTTGGAGTGTAATTTTTCCGCTGCCATTTTCGCCCTTTGAGCGGACCAAAGAAAAGTGGAATGCCGAGTGTTTAAAAAGGAGTGGACAACTAAATATTTTTTCGCACAGCATGGGTACAGTAGCTTAATTAACACGCTGCACATCGCTCTTAATTTAAAGAGCCCTTTCTAGTTTCTGCTGCAGGCAGGATATTTAATGCAGTCTATCTCTCAGGACAATCCGTCCTTGATTTTGCGGGGTTTAGAGCAATTAGAAATTATTGAGCTTGAGTATTTCGTTGGGTAATAATATGTTTTGAATCTTTTTCCAGTAGCCTAAATGTTGATTTAATTAACTTTGCACCTTCAATTGAAATGTATAAAAATAATAAATTAAATTACGTGTCCAAATGCTCCTGACCCGGCCCCTCTGTCAAATTTTAGAACCCATTGTGGCCCGCAAGTCAAAAAGTTTGCCCACCCCTGCCCTAGAGTGACCCTAACCCTAGTTACTGTCTACTGACACTCAGTGGCGGACTTAGCAATTTGGGGGCTCAAGGCGAATTTAGCTAGGGGGCCCATCAACATTAATATGCGAGAAATAAGTCAGCTAATCAGGGGGCCCCTACAGTGGGCTGCAGTGGGAGGGGCCCAAGGCAGTTGCCTAGCCACGCCTCTATGCAAAGACCGCCTCTGCTGACACTAAGAAAGTAGTAGTGGAATTTCTCACATGATGCTGTTAACCATATAGGCCTATAACAAAAATAATAAGATTAATTCATAATCTCTCAAACTTTACATCACATTACACATCACAGCTATCGACGGAAGAAAGGAGATGACAATCTTGAGATAAGAGGTATATTTAAAATAGAATTTCAAGAGCTGAGATGAAGAGATTGGGATAATGTGTTCTACAATTTCGGGATATGACACAGACACCAATCTGAACTTGAGGGTAGAGAGGAGACCTGCATCAGAAGACACAGGTGTACTTTTGGGGCAATATGAGTGTGGCAGTTCAGTTGGGTAGGGAGCAGGGGTGTAGTGGGGGGGGGGGGGGGTCGCGGGGGAACACCGTCCCCCCACTTATTTTAACTGGATGTTGCTCTTGCTGAGACTGTTACGTCAAACTAGGCTTATACATGATGCGTTAGTAATTCGTCAACTCGCCACCCCCCCGCTCAACAACTTACACTCCCCCCCGCTCAACAACAACAACTTACGATCGGCTCCCTCCCCCCAACCTCAACAATTAAGAAGTGCTACACCGCCACATCAAAAACGACCCACTTATTTTTTTAGGACTGCACCACTGGTAGGGAGGGGCAAGACCGTACCAAGCTTTGTAAGTTAGCAGGAGTTTAAACTGAATGTACTGAGGAAAAGAGCATGTGGATATAGAACTGTGTGGTTTGAGCTGGTTTTTCTAATATGCAAGAGAATTCTAGCAACTGAACATTGAACATATTGAGTGGATGGTTTTGTTTGGAATGCCAATAAAGTAACCTAGTCAGGAGGTGTTAAAAGTGTGATCCAGTCTCAGCATCTTGTCTGGAGACAGGAGAGGAGTGCAAAATAAAAAGGAAGTGATCATGCCAGTGTCAGGGAAAAGGGGGGTTTAATGAGTAAAGTGCACAACACAAACCCCATGACATAATCCAAATCAAGGAAACAATAATCAGCAGTCAACTGGTGCAAAGACAGACTAATGACCCTCAGGTGTTGGGATCCTAATAGGCCCCGCCCATCTGAGGGACAAAGACTGCCACTGCAGATGGAGGCGACCAGCAGGGGGCCTCCATACCAGGACAGAGACCATGAGCCTAAGTTTAGCAATACTGTGGAGGTGTTAAAAATGTATTTTAATCAGTGAATTCAGTGGGGTTCACAGGAGAGTGAGGAGTCAGATTCCAAACTGCGGTGTTTGACCAAGACACCATCCAGATGGAGTTTAAAATCAGAGAATCAGAGAACTAAAACTTATTTTTTGTATAAGGATTTAAATTTAGGAATTTTAAGCTCATTGAGTATTTGAGATACAGAAGAGTTATGCAGGGTAGTGTTAATATAACAATGCAAATTGACACTATGCCCTGGACAGTCTGTGGTGCAACGTGACGTTGGTGGATGGAACGAGACATGATGTCCCAGATGTGCTTGATTGGCTTTACGTCTGGGGAATGGGCAGGCCAGTTCATAGCATCAATGCCTTCATCATGCAGGAACTGCTGACACACTTCAGCCACACACATGTGGCCTAGCATTGTCATGCATCAGAAGGAACCCAGGGCCCTGCACCAGGATATGGTCTCACAATGGATCTGAGGATCTCATCCCGGTACCTAATGGCAGTCAGTGTACCTCTCGCTAGCACATGAAGGTCTGTGCAGCCCTCCAAAGAAACACCTCCCCACACCATTACTGACCCACTGCCAAACTGGTCATGCTGATTAATTTTTAAAATCTAGATTAATCTCACTGAAATCTTGAAATTAATTTCGATTAATCTAGATTAAAATGGCTCATTCAGAATATGCATGCTAACCCAAGTAATGACTAAAAGTCAGTCTTTGAGATAGGGTTTCTTAATACAGAGGGTGCATTAGACATTAGACCAGGCTAAATGTACTAAATGTTGGCTTACATTTCAAATCTCATGTTTAACGGAATAAACATGTTATCAACCCCTTTTAATGTACAGTATGTAGGCTTACAAATTCATGTTTGACTGAATATGCCCTCTTAAAGTATGTAGGCATACAGTACTATTTTCATGTTTAACTGAATAAATCGTTGAACACGAGTAGCCTACATTTTATTGAGCATGTTTTTTTTTCTTCAAGTACCAAAGTAGAACAGCTTTTTCAAGCAGTCATTGATGCATTTTGGAAACAGGAGATGAGCCCATGGTCCAATGCACCCTCTGTATTAAGAAACCCTATCTCAAAAACTGACTTTTAGTCATTACTTGGGTAGCACGCATATTCTGAATGAGCCATTTTAATCTAGATCAGTCTAGATTAATTTCAAGATTTCAGTGAGATTAATTTAGATTTAAAAAATTAATCTATGCCCACCCCAAATATATATATATATTGTATGTAAGACTCAAGGAACTGTTTGTAAAATGGACCAAACCAGAGGAACATACAGTTCAACAAATGGCAGAAAGACTCATCTTGGAGCAATTTATGAGGATGGTAAGCCCAGACATGGCAGTGTGGATTAAGGAGCATGACCCTGAAACAGCAGAGGAGGCCGCCAGACTGGCAGAGGTCTATATCTCAGCACGGAAAAGCACCAGGGGCAACCGCTTTAACCAGTGTTGGTAGCGCATTCTGGTTTCCATAGAGAATTGACCAAAAGTAATGGCAACCTGTTTAGTTTTAACCACTGTAATTGTAATTGACTTCTTGTACGGTTGTCTGACGACCGTGCCATGCTCCTGTAACCGAACTGAGGAGGGTGATTGGTATTTCCCAGTTGTAGCAAATAATGGTGTGTGGGTGACTGAGTGAGTGAAGGGGAGATTGCTCAGGTGATACCCAAGAATGTGGTTCAAGTCCTTGTAATTTGGCAGGCAGCCCAGGTGCTAGTAGATAAAGGAGGCACACAAACGTTGGTCCTAGAGAGCTTAGTTCCTGAGGCAGAAGGGATGGAGCAGGTACCAGTTATGGTTTGTTGTGTACATGGGGATGTTGGTCTACAACAGTGGAGGTTTTTCTAACAGTCATTTGTCAAACTTTTCTGTGCTGTTGCTTTAGCTTCCAGTTTAGCACATCCGGTGGTGTTAGGCCAGGACCCGACCATTGTGTGATCCGATTTCACAGGTAAAGATATGTAATGTAGTACCAAGAGCCCAGGATATTAAGGACAGCTGGATAGAGTTGTCTTTTGCTGACTCTGTGATTGAGAGGGAGCCAGTTAACGCCTATAAGTCCAGTAGAGAACCGAAGAGAAAGCTACGTGGCTTTGGTTGTGGTACCGGATGGCTTGCGCCATTTTTTTGAAGGGGGGAGGAAATGTAACGGAGCTCTCATCTGTTCCATGTTGCAAACTATTATAATGGACAGAACCACAAGACGACCTCAGTTTTAAAGACTCTTTTATTGAAACCCACAGGACTGCAGTTGGACCTTGTCAGAACGCTGAAAAACAAAACAACTGTGATTATCTTGCACTATTCAGGGTGGCCAACTGATAGTGTAGAATATTACAAAAATTCCATGCATTTTTAACTGTTTATTGTATGTTTTGAAAAGTCGTTCAACTTACCTGTTTGTCCCAGCATGTTCGCAGCCTCTTGCAGGTCAAAGGACCTGAGGACCTTTGTGGGGTTTTGTAGTCTGAGGTTGGGTTACAGGTGGAACGTTCCATTTCGGATGTTTGAGCCGGAGAGTGGACCTGCTTTTATAGTTCTGGATCTAAAAAGGGGATTCCAGCATGTTTTATTATGAAATGTTTTATATTCATACTAAAATATTGCTTAAATAATAAAATGTTGGATTTAAGATAAAATAGAAGAAGGTAATTATAACCTGTGCATTTTAAACCTTACCTGCGGGCATGCCCGTCAGTGGTTGAGTCCAAGGTGTAATGTTTGTAAAAGGCAGAACTCTGTGAGGAGAGAGGGCTGACTTGAAATGCAGAGGAGTGAGGGCCTGGTTGACATGTGTTGATTGAGTTCATTAGTTTATGTTAACTTTTTTTTTGTTTTTTTGTGCATTCTTTATTAATGTTTGTTGGGTTCCAAGGCACTCTTCACGGTGAACTGAATAAAGTGGTAGATTGGAACTTCCGGTTCTGTTTTCTCAGTTTTTTTTGCAAGCGCCACTCGGCTATCCTGCAACAGGAGAGCAGGGGAATGAAAGTGAGCAGGAGTAAAACAGAGTACATGTGTGTGAATGAGAGGGCAGACGATGGGCAGGGCCAGTTACAAGGAGTTGATTTGGAGTCGAGGGTACAGAGTAATGGAGGAAGTGAAAGAGGGGTAAATAAGAGAGAGCAGGCAGGGTGGTGTGGATGGCATAAAGTGTCTGGGGGTGATCTGTGATAGAAGGGTGTCGGCTAGAATGAAAGGAAAGATCTATAGGACAGTAGTGAGACCTGCTATGTTGTATGGACTGGAGACAGTGGCACTGACAAAGATACAGGTGAGGGAGATGGAGGTGTCTGATGAAGATGTTGAGATTCTCATTTGGAGTGACGAGGAAGGATAGGATCAGAAATGAGTTTATTAGAGGATCAGCACATGTAGCATGTTTTGGAGATAAAGTTAGAGAAGCGAGATTGAGATGGTTTGGACATGTACAGAGGAGGGAGGAGAGGTATATTGGTAGGAGGGTCTTGAGAATGGAACTTCCAGGCAAGAGGAGGAGAGGTAGACCTATGAGGAGGTTTATGGATGCAGTGGTAGAGAATATGAGAGTGGCTGGTGTGTCAGTGGAGGACAGTCAGGACAGGGTCAGATGGAGGAGTTGGATCCGCTGTGGCGACCCCTAAACGGGAATTGCCGAAAGAAGAAGAAGATGGCTGGTCAAGCACACTGAAACAAATATAATGTGACCTGTGTTCTGATGAAGTGGGCTGTGTTAGGTGTAGGGGTTAGGGTTAGATTAGGATTTATGGTTAGGTTTAGTGCACTGGTCTACTAAATATTTGTCGGTGGGCTTGTTGTTCTCTTTGCAGGGGGGAAGGGGAGGGGGGGGGGGGGGGGCAAGGATGCTGGACAGACCTGGCAGACCCAAATGTATCATGAGGGTTTGCTGGGAACGTTTGGCAGATGAATCCGTCAGAAGGATCTTCAATTCCCACATACAGCATTGCTTTGACCATATCGTGAGGGAGGCCACAGACAAGTGTGCCATGTTCCATACCTCCATTGTCGATACGGCGGACTGGAGCTGTGGCCGTAATGTTGTTGGTGCCTGTTGTGGTGGCATCCTGGGTGGCTGAAGAAAGAGTCCTAGCGGGCCTGGCTGCCTTGTGGGACTCTCAAGACAGCAGACGCATACTGGAAGACCAAGCGGATGACAGGGAGGAGTTTGGTGAGGTCATGGAAAGTGACATTCGGTCAGCTCCGAAAAGATTCTGGCAAACTGTCAGGCAACTCAGGAGAGGAAAGCGGTTTGCTCAAGCAGTCCACGTGTTTTTTTGGATTTGGGGAAGGCATTCGACCAGATCCCTTAATCCTCTGAGCTCAGTAGCAGACAAAAAAGCGCTGCAGAGGGTGATCAACTGGTTGCTCCCTGCCCAGCCTGGAGGACATTGCCACCTCTCACTACCTCAGAAGGAGGGTCAGTATCAACACGGATACATCCCACCCCAGCAATCACCTGTTTGACCTGTTACCCTCAGGCAGAAGGGTAACAGGTTGCACAAAACTCATACAAGTAGGCTCAGGGGCAGCTTTTACCCAAGAGCCATCACTGCACCAAACAACATGTAAATAATGGCAATAAAGTAAATTCCCAACCCATGTAAAATACTTCCCACATGCAAAGTAACATACACTGTAAATAGCTTGTGCAATATTCAACATATCACGTAAGCAATCTACTGAACCATTGTTGTGGCACTTTGTCGTTTTATGTTGTGTGTATATTTATTGTGGGGCAGTCATGGCCTAGCGGCTAGGGAACTGGTCTTGTGACCGGAGGGTCGCAGGTTCGATCCCCAGACCTGAGGCCATGACTGAGGTGCCCCTGAGCAAGGCCCTAACCCTCAATTGCTCACTTGTATAAAAATGAGATAAAAATGTAAGTCGCTCTGGATAAGGGCGTCTGCCAAATGCCATAAATGAATAAATGATTGTGCTAACAAGCACCTTGGAGTAGAATCAAATTTCATTGTAATGCAACTTATAATGACAATAAAGGCGATTCTGAATCTGATTCTGATCACTGTAAATTACTTGCTGCAAAAAATGTTGGTTGATTTCCTTGTCGAATATAGTGGTCTGAGGTTCTAAAAACAGGAAGCAGTAAAGTTGCTGCTGAAGGAATGTTTGATCCAGCCCCACAGTCTTTTCTAATGAGAGATCTGTATCGAGTGACATTCAAATGCAAGATATCGGTATAGGCTTGGTACCAAAACCACTGGTATCATGCCATCTCCAATATAATTTAGATTTGTATAAGTAGGGTTTTTGTATTACTGTATAGTTAATTGAAAATGTTTCAAGCAGTTAATACAAAGTCTCTGTGTAAACCAAACATTCTACATGAACCTTCTTTATTGAAATTGATACAGTGTTGGTGTGGAGGGACCTCTAAGGTGTTCAATGAGGTGGTCACTGAGGAACATACTCTTTCTACTTCAGCTCCATTGATGTGAGGAACAACCATCCTGTAGCTTGTCCATGAAGGAAAAGATCCAACATTGATTTTAGAAACAGTGAATGTCAGCAATGTGTTCAGTAATGTAGCGCGTGATGGAGTCAGTGTGCTCAGTGATGTCAGTGTTAGCTGAATTACAAACTACCCACCAGTCTGTGGATGTGTGTGAGGATGGCCTCCACTGGTAACTAGATTGGGGAACCAGAATTTCCTATTTAAATCTTTGTTTGTATGCAGGCAGGTGGAAAATGGAGGTGTGATCTGAAGCTGGACAAGGGGTTAGAGCCCACAGTGTAGCAGTGATCTGATCAGGGCAGAAGGTTGCAGCTCACAGTCAGTGCACATGACCTACCCTTGTGACTTATCTACCTGCAGTGGAATGCTGACTGTATTGAGGATGAACTCTCTAGGCAGAAAATAAGGTCAGATTTAACTCAATTTCATTTGAGTGCATAATATTAACTCAAATGCTGCCTGAATGCATGCGACTACAGTTTCTGTTCATTTCTGGTCATTATTTTGATTGTAAAGACTGTGATAAACTGTTGTTTGTGTTATTTTTCTTAGAGGTGTCAATTTCAGGTTCAGAGATTAAAAGTCCTCATCAGGATTTTGCTCAGGCTTCCTGGATTGTGTTGATTCCACTAATTTTACCTGGATTGCTAATTAGAAAATCTAGCATGCTTGAGCAAAATCCTGGTGAGGACTTTTAATCTCTGAAACTGGAATTGACACCACTAATTTTTCTTTCCAAAGGTTCAAGTAAACACTTTCAAAAACACATTCAGCTGGGGATAAACATTGCTATTTTCTGATGCAGGTCAAACTTTCTCGAGGGGGACTAACAGACAATTCTGGGGAAGATGTTCTTAACCAGATTTGAATGACAAAAGGAGTTCACCTAGGTTACTTAGGTTCTGTGTATCTGACCAGTAAAGCATCCAGATGGCTCTGACGTACCTTGTGTTGTCACACCAGTATTTAATAAATCCTATTAATGAGCCTAAATTATGTTTGTCAACATCAGAGGAGGTTGCAAACTCTGCGGCTCGTAGTGAAGACCCAGACGTGAAGGACAGTGGTTAGATCTGCAGGCACTGTGGCTGGGAAACTCCCCCACTCCCCGCTGAACTGGGATCAGTGGGAAACACTCCCACACCCCCGCTGAACTGGGATCAGTGGGAAACACTCCCACACCCCCGCTGAACTGGGATCAGTGGGAAACACTCCTACATCCCTGCTGAACTGGGTTCTGGCTCACGTCTCCATCCCTGAACTCACCCGGTCCGTGTTCACACACTCCACATACCAAAAATGACTTTCATGTAAGTTGTTTTATTGTACTTAAGGGTCACGGGACCATAAATTCAGCTGCAAATGTTGTCCATGTTTGCTTTGTATTTCATGTAAAAAAAGAAAATGTGTTTGTTTAAAGACGACTTCATAGATATATATATATAGATATATGTATATATATATATATTTCTTTTATTTCAGATCTGAATATTAAAGTCAAAAATACACAGTATGATTGAAACATATTGCACTACGTCAATGGTGAGCACAACGGGCGTCACATGTGCATTAAATGAAATATCAATTTAAATATTAAATAACTGACAAGGTAAATATGTAAACACTAAGCTAATTAAGATTCTTTTCTATTGCAACACTTCCGATTAAAGTGGTTCGGTAACAGTACAAAAAAAAAAAGAAACAGTAAAACAATACTACTTTCCTTCCAGTTCCGGAGGTACACGGCGGTCTCCGGAGGTACACGATGCACTACCCAAAGTCTTCTATTCTTTCGGGGATTATCCATTACTGTTGCCATTGTTGTTTATTTTAAAATGTAATCTTAATTTTTTAAATGGCCTGTTGATTCTGCCCCTTTTCTACAAACTGCACCAAAACCCTGAAAGAGACTTAAAACAGCAACCAAGTCCAAAGACATCCAAACATCCAAAACGCTGGACACCAGGACACATGAGCTGATGATGTGGCTGAGGATGTGGTTTAATGGCTGATTAATATTACTGGTATGATGTAAGGGGGAGTATGTCCCTGTCGGAGGGTGGGGGGTGGGGAGGTGGGAGACACAGGACATACACCCCCGCTCCCCTTCAAAGCCAAAGGAAAGATGGGCGGGGTGGGGTATTTTGATTCAGTAAGGCCCCTATGCTGGAGTGAGATTAAATTAGATCAGATTAGGTCAGACTTGGCTGGATTAGCATCTGGGAGAGAAGGGGGGGTCAGCGGGCGATTCTGTGAAGGACTTCAGCTCATAGGCAGCACCACTGTCCACTTCCATGGATTTCCGGGAGAACAGGAGACGGACGTCCCGATGGAGGTAGATCTTTCCAGATCTGGAGCTCTGGAACCTGAGAAACATTGGCAGAAAGACATTAAAAGTGTCAATAAAGTCAAACTCCAGCCATAAAATCATCTGGATTTTGAGTGAATACAGACCGACACTCATGTGGTAGAGAGAGACAGGTGTCCTTACCTCAGGTGAATGAGGTAGCGCAGACTCCGCCCCTGGCCCAATGGAGGGAGGGGCTTCTTGTTGTTTCCATTGAATTCGCGTTTGACAGGGACAGAGAAGGTCCTCTGCCTCAAGAATGTCTGATGGGCAGATGGCATCTCCCTCAGATCATACATCACCACAAACATCTTCACCACCGTCTGGTTGGGGTTGAATAAGGTCTGAGACAGAGCACACAAGAGGAACAGAATTCAGGATTTGAACAGCTACACATTCACATACAACCTGCTTCCTCCTCATATTAATTCAGAAGCAGTTTGCTTGCACAAATGACCTCTGTCCCAACGCTTTAGTTTCTATGAAAACTGCATTTCAGAAAAGTTTTGGAAACCTGTACGTCTTTTACTACAGTTCACTGCATTTACTTACTTGGAATCTTTGGATATATATGGACACACTTTTAACGTGGAATTCCACCTGTGCTAAAATTTAAAATGCTATGGTTTACCACCAGAGGGCATTCTGCCCTGTTGCTGTGACTGTGTGCACCAAAGATGAATAGAGAAATGGAATACTCAGCACCACACACCACCAACACCCCCCCAACACTTACCACTTGAATGGTTCCTGACGGAGGCACACGGTAGCCCCTCTTTCCCAGGGACTCCAAGTTTATGACACCCTGCAGGGTGAAGAAAGAGTCAGGGTTAGGGGAAAGGTCAGCAGAGGTCAGTGTTCTGAAGCAAAGCTTTCACTATGTGCTGGACAGTGATCCTCCAGAAGAACTCTGAGGTATCATCACTCATTTTAAATCTCTAAATACAGCAGAATACTGGCAATGTCAGAGATTCCTGCCCTTCAGGAAAGCTTTGGATGAGCTGAGCCTAATGGATTAGAGCAGGGGCACACTAAACTCAGTAGTGCCATCCACTGGACTATGATGGATAACCACAAAAGCTTGGAAAGAAAAACAAGGACAAAATAAAACCCTCTTATAACATCAACAAGATACCACACTGCTGAAAAGCACACAATGCGCTATCGCCGCGTGAGACATTATCACCGTGTGAGCTGTTATTGCTGCGTGAGAAATTTTCACTGCGTGAGATGTTAGCGCTGCATGAGACAGAATGTGTGTTTCTTATTTACAGCTTCAGCGCCATGAAGTCAGTGATGTGGAATTGTTACCATGTAGGGTGAAGGAGCATTGTCGTCAGAGACGCTGTAGAATGACACGTCCACGGGGAAGGTCATGTGACTAGGGCAGAAGGACCCACTGGCTCCAACCTCAGCAGTGAAGCCTTCCACGGTACCCAGCGGCTCCAGACGGTAGTTCAGGACACACTCCTGCTCGTGCACACACATGAGTATAGTTCAGGACACACTCCTGCTCGTGCACACACATGAGTATAGTTCAGGACACTCTCCTGCTCGTGCACACACATGAGTATAGTTCAGGACACTCTCCTGCTCGTGCACACACATGAGTATAGTTCAGGACACACTCCTGCTCGTGCACACACATGAGTATAGTTCAGGACACACTCCTGCTCGTGCACACACATGAGTATAGTTCAGGACACTCTCCTGCTCGTGTGCACACAAGGATAGTTCAGGACACTCTCCTGCTTGTGCGCACACAAGTATAGTTCAGGACACTCTCCTGTTTGTGCGCACACAAGGATAGTTCAGGACACTCTCCTGCTCGTGCACACACATGAGTATAGTTCAGGACACACTCCTGCTCGTGCACACACATGAGTATAGTTCAGGACACTCTCCTGCTTGTGCGCACACAAGTATAGTTCAGAGCACTCTCCTGCTCGTGCACACACAAGGATAGTTCAGGGCACTCTCCTGCTCGTGTGCACACAAGTATAGTTCAGGACACTCTCCTGCTCGTGTGCACACCCACACCCACGAGTATAGTTCAGGACACTCTCCTGCTCGTGCACACAAGTAGTACATCTTATTAGAAGTAGCCTATGCAATGTTAGGTAACAACGCAACAGGCTTTGAGTGATTCATTGAGTGAGCGATTCATTGGATGAGTGAGTGTGTGTGGGTTTGTGTACGCGTACCTCAAAGTTCCCCAACAGGCTGAGACTGGCAGGAGGGGCACTTGCACTAAGGAGCTGCTGAGGTTCGTCTGTGTCTTCAGATTTCTTCAAACAGACTCTACACACACACACACACACACACACACACACACACACACACACACACACACACACACACACACACACACACACACACACACAGTCAGCCAGACTGTTAGCTTTAAAAAATAAAAGTTCATCTGCTATATATGGTGATGGACATGAACAAGGAGGTCATGTGGTGTTATCACCTACTAGTGGGGGTCATGTGATGGTATCACCTACTAGTGGGGGGTCATGTGATGGTATCACCTACTAGTGGGGGTCATGTGGTGTTATCACCTACTAGTGGGGGTCATGTGATGGTATCACCTACTAGTGGGGGGTCATGTGATGGTATCACCTACTAGTGGGGGGTCATGTGATGGTATCACCTACTAGTGGGGGGTCATGTGATGGTATCACCTACTAGTGGGGGTCATGTGGTGTTATCACCTACTAGTGGGGGTCATGTGATGGTATCACTTACTAGTGGGGGGTCATGTGATGGTATACTCTTGAGCGTGGGGGCAGGGAATGTGCGGAAGAGGAAGATCTTACCTCTTACCAGCAGCCCATTGGAGCCCTTTGCAGCGAATCAGTGATGTGTCTAAATCAAAATAGCCAGTCTGGCTCCTCCTCTGTGGCACCTGGCCAGGACAGGACAAACAGTTGAGAATAGCCACAGTCAATAACCAAGCGCTACAGGAAATGCATGTGTAAGTACTGGCAGCATTCAAACCACACAGGTTTGCAGAAGGCTGGTGAGTCAAACAACCCATAAACATAGATAAAAAATAAAATAACCCCTAGCCCGAAACGAAAAATAAAAAATAAATAAAAAATAACACACAACCCAAACCCCCAAACCCTAAACATAACCCCTAAACCCTAAACCTAAATTCCAAACCCTAAACCTAAACCCCAAACCCTCCTTTCATCCTCTAATTGTCTCGTCCTCTCACCGGACTAGAGAGCAGGGGTAGGCCCGTGCAGGGCTGGAAGGCTCTGGCAGTCCCATCAATGGAGTGCCTGTTCTGCTTCTGCCAGTAACTACACGCCTTAAGTGGGGAGGCGGGGCTTCTCTGTGATGACATTAGGATAAAATCAACAAGATTAGAATAAAACACATTTGAATCTCTCAGTGCAGCCTGTGGGGCTGGTCTGTGCAGTGGAATCAAATGGTAATGTTAACTGCATCAGGCCAGTTACAGCAGCCTGAAATGAGTGTTAGTACCAAGCTGCTGTTTTCTTTCTGTGAGTGACGTCTCGTGAGGAGCGCAGGATGGAAGCCCCAGAGGGTCACTCACCTGCGGGCTGCGTGCGCCATTGTGGAGCGCGGAGACAGGGCTGGGGGTCCATCGCGGGAGGCTGCTGGGTGAACTGGACAGAGAGGACCAGGGCTCTTCGTTCTCATCCTGGGCTTGTCCTGCTGCCCGCCTCCCTGAGGGTTTCTCCCCAGTCTGGAGGTGTCCATCCACCCCGCCGGGGCTGGCAGGGCGGGCGAGTGAGGGATCAGGTTTGGGCCCAGACGTGTAGCTCTGGCTGTGCTGTGCCAGCGGCTGGGCCACGCTGGACTCTGCGGGTTTCGAGCAGGCCGCAGTCACCTCCCTGGAGTGCCGACACGTTTCGGGCAAGCTGCTCTTCTCCCTCTCCTCCATGCGACTGGGCGAGTTGACACCTGAGACACCATTGGCTACGTCTGCCACACGATCCTGGCGGGGCGGGGAGGTGTGACCATTAGTGGGTCTGGGGCTCAGACGCTTCTGGTTTTGGCAGGAGGGTCTGGGACTCAGTGGCTCACGGCACAGTTTATAGGTGGAGTCCAGGAGGTCGTGGGACTGCTGCAGACGCTCCTGGATCAGGCGCGAGATGTCCTGCACGGCCTCCGTCAGCGAGCCCTCTGCCGGGCCGCCCAGCTGCAGCCGACGGCAGGACGCCGGCTTGGGCGAGATCCTGGACTCGGCTGGATCCACACGCTCGGCCCGAGACCGGCTCCGGGGGCTGAGTGGTGTATGGAAGAGAGAAGACCGGCTCCTCTCTGGGTGGGCTGGGCTCTCTGGCCTCGTTCGGTCATGTGACTGAGCAGGGTGGCTGGTAGGGGGGGAGTCTTTGGTCTTCATGTACAGCCCCTCGTCCCGAGTCGAGCTCCAGGGGGTTTTGGGCACAGGTGGTTCGCAGGTCGAAGTGAAGAGGGCGTCAGGGAGGTGGGGTGCAGTGGGGTCACAGAAGTTCAGCCTCTGAGCGATGCGGGCAATGACGTCCTGCCGTTCCTGGAGGAGTGAACCAATCAAGGGGTTGGTTTCTCCTGAGCTGGGGCGGGGACTCGGAGTGGGGGACACAGAGTCGGTAAGGGAGAGCGATTTGAACCCACGGGCCGGAGACGACTCCCTGCCCGGCACCTTCCCCACGCTTTCCGCCCCATTCGTGCATGAGCCATAACCATCGGCCGTCGGCGCGCCCGTATTGCCGTTGGTCCGACCGTACAGCCACTTCACGGCTTTTCCAGGCGGGAGGGGAGATTCTGAGCGTGGGGGGCACTTGCGGGGGTTGAGGGGGCTGTTGCAGGTGGGCAGCGGCGTGGAACGGAGAGGTCGGCAAAGGAGAGGGGAGGCCTGGAGCCGCACAGGGGCAGAGGCAGGGGCGTCTCCGAGGGACAGAGGGGAACGTAAGGATCCCTGGGGGGAGAGGAGGGCACGCTTGCCCAGGAAGGGCAGTCCCGAGTGGATGCTGCACTTCAGCACGGGGTAGTTGGGCTGGCGGGGCAGCGACTGCACACGCACTTTCAGGGCCACGCTGTGCGACACGTTGGGCACAGGGAAGGCGTGCTCGCAGGGGGTCTGGGAGAAACCCCACATCAGCCCTTCATCTGCTGCACTTATTCTGAGAAAGAACAGACAGGAAATAAAGGAACGCACACATGCACCCATGTGGACACACGCAAACATGTAAACATAACATTTTCAGTGTTTATACACTTTGAGAGGGTTAGCTTTAGATTTAGGTACAAAAGTATATGTTCATAAGGCAGACACACACACACACACACGTTACCTGTAGAGGATGTTTCTGGGAACGATGCCGTGAGAGGCGCTGAGCCAGGCACTCAGCTGCGAGAAAAAAACATACGAACGGACGGCCAGCAGAAGAGTTTTCTCTTCAATAAACCGATCACCACTCCTGCAACACACACACACACATACACACACACACACACACACACAGGCACACACACGCGCGTGCGCGCACAGGCACACACACACACACACAGGCACACACACACAGGCACACGCGCGCGCACAGGCACACGCGCGCGCACAGGCACACGCGCGCGCACAGGCACACATGTGCGCGCACAGGCACACACACACACACGCGTGCGCGCACAGGCACACACACACACACAGGCACACACGCGCACAGGCACACACAATCAGAACTTTCTGGGAATTGCATGTATCTTTTCTAACCTTGTGAGAACAACAGAAAGACGCAGTGCAGAACTTGCTGTTGGACAATGACACGTGTTTTTAAACATGGAATGTGCATATATAGATCTGTGTGTGTGCGTGTAATGCCTTGTGCTGAAATGAATGTAACTGTGTTTCCATGTGAATAGGTGAATTGTATGAGTGTGTGAAGATTGTGTGTATACATCCCATGTGTGTATGAAAGGGTTTATTGTAAAGTACCTGTAATAGGCTTATAGAAGTATGCATGTGCACGTGTGTATTCTGAGCATGTGTGTATTCCGAGTGTGCACGTGTGTGTGTGTGTGTGTGTGTGTGTGAGAGACAGAGTATACACATACATCATTTTCATTTGCCATGTGTGTATTCTGAGTGTGCACGTGTGTGTACTGTGTGTGTGTTTCTTACTGTCTGGGTACAGGCTGTAGGGTCCATCTCTCCAGCAATAACGCGTCCTGCTTTATCGCCGGGTCATTCAGGTCTGCGCCATCTGTTGCTAGGCCCTCATCGCTATAGCAACAGTCAGGGAGCAGCATCACTTCGATCATGATTGGGATGTGATTCCGCCATAGCAACATGACCTCTGATCTTGTCCGCCGTGCCTGACGACACTGTGAAAACAACAACAAACACACAGCACACAAACAAGGACATGACTCAGCTCAACAGAACAAATGCTGCATGTTTCATGGTTGTGTACCACATTGTACAGTACGGAAGGAGTCGTATGAAACAGCTGGTAGTTAAGGGATGTGGATGTGACACAGCTCTGGCTCCCCCTGGTGTGTGTGGAGAGTAGCGTGTGTTTGTATGCTAAATGCACACCTGTGGCAGTTTGTCGCTGCACTCGTGTTTGGAGAGCACAGGCGCGGCCGTCTGGGCAGGGGGGCAGTGCAGGCCCTCGGTGCGACCCTTCACAGAACATTCCGGCGTGCGCCCTTCTGTGATCAGGAGTGTGAGGGACACCAGGAACTCCTCGGCGTCATATTCAAAGAATTCCTCCACTGCTTCTGCAGACAGACAGACGAACAGAGTCAACAACAGGAGAGGAAATATCCAAAGGTACCAGAGACAGATAGTAACCCTAAACCCTAACGTAACCTTAAACCCTAAACCCTTTACCTCAAAACCCTAACCCAAGTCTCAGCTGGTAGTTTATGTATATGGTGTAAATAGTACCCCAGCAGAAGAACAGACTTGGAAACTAAAACCAGGCCTGTTGTGCCCCCACCCCATGACCTCAGCATGACCTCATCACAGTGGCATGGACAATCATGAATGAATGAATGAAATGAAGTCTAGAAAAGAAAAGTACTTAATAGGCTCAATTAAAAGCTCAATCAGGAAGACGAGATTGAAAGGTGTCACCTGTAGATTCCTTCTGATGTAACTGAATACAGTATGCAGCCATACCCCTACGCACACACACAGGCAATGTCTTCTCTGCTCGAAGCAGCTGTTCTTTACAACGAGCAGGCACACACACACACACACACACACACACACACACACACACACACACACACACACACACACACACACACACACACACACACACACACACACACTCCCAGCAGCAGAGAGGAGAGCTGGAGGAGTGTTGTAACAGCCTGAGGGCAGAACTGTCAGCTGAACCACAGAAACCAGTCATACCAGTAACTCTGCCATACAGGATCTGTCTCGCCTGAACCCTGACCCCCACCAAAACCACAACCCCAATCTCACAGGATATCTCGCCTGATTCTCACAGGATGTCAGAAAAGACAGGACAGCAACCCTCCTGTAAACAAACCTGGGTGGCCAGGGGGAGGTGGCCGTGTCATTCATGTGCTGGGAGTCCCAGAGTCCCCATCATATCCACTCTCCTCAGGAGCAGAAAGGACAAGAGTGTTTCACTGTAGTGCATCTCCGTGGCCCACACTGCAAATCTCTACACACTACACTACATTCAGCAGAAGGTGCCAGTGAACAGTGATGGCGAAACAAGTGAGAACGCAGGCCAGGAATAGAACAGGAACATAAGGTCATTCACATCCTCTCAGCTCTCTGTAGGAGGGTAAGGGTTGGGTTTAGAGGTTAGAGGTTAGCAGAGATACCAATCACGTCTCTGCTGGAGCTCTGAGGAGTAGGAGAAGATGGACCTCAGCCCGACTAATCCACGCCTCTCCCACAGCCCGACTAAACCACGCCTCTCCCACAGACTGACTAAACCACGCCTCTCCCACAGACTGACTAAACCACGCCTCTCCCACAGCCTGCACTGGAGGACAATAAGGACCCACACAGCACTGCAGAAAACGCACCATTCCTCTTCACTGGGGTCCCGGCACAGTGTCACACTCATTTGAAACCACAGCAGAGAAACATCCATGCATGCTCAGAGTTACCCTAACCCTAAACCCTAGCACTAATCCCTAACCCGTAACCGTAGTCCAAACCCTAACCCCTAAACCCCAACTCTAACCCTAAAGCATTACTCTAACCCTACCCCCTAAACTCCAACTCTAACCCTAGCCCAGTGGTTCCCAAACTTTTTCTGCCGTGCCCCCCTTTAGTAGATAAGAATATTTTTGTGCCCACCCCTACACACACACCCCCATATTGACACATGTGCACATGTTTTAAGCCTGGTTTATACTTGACGCGTCGCGAGGGTCCGTGCAGCGAAAATGACGTAATCGCGGTAGCTCCGCACGCGCGAGGCCTCCGCCCACCTCGCGCGACCCTGCGCAAACGATGGAGGTGTTTATACTTTCGCAAGCGTCACTGCAGTGTTCTCCGAAACGATATGTGGTAGAAACACCCCTCAAAACAGGGGAATGAATATTTACCTGACCAATTTTAATGTTGCTTTGTGTTTCAGGTTTGCAAAGTGCTGGAATTTAGGCTAAAGTACTTTAAAATGCTTGAAATTGTAACTACTTCGTTTCACAACAAATAGCTGTCTGACTGAACAATTCTGTATTACGTTAACAAATGGGTCATTCTACAAAAACGTCCACTTTTGACAGGTGGAAATTTTTCCTACATAAATTTCTTTTTTTTTTTTTTCTTTTTAGGATTTTAAATTATACTACATTATTACTGTACTAATTGGCTATAAGAACATATAAGGTACACCTAAATGGCTTTTTGCCTTTTTGTACATTTATTTGAAGATTTCATGTACCGTTACCCATCAGGATTGTAACACCAGTGACGGTAACACCAGTGACAACTGTCATAACAAACCTGTTTTACAAAGTAGCTGCCACAGGGAATCAAACCACATGTTGACAGTCATGAACTACTCACTGAATTATGTATAAATTAATAAATTTTTATTATTCTATATTCATTTTCCAAAGATTAAAGTAGGGCATACCAGTGACTTGGACTAAAGCTTCGAAGGAAATATTAGGGTAGATGATAAAATTTATAAAAAATGAAAAATGACATTGAACTTACAATGTGTCTGTTTTTATTAATGTTCAGAGAGGAAACAAAATGACTTCCTGTGAGGTCATCAGCATGCCTTTGTATATTAAAATAATAGTCTTTTGTCATATGGTAACACCAGTGACATGAATATTAGGGACGTACACATTTATTATGTATTTTATTATATTTATTTGCAATAATGTATTTTTAAATATTCTGTTTGATATATTGGACCTTTATGGACACATAACTGCAGTTGAGTTAATAAAGTATATGTTTTCCATTAAGAAATAAAGCCCTTAGTTTCAAAGCATGACAGCGAGGACAGGCATTTTTGGGCATACTTGGACAAACACTCAAATGGTTGAAAAGAAAAACTGACTCATATGTGGTTCAAAAAGGTATAATTGTTCAAATATCACGTTGTTTTGTCTTAAAATGTAAATAAATCCCTAAATCTGAGGGCTTTTAAAATGCAACAGCCCTTTAAAGTCTAGGGACACAAAAGTGGACATTTCTGTAGAATGACCCAAATACGAGCCTCTTGTAATTCCAGGACGAAACGAGAGAACGTGAAGACGTTAAGATTGAGCGTTTTGAAAATAAACAACCATTAAATAATGTGATAAAAAAGCGAATTATTTCGAATAATTCCGAGTATAGGTATAAATATTTAACTTAATTAAGTTTAACATGCTGGGAAATATTGAAATGGACCTTGAAAGTGACATACAAGTGCTTGAATTCGACCTTATAAAGGTGTATGAACCCTGAAAACGTGACTTTGTTCATTGCGCTGACGCGCGGTGCGCGCGAAGTTACAAAATTCGAGAGGTGCACAACCTCGCGCAACGACAGCGTGCGAGGACCTCGCGCACGGGCGGAGCCACAGCGATTACGTCATTTTCGCTGAGCGGACCCATATATGTAACTGTGCGTTCACACCGAAAGCGATAAAATCGCTCTCCTTCGCCAGCATTGCGTCGCGTGGGGGCGTGTCCAACATTACGCCTGCATGCAGCACGTGACAGATATGCAAATCACGTTTTTAAAGCAGGACGCAGTATTTATTTTAATCTATTGATTACAGGACACACGATTATAAAGTAGTGCGTGTATAAAACATAGTGTGTGTATAAAACACATATAGTATATAAACCTAAAATGTTTATGTATTTTTTTTACTTTTTACCCCAGACCCGAAGATCAAACAGGAATTTTAAAAATCATAACCAATAATAGGGTATACGCTAATTTATTGCAGATGTTTTTTAACAAATGAACAGTATTCCCTCCAAAAATAAACATCATAAAGTGCGGGACATCCAGAGACAGCCACTATTAATCTCTCCTCCATTTTGCAATCGGAACAAATAATCAGTAGGAACCAAAGTCAGAGGTGCGGTTTCGGAGGAGGGTGCAAACATACTTTCTGATTGGTAGTCGCCGCCGCGCGTCACTGCTCATTTGCATAAAATTGAGCCAAGCTCAACTTGTTCGCGTCGCTCGAATCGATCACTTTGCGTGTCGCTCACTCTCATTGAAAATGAATGACTTCCGGTCGCCGTGTCGCTCTCGTCGCTTTCGGTGTGAACACACAGTAATGCTGCAGCCCGGAGCCCCGGTGGGCGTGGGTAAAGGGCGGAGCATGTGTCAATCATTTTCGAATGCAGCCAATCAGATACTACACTTTCGTTGTCAATCAATTTTTATTAAGCCAATTATCAGCCAGAGTTAGCTGTCAATCATTTTTTACTGCAGCCAATCTTAACAGATCTGCCAAAAGAAGGCGGAAACTGCACGGAGAAGCTCTTTAAACAGAAGTATATACCATTCTTGCACAAAAGTAGCTGAATAAAAACATTAGAAGAGCCATGACTTTAGACATTTTTAAATAAAAGTTTTAAATACTTCTCACTTGTTATTCTGGAACGGCACTTTAATGTTTTTTTTTTCCTTTATTGCACGTATTGCATCATTTACATCATATATATATGTAGGGGTGTATTCAACTAAGGATTTTCATAGTCGAATCTGATTCGTCAGCTTTTCCCTTTAGTCGACTAATGGTTTATTTTTATTTTTTAATTTAGAGCACCTTAAACGGGATCCCGTTCCCCGATCCCGTCAGGACTTTTTTCCTCTTCAAAGTAAAAACCTAAAACACTCAGATAAATGAATAAACACGGTTGGTTGGCATTATTCAGCTTTTATTTATTTTTTATGAAACGTTAGAGAACATTAACCGTCAGTGCGCATATCGAACTGTCAGACAGGCACTGTGTAAAATGTCAAAAATATTTTAAATAAAATATGCCTGCCTGAAAATATAAAAAAATTGCCACACGACAGCAAAAAAATACAAGGAAATGTTAAGGTGACGGGGTTTAAAAGCAAACAACAAAAAATGTTTACAGGCTACTTGCCGAGATGCACCGCGACGAGACGACACGACTGAAACGACAGAAATTTTTTTTCGCCTTACACGTTTTAAATGGTATGCCATGTTGGTTGTTGTCGTGCGAAATGAAAGACGTTGTTGACATAACTTGCACTTTACTTGGTTTGATTAATCTTTATGTTTTTCAAAATACTTTTGAAGTTTTTAAATAGCCAGTTTTTTAGCAGGTGCTGCGCGTATTCTGTAGCGTGTTCAGCTCCACTCGTTTGGATTGTGCAACTGCAGGGTGTGATTTATTAATGTGTAGTAAGGAAGATGCCTATTGGTAATGCGCAAACATCATTTTAAAATATTTATTAACAGAAATTAGGATGATTTTATTTGACAAAAGGCTATATATAACGAAAACAAAGACATTTCATGTAACAACTAATGCTTAGCTGCTTGGGCACCACCATGCAGTTAGAATGGTACATTCGACTATGACGTTCATAGTCGACTAGGGGGTATAGTCGACTATAGTCGAATCAGCGACTATTGCAGGTCACCCCTATATATATGTAACGAGTGTAAATTGTTAGCGGAGGGGAGGTGTAATTTTACTTCCAAGCTTTTACTTCCAAGCTCCGCGCCCCCCCTGCAATAGCTTCGCACCCCACCTAGGGGGCGCGCCCCCCACTTTGGGAACCACTGCCCTAGCCCAAGCCATAAGCCCTAAACCCTAACTCTATCCCAAGCCCAAACCCTAAACCTTCAGAATGGAACCCTGTGAAATCCAGATGCTGGCCCAGGGGCCTGAAACAAGGCCATTATACTCTTCTGTGGAAAAGCTTGTGTGTGTGTATGTGTTTGTGTGTATGCGTTTATGTTGTGTTTGTGTGTGTATGTATGTGTGCATGTATGTATGTGTGTGTATATGTGCGTGTGTGTGTTGTTGTGTGTGTGTACATGTGTATGTATGTTAGGGGTGCACGATATGGACTAGAATTGCGATGTGCGATAACATTGTTGGATATCCCGATATCGATGTGAACCACGATAAATTAAGATTAAAATACAGAAATGTAGTGTCTCTCTGAACAGCAGCACGTTAATTAGGGTTCACACACGTAGTGTGGGAAACCTATTGTAATTGCTGAGATTTTTCTTATTATTATTATTATTATTTTTCCCCCTGTAAAACGCATACTGCAGCCTAGACCGTAAGGCCCAGAAAGACCAAACTTGCCAGCAAGGTGCAGCAGGTGTGCAATGAGAGAAATAGAGACAGGGACCCACATTGGCCTGATGGTGGCGCTATAGCGCACCATTTTGCGTTTTGGTCCATATCTCTCAAACCGTAGGGCCTAGAAACAAAATTCCACTTCTGATGGATTCCTTGGCTCAAGCCAAACAAAAAAGCCTCAAGAACCATTAAGCTCCGCCTACTTAGATTTTTTGCTAATTTGCATAATATGCAAAACCTACTTTTTTGTACTAGTCCCTGGTTTTTCATCGGATCACCACAAGCTTGGTGTCAAAATATTCAGGAGAGTCTCATTATCAAAGTTGCTTAAAAACATTTTGAGATTTGCATACAGTTTGGTTGTCACATGTCAATCAATAGCTCCAAGGCGTGGCCAAATTTACTTAAACAGCCATATCTCAGCAACGCTTTGACCGATCTTCATAAAATTTTAACCGTTGTTAGGGCACATGACTACGAGGTCATACGTCAAAGCTGGCCACGATTGTCCAATAGGGGGCGCTATAACATGGGAAAAACTGTATCTCAGAAACCATAAGTCACATCAAGCCAAAACTTTACAGGCATCATCAGGGGCCCAAGTGATATCAAGACACACAATGATGACATCATCACTCAAAAAACATGGCCGCCATGAGCCAATTAATTTTTATTTGAATTAATTGGCCATTTGACAGACTTACCATTGGCCAAACAACATGAAACCTCACCACTGTGCATATCCCAGGACTATGTGTCATGCTGTGCAGTTTTAAAACATTTGGCCACTAGGTGGCGCTATTTGTGAAAATCATGCATAACTCCTCCAAATTTTCACTTAGGAACATGCAACTTGTTTCTTTTTATTCCTTGCAGTAGACCTGACAACTTTGCAATTACAAGTCCTATTAAAAAATGCATACTTTTGTCACATTCATCTATTGTTTGAAAATAGCTATTTACAAACTAGTCATAGGAATTTGATCCAATTATGGAAAAATTGCTATGAGCATAATCAGTAGACTCTGTAGGTAAAAACTGATTAAAAAAATGTTGGATTTTTATTTATCTGATTGGTCCATTTTCCCATTATATCATTGTGGCCATGCCATATATGACCTATATTGCTATAACTCATAAACCATGTATGCAATCAATTCCCAATTTGAAAGGCTTTTATATCCTGAAGTCCTTGTGAGGTCTGCCAAGTTTGGTTCAAATTGGCCTGTCGGGGGCGCTACAGTACCCAAAAACCTAAGAAAACATAAAAACTCATGCTGCAATCTTGTTTTGCAGAATACAGACAAGTAATTGGTCTTGTATGATCCAGATCAATAAGTTCTATAACATTGCAATTGCATCTTATAACAAAAAGTGCACTGCCTGACCAGAAATGAACCTTTAAATTCACCAAAATGTCATATTGCATTACTGAGATTAATGAGATATCAGTATGGTAGTACTTGGGTTCCATCTAGTGGCCAAACATTGGAACGGACTGAAAACTATTTCTCACATGAAATACCACACAAACACACACACAAAGCTGATCTCAGCATGTGATTTAGTTCTGTGATTTGAATCATTTTGCCAATACACATTATTTTGATCCTTTTGGGCCTTTAGTGCCCCAATTGAACATTTTTTTGCACATTGATTTATTTGTGCATTTTTCCACTCAAACAGCTTCTTTTGGGTCTAAAGGACCTATTGGGTCTATTGCCTATTGAAGCCAAGTGGCCTATTCGTGTGTGAACCCGCCAATTGCCGCTTGCGGCTATATTTTGTTTTGTTTTTTACTGTGTAATGAATCCAGAATAATTCCAAATATTTTGCAGGTTTATTCAACAATAGATTCAATCTAGGTTTATACTTTCACGAGTGAGCGACTCCGCACACCTCGTTAACCTCCGCGAACGGCGGAAGCGTTTAATCTTGCCGTGTCACATTCTTTGCAGTGTTGTCCGAAACGATATGTAGGCCTAGTAGTATAAAAAAACACCCCTCAAATACAGGGGAATGAACTTTTACCTGACCAATTTTAATGTTGCTTTGTGTTTCAGGTTTGAAAAGTGCTGGAATTTAGGCTAAAGTATTTGAAAAGGCTTGAAATTGTAACTACTTCGTTTCACAACAAATATCTGTCTGACTGAACAATTCTCTTGTATTACGTTAACAAATATGAGCCTCTTGTAATTCCAGGATGAAACATGAGAGAACGTGAAGACGTTAAGATTGGGCGTTTTGAAAATAAATATCCATTAAATAATGTGATAAAAAAGCGAATTATTTCGAATCATTTAGAGTATATGTATACATATTTAATTCAATAACGTGCTGGGAATTATTGAAATGGACCTTGAAAGTGACGTACAAGTGCTTGAATTCTACCTTGTATAGGTGTATGAACCCTGCAAACATGACTGTTCTCATTGCGCCGAGACGCGGCGCGCGCAAACTTTAAATAAATAATAACATTAAATAATGTGATAAAAAAGCGAATTATTTCGAATAATTTAGAGTATATGTATAAATATTTAATTCAATAACGTGCTGGGAATTATTGAAATGGACCTTGAAAGTGACGTACAAGTGCTTGAATTCCACCTTGTATAGGTGTATGAACCCTGCAAACATGACTGTTCTCATTGCGCCGAGACGCGGCGCGCGCGAACTTACAAAATTCGAGAGGTGCACGACCTCGTGAATCGACAGCGCGCGAGGCAATTGCACACGGGCGAAGCCACCGCGATTACGTTATTTTCGCCTCCCGGACCCTCGCGCCGCATCAAGTGTAAACCAGGCTTAAACCAAATCGCGTGTCTGATGAGCGTGTTCACCCCACTCCAGGGTTGCCAGGTCCTACAAAAGTTTTCCGCACAAAATCTGCGAGTGTAAGTTGTCGGCGGGGTGGGGGTTGCGAGTGTAAAATGGAGACAAATTAAGTATTATATCGCGATCGATTCTTAGTGTTGACTTGTAACTTCCGCAGTAGCCCAACTCAAAAGTAGCCCAAAAACCCGCACCCTGCGGCCCCAGAATTTTTACCCGCGGCTGGATTTTCAAACAAGCCCAATTTGGCGTGAAAACCGCGAACCTGGCAACTCTGCCTCACTCTGCCTCTTGCCTACTTACGTCACGTGATCATAGTCTGCAGCGCGAATAGCTCCCTCTATTGCTGGACGAGGATAACGCAATTTGAGTTTGCTGTTATTCAAGGAGTTATCGTGGCTCTTTCGATGTGTTTATCGTGAAACTTCACATCGCGATAACGATAAAAATACGATTAATCGTGCAGCCCTAATGTATGTGCATTTGTGTGTTTGTGGGCTGACCTCGTGTTGCCAGTGGCAAACGGCATGAACAGCTGAGCCTTGTCGTCCAAGAGACAGAAACACTGTTCAGAGCCAACAGAGAACGCACACAACCCAGCACTGCCACTAGGGGGGGGTCAGTGAATAGTGCTCATGTCCCTGTGCTGGTGAGGTCCGGCCTGTTTTACTGAGCTTGTGAACCAGTTATTACTTCATACTTTATTATGTACTTGGTACACTAGCTGCAGTATTTCCACTGTAGTTTTGAAAGGATGTATATTTATATTCAGCAAGTCATGGACTCAGAGTTGAATTTCTCTTTAAATAAATAAGTACACACACACACACACACACAAACATGTATGCCTGTAATCTTCAAATCAATTTGTGTTTCTTGTGGTTCTTCAGTACAGCGCAGCTCTAAAACCTCACCTTAGAGCTCAAACACTCCAAGACAAATAACTGATCCAGGATCAGCTCTGTCCACTCAACTCCATGACTTCCTTTGTGGTTGCAATAGCAAAACTGTCCTCAGAACAGTTACCTGGACACCAAACTGTACCTGCCATGGGCTTTAATGCATTGGCTTTCATATTCTTTCCCTTGCCGTCTTGCTCTGTGCATCGTTTTGTTGCCGTGTTTTACATGATGACACCTCTGTGGTCTGTTACAGATTCCCCAGCACATGGAGAAATACCAAAGCTCCTCCTCCTTCTCCTCTGATGGCTGTACTTGTGTCCAATCAGTACTGTGCAAAACCAGATGCCACGCCTGTGAGGTAAGGGCAAGAGGCGGAGCTAAGCCATGTGCAGACGAACCTGGTGCAGAGCGACAGGTATCATGTGACTGTACTGTGCTGTGAAATGTTTATTTCTCTTTTTTGTTAATTTTTCAATATTCTCTGTGGCTAAACATTAAAAGGGTGTTTATTCTTCACAGAAACTGTGTGTGTGTGGGGGGGTATGCATGTGTGGGTGTGTGCATATTATGAGTACTGAATGAGATCATGTTCTGAAGCTGATGCAAAGACAAGTAAGCACAGTCCTTCTTGTGTGTGTGTTTGTTTCTAGTGCACCGTTCCTTGTTATTATACACATTCTTAAAGGGACACACATTCCTCCCACGTGCTCCTCTCTCATGAAACATATGATGGGGGAGGGGGGGGGGAGAAAGGAGAAGAGAAAACAGAGAGGAGAAAACACAGCTTGAACAAAGAAAAGGAAGAAAAAAAAAAGAGTTGGACAATGACTGTGAGCGAGAGTGGGAGTGCAGCGTGAGGCCCCCCTCTCTGCCACAGTGGTATGTTCCCCTGGGCTGTGGCTCATTAGGGGAAAGGTAAAGGAGAGCAGGGTGGAGGGGTGTGTGTGTGTGGGGGGGGGTGTATACGCAGGCAGAGTGGAAGCCTCCCTCTTCTTTTACTCCTTCCTTCTCTCTCTCCCTCCCCCTCTCTGTCTCTGCTGTACCACCATCACATAGAGCCTAACAAACAACTCCTAACAGAATAACCAATAAAAAGACAAGAACCAGAGCTCATTTGCATCACTCTACAGAGGAGGGTCTCACAGTGCCTCTGTGTCCTCCTGTGAGCACACAGACCAACGCGAGTGTTCTGCTGTAGTGCCCTCTACAGGTCACTCCGGGCCGGCCACTCCTACCTTGCCTCCTCCTTCAAGACCAGACGACATGATGCAAAAATCAGGTGTACAAATATGACCAGGGACTATTTTCTCTGGGACTCAGCACGCTGCCACAGGGCCAGAGCGTATGACCGTATCTGGGAAGTTCTGCTTAGTTAAGGAAGATCAACGTTGCCACCACGACACAGGACAAACACACACGATGTTCTAGTGTGACTATGCCAAATAAACCGGCATATTTGCAGTTGAAGTCCAGCATACACTCATCCATCTAATCATGCTGAGTCTACAGGTCTGAAATGCAGTGTGGTGATGAGACAGCAACACAGTGCTTTAGAACATTAGAGTGGCAGTCCCTGCAGCCAATGTCCTCACACGCTGAGGGGAAAAGGCGGGACTACACAGCACCTCTCTGTTGTTCTGTAACTTGAATGTTTGGTTCCTTGCTGTATGCAACACGATTGTTAACTGTGATTTTAAATGTACATAAATAAATGTGTAGAGCATCAGTGTTGTGGGAGGGGTCACATGCGAACATGGTGGGAGGGGTCACATGTGAACATGGTGGGAGGGGTCACATGTGAATGATGTGAATGATTCACTGGTTCATTCACGTCCAGGCTATGCGGAAACAATGACACCAGACCTGGTTGTGACATACAAGTAGATACTGTAATCGGATGCCTGGGGGAATGATCAGTTTCTAAATGTGCGTCTTGGTGGTGACGGTGGTGGTGGTGGTGACTGTGGTGATGGTGATAGTGATGTCTGTGGTAGTGGTGATGGTGTAAGGGCAGCAGAAACAGTGTGTGCTATTAATGACCACCGAAGAAGATGCTCACAGCCCAACAGGTGTGTCCAATAACAACGCTGTAACCATCAACACCTGCCCAATGACAAACATGGACATCACCAGCTCTGACCTCAGCCTGTCTCAATGACAAACAGAAAGGTTGCTTAGGGACATCAATTATACTCAAACACACAGACACACATGCACAAACACAACAGTGCCCAAGTGCCCAAGTCTAAAATTATTCTGAAGGCCTATGGCTAGCTCTCTCCATTTAGGTTCAAGACATCACTCTGTCCTTCCAAACATACATACACACAACAGACAGCCTCTGGTAAAGGGTTAAGGTTAGGATTTAAGCTCAAGCCCTGCTGAACACATCAGGAAATTTTCCATTCAATCCCAGCCAAAATGGCTAGATCAGTTTATTGTGGTGGGTTTGTGAAAAACTGGAGGAATACTGGAGGGGCTCAGACTTCTGGTCTGACTGCAATGCATGGCTAACCTCTAACCCCTAACCGAGAGCTTAATCCTAACCCTTAACATCTTACCCTAAGGCAAATCCTAACTTCTAGCCCTAATCCTAACACCCTGCAGTGGATCCAAACTTAGGGTTAGAGTTGAAGCAGAGAACTCTCTACTAGCGCGAATCAGGTTCATTAGTTCCGAAAAAAATTCAGCAAACTGGATCAATGTGTGGATGGGTTAGGGTTGTTAACACTCTTAAACCCCAAACCATAACCATAAATTCACAACCTAATTCTAACCCTAACCTACCCTAACCTTAAACCCAAACACCTAACGTCAAACTCTAAACCCTAACCTAACATTAACCCTAACCAAAACCCTAAAACTTAAACCATCCCCCTTCCCCAAGCCATTATTTTACCCTACCCCCCTCCCTGAGCCCTATGCCTTGTCCCCTAGCCTTTGACTTACCCTATTACTTCCCTTAACCAAACCTTCCCCCAATGTTTGACTGTTGGCCCAAACACTACCTCTCCGCCAGCTACATCCATCCCTCCCCATCATTTCCCCTACCTCTCCCTCTTTCTATTCCTCATCCTTCTTTTGCTCTCCCATACCCCCCAAAAATTACTTTACCTCTTCCCCAAACTCCAATATAGTGTGCCTGTGCACCTAAAGGTTTTTAACCCCTTTTTATTATAAACCTTAATCCTAACCTAACCCTAAACCAATACCTAACTCTAGCACGCCTCCCACACAGGCCACGAGAGTCCAATACAGAGGTGCTGTGATGGTGACGCCCGTTGGTGGTGAAGTACAGTACTGTCAGAACTGTGGAGACTCTTCACTGCAGCTGTGGCCAATGGAAGGAAGTGAGAGAGATTGAGAGAGAGAATAAGAGAAAGAATGATGAGAGAGAGAGAGAGAGAGAGAGAGAGAGAGAGAGAGAGAAATGTAGAGTCCTTCAGCAGCTGACAGCATGATGTCAGCACTCACACAGTAGAAAGCAGAACAGCAGTACTACAGTGTGTGTGTGTGTGTGAGAGAGAGAGAGAGAGAGAGAGAGAGAGAGAGAGAGAGAGAGAGAGAGAGAGAGAGAGAGAGAGAGAGAGAGAGAGAGAGAGAGAGAGAGAGAGAGAGAGGCCAGCCCTACTCCACTTCACATGTACAGCAGTGCAGGAGCTCAGGTGACCTTTTCACATTTTATTAGCTGTTCCTTTTCTTGCATGCACTAAATGCACCAAACATGTACTCTGTCTATCAGAGGGACAGTTGTGCCTGTATAAATAATAATACATTTTATTTATAACAGAGAAAAATATAATACATTTAATAGTACATCATTGAATACTAAAATATTAATAGTATTAGACACCATTGAACACAGGCACACCAGACACACGCACAGTTAGAGGAAGGGTAGAACACATTCGTCTGCACAGTGTGTGTGATGTGGCACACAGGACAACTGGCACTGAATTATAAAAAAGGGCCCATCATAAAAATTAACCACATCATAAACCCTAATCCCATCTGATAAACCCCAACCCAATCATAAACCCTAATCCCATTATTATAAACCCCAACCCCATCATAAACTCCAACCCCATCAATAACCCTAATTACCATTTTATAAACCACAACCTCATCATAAACCCTAATCCTATTATAAATCCCCAACCCATCATAAACCCTAATCCCATTTCATAAACCCTAATCCCATCATAAACCCCAACCCCATCCTGCATGGTCTGACTGAATAACAACAGCAACACGGTCACAGACCACTGCAAGGAACAAAAATAAGAGTGAGACAAAGACCCAGAGACTGTAGATAACAGGAAAAAAAAACACGTCAGCAGGCAACCACATCCACAATTGCCACATCTACAACTCCACAACACACCACTTCAACAATGGACCCAAATACCCAGCAGCAGCCTGTGTGTGTTGCACGTGAGTGTGAGTATACGCGAGTGTCATATAGCTCTGTACAGGGCATCATAGCCTCTGTGAACAAGGACAGACTCAGTACTTCACACTGCTTCCCACAAACAACCACAAACTCCCTCTAGTAAATACAGCAGCACAGAGGACATTACACTGCTATCAACAGAGTGCTTACTGTTCAGTCTGACACACACATGCGCGCACGCACACACACACACACACACACACACACACACACACACACACACACACACACACACACACACACACACACACACACACACACACACACACACATATACACCTTATCTCAGAGAAACCTGAAACAAAGCACCAAATGTAGTTACTTATTCACTTCCTTTAGGTTTAAAGGGAGAGAGCACAGACAGTTCTCTGTGTTTTGGTAACCTTCTGTTTAGCTGGAAGGTTTATTTTGAAGAAAGGCTGGTAACCCTGCCCCCGTCTGAAAGGCTGCAGTGTGCAAAACAAAGCTGTCTCACCTCCCAAAACTTTCCACTCTCAGCTAAAAACAGGGGCAGACTCCAAACTCACATAGCAACAAGCTCCGTGCTCTGATTGGACGGAGGTCTCTTGCCAGAATGTGAGGACCCGTTTCCTGTCTGGGGGCCAAAGTCAGAGAAAAGAAGACACAGAGACCCCAGTGCAGGCCTGCTCAGAGCTTCTCCACTCTACAGATTATGGATGTAGAATGACTATGTTGCATACATACACACCCAAGAAAATGACCAACAGCCACATTTAAACGATACAGCTGGGTTTGTGTGTTTAGTGTCATTACTGGAGTCCTGCTTTTTAACCACGGTCAGAGAAAAACTCAAAAACCAGTTTAGCATCTCTCCAGGGACGGACGGACGCACACACACTCACTTTCAAATAAACACACACTTAAACACATTACTGCTTTTAGTCCTGTGTATCTTCTGGGTGGAGAAATTCTAATAAGGAATGGAGTTGACCCTGGATAGAGACCTGACCACCTCCACCCTCCTGGATAGAGACCAGACACTCCCACCTCCACCCTCCTGGATAGAGACCAGACACTCCCACCTCCACCCTCCTGGAGAGAGACCTGACACTCCCACCTCCACCCTCCTGGATAGAGACCAGACACTCCCACCTCCACCCTCCTGGATAGAGACCAGACACTCCCACCTCCACCCTCCTGGATAGAGACCAGACACTCCCACCTCCACCCTCCTGGAGAGAGACCTGACACTCCCACCTCCACCCTCCTGGAGAGAGACCTGACACTCCCACCCTCCTGGATATGCCAACTCCTATCTGAGACTCACCATGCATTGAAGGGACTGTGACTACTGGGCCTGGAATTAGAACTATAACTATAAAACTATATTTGAACTACAAATACAGACTTCTGATAGCAAGCCACCCAATGGAGGATGGATTCCCTTTTGAATCTTGGTCCTCCCAATGTTTCTCAATGTTTGGGCAACACGGTGGCTTGGTGGTTAGCACGTTTGCCTCTCAGCACTGAGGTCGTGGGTTCAAGTCCCTATCTGAGTGGAGTTTCCATGTTCTCCCTGTGTTTGTGTGGGTTTCCTCCGGGATCTCCGGTTTCCTCCCACAGTCCAAAAACATGGAGGTTAGGTAAATTGGCAGTCAACAAAAAAATTCTCCCTGAGTGTGTGTCTGTGTCTCTATGTTCAATAAAAAAAAAAAAAAAAAAAAGTGTCTGTGTCTGTGTACGTGCGTGTGTGTGCTTGTATGCCCAGTGGTGGATGGTGCTTTGCCACTAGGGTCTGTCCTCTCTCCCCTTCCTGCACCCCATTCAGTCCCCCAGGGGGCTGTGGCTTCCGGTAGAGAGTACGCTGTGCGCAATTGGCTGCCGCTTCTCGCCGGTGTGTGTGTGATTGATTGTCTGTGACTTGTACCTGTGTTAAATTGTAAAGCGCCTTGGGAATCTGGAAAGGCGCTATATAAATCGAACATTCATTCATTCATTCTTCCTAATCCCTGCCATCTTAGGGCATTTTTCCTTGCCACCGTCACCTCTGGCTTGTTCATTAGGGATCTGGATCTGGACCCATATGATTGTAAAGCTGCTTTGTGACATGTGTTGTAAAAAGCGCTATATAAATAAATTTTACTTTGACTGGTTAGGGGTCAGAGGTTAGAGGTTAGCCATGCATTGCAGTCAGACCAGAACTCGGAGCCCCTCCAGTATTCCTTCAGTTTTTCACATTGTTTAATGTAATTTGTATGAAAATGTAGTTTAAGTGAACAAAATTTAACATTTTCATGACAAGTGATTTCCTGAAGTCCTAGATGTTTTACATTTGAAGGTGTTTTGTAAGAGACCAGACAGTCTCACCCCCACCCTCCCAGACAGAGACCTGACACTCCTACCTCCACCCTCTAGACCAAAGTATGCACGTAGTTTTATGTTTCATATGTTAAAATGATCACATTTTCACAACAGCAGACAGGGCAGGTGTGAATGGCACATCCTGCATGGGAACCATAAACAAAGCAGAGTTAACTACAGCCATCATGCTCAAACGGTCCAAACCAAAGGAGACGCCTCTGTCTCTCATCAGCTACAGTGGCTTCACCCTGCCGACCTTCAACTCATTTGAAAGGCACTGTGGGAAATCAAGCAAATTAAAACCACTGGAGAGTTGTGATGCTGCATACACTAGGCTAACACAGACAGAGGGAGGGAGAGAAGGAGAGAGAGAGAGGAGATTTGGAGATAGAGAGAGGGGACTGGTAGAGAGGGAGAATGTTGCATGATAGGTCATACAGGATCAGAGTTGCCAGGGTACAGGGGTCATAGAGGATCAGGGTCGCCAGGATACAAGGGTCAGTGAGCCTCCAAACCACTGGGCTGCACGTGCTGGTCTGACTGTTCATGGTAAAGCTCTGCACCAGGTGGACTAATCAGACGTGTTAGACCACTCCCTTTCTCCCTTTGTTCTCTCCTCTTCTCCTCTGAACTCCCAGACGTGCTGTCTCTCCGCCACACGAGGCCCACTCGCCCTGACACGTGCCCATCGATTATCGGTCCATGGCGGCCGTCACAAAGCAGATTACAGCAGTGCTTACCAATTAATACTATTTAACGTCACTTTCTGTCCTAGACAACATTCATTTCGGTCTGATGATGCACCAGTAATCTTTCTATCTGCTAAGTAAAGTAGATACATGCTGACATGCTGTTTACTCAGTCCTGTTAACAGTCAGGTCAGCCTGAACTACGGCCCCTGCTCTTTTTGACCAGACATACTACACACAAACGTCTGCACAAACGTAGTGGTGAGAGAGTACAGGGTGTCCAGCCAGGCATGTACAGGTCAGCCTCTTACCAGCCTCAACCAGCCAAGGCTAAACCAGCCCAGGCATGCACAGGTCAGCCTCTTACCAGCCTCAACCAGCCCAGGCTAAACCAGCCCAGGCATGCACAGGTCAGCCTCTTACCAGCCTCAACCAGCCCAGGCTAAACCAGCCCAGGCATGCACAGGTCAGCCTCTTACCAGCCTCAACCAGCCCAGGCTAAACCAGCCCAGGCATGCACAGGTCAGCCTCTTACCAGCCTCAACCAGCCCAGGCTAAACCAGCCCATCTTAAACAGCCTAAATAAAATCACACACTGAAGAGCCACCAGATATTTCAGCTCCACTTAAGGACAGGAATATGTGTGTAACTATGTCCATTTTCTGCACATGATCAGCTGATTAGGATCGGTGTGTGTGTGTGGTGTATGTGTAGACGTGGCCAGACCACAGGTAGGCTGTGTGAGAACTCCTGATGGTGTTAGCAGAGGCTCCGTGCGTTCAGTGGACAGAGAGGTCAACTGCAGTTCCACAATGTGGCAGGGCAAATGCACTATCCTCATGCGCACACACACACACACACGGCATGGACTGTGTACGCACGTGTGTGTGTGTGTTGTATAACACCAGGGGACAGAGAACACACCAGATAACCAGTGGTTTGGTTTCACCTCATCACTAGTCTCCTCTAGTCCCGACACACAGGAAACGTTCTCCCTCCTGCAGTCGTCTCCAGGTTACTGATCCGGTAATGGCACCAGTCCTGGGTTAACAGCACCAGTCCTGGGTTAACAGCACCAGTCCTGGGTTAACAGCACCAGTCCTGGGTTAACAGCACCAGTCCTGGGTTTGCCATTACGAGGCAGCATGCGCGACTGCAGATTAGCTAAGTACATCAACAGATCAATGACATAGAGGTAAAACGCCAAGGACAGGGAAGCTGAACCAATCAAAGTCTCCAGCGGGGAAGAGCTAATCCAGGCTTGGGCCAGTGGAGAAGTGCTAATCCAGGCTTGGGCCAGTGGAGAAGTGCTAATCCAATCTCCCTGAGCCATTCAGACACACTGCCCGATCAAATCCGCACTCCAAAGGGCTCACTCACACTTCCAAAACAGCGTCTAAACGGCTGGAGTGGTCCAACAGGAAGCAATGTGGTTCCAAAAACCAAACCAATTCAAACCAGGAACCATGTCAACCTCTAAAGATGTAAAGGACACAATAATTATAACCAGCACCACAGCTGTCCCACATTTACCTGGTTGTGGACAACAGAACCTCATTCCCACTACAATGCAAGATCAGTCATTCCTATATGGGGTTTAATTAGACTGTTCTCCATAACCAGACCGGGCTGGTATTTCTTACTTACTTATTTACTAATACAGATAATCTGAAACAGTGTTTGCTACAAACCTCTCTACACATGGGTGTGAGAGGTACAACAATTATCCATTATACAGATGCCTTCAGATCACTGTGTCCCACTCTGCTTCTCATTGAGGGAACTCACCAGGTCCTCAGAAGGACTGTCTAAAGTGGAGAGAGGTGGTGAGGCCACAGCAGAAGGCTCTCCTTACCTACCAAGGGCTCTCCCCAGGTAGATGTAAAGTAGGAAGATATCCTGGCATTCCCAGGGTTCATTGACTCAAAGTTTTTTCTTTTCAGCCCACAACAAAGTCAAACCCCTCCCACTGACAGACAGATGGGATGCTGACAGGACACTTCGCAAGGTTTCTTGTCTCTGCAGCCAGCAGGAATGTGCCAACACGGTTAAGGTTTCCTCCATCTTACTGATGCAGAAACAAGCTCATCATTGATTAAGGAGTCAAATCAGGTGTGATGTCGTCTCAGCGCCACCACAGGAGGGGGAGGGGCCAGAGCGGGGCAGTGCCACAGGAGGGGGAGGGACCACAGTGGGGCCATTGTTTCGGTGTGCTCTTCTTCAGCATTACAGGACATCTCCCATGTTCATTATCTGGTAAGGAAGACTATTCAAAGATAAACACTTGTAGATAGAGTTGTGTGATATGACGGTATTTTGGTATACCACAATATTTATATATGGTGACAGTATTTAAATATATGTTTACAGTATATTAACCTTTTAGCAGTGACCTTTTACCAGCAAGCTACTGAAACAAATTTACAAATGGCAAAACTGAAGGAAAGGGGAGGTACACCACACAGTAAGTGCCTATAAGGGGAGGTACAACACACAGGAAGTGTTTGTTGCTGAGCTGTGTGTCAATCAGACTAGTGGAGTTTGTGGCAGGGAGTAAAGCTAAACTATGTTTAGCGGAACTTATTTTAGACAGTTGCCATGACTTTGTTTTTCTTGTGAGTGGGTCGTTGGAGCTAGCTAGCTCTTGAGGTCAATAAAAGTAATGTTAACAAAAGTAAATAGACTGTAAATGCTAGCTAATTAGCTAGCTAGCGTTTTACAGATAAGTTACTTTGATTAAGATTTCAAATGCTAATGAAAGTAAGTTGACTGTAAAAAGCAAGCTAGCTAGCGTTCAGGAACAACGTTGCATAATGAACTGAAACAAGGGACACGAACAACGCAAAAACCAAATAAGAAAACAAACTAAAGTACAGCATGAAACAAAATTAAGAACTTGAATAAAGACACACCACTACGAAAAATAAACAAAACCGAAGAGAACAGGAATGGAAGCAGAAACAAATGGGCTAAAAGTAGAGGGGACACACGGCAAATACATGAACAAGAACACAAACCAGCTAAAAGTAGAGGGGACACACGAACAACCAGGAATGTAAACAGGACAGCGTCATGAAACCCCCCCCAGTGGTACCATATACAGCTGTTCAAACTGAAGATGGTATAACATTTTTCAAAACCGCACAACCATATTGTAGATAGGTATAGAAACACATACAGGCAAGGTTAGGCTTATTGAAGCGTAGCAGGGCACACTGGCACCTATTTAGGCGGCTATCCCTGGATCAGACTGATATTTTAGGAATGAGTGGTGGGACGGCTCCTCACCCGGCCGCACGGGTTCTAATAAAAACACAGCAGGCCTCTGCCTCCTAGAGGGCGAGAACCAACAGGCCCAGATGGTTCTTCATCTGTGTGCCTGGCCCCCCACTAGTAGCAACTTGGTGCCAGGGCTGGACTCTGGTCAGTTTTCTCAGCTCTGGCCTCACTCTACACAGCAAAGAAGGATAAGAAACAGTTTCAGGAACAGGGGGAGGGAGAAGCCAGGTGACAGCCCAGTGCCCACCAGAGCTGCCACACAGGAAGTGATATCACCAATGCTCCTTCCTCCTGGGGGAGGACACAGAGGGTGAGAGAGAGAGTACAGGACTTGAGCCCAATTCCTTGGTTGATTACGTGATTAATGACATAATGGAGCCTGTGTAGCTCAGCCTTGTCCAATAGGCGGAGCTTAAGCTGAGGTCCAGGACACTCAGAATGTCTTAACTGAGGGTTCGGGATGCTCAGAACGTCTTAGCTTAGCCAGCAGGTATTACTGGTTTGGTTACTCTGTGCAAGGTTGTGTGTCTTAATGACAGCAGGACCTCATGGTCCAGTGTCTGGGAAACATTTCTGCCACCTTCCTCCAAATGTCTCTCACTGCTCTACATGTTAATTTCTCTACAGTTTGCAGGAGAAACTCCCTACCCCCTGTGTGTGTGTGTGTGTGTGTGTGTGTGTGTGTGTGTGTGTGTGTGTGTGTGTGTGTGTGTGTGTGTGTGTGTGTGTGTAGCAAGCTTATGGTTAAGAGTAAGAATCAGTCTGAGCTCTGGGCAGGGTGCTAACGTCACTACAAAAAAAACATGTTCTGCAACCCTAAAACCTAAACCCTGAACCCTAAAACCTAAACCCTGAACCCTAAAACCTAAACCCTGAACCCTAAAACCTAAACCCTGAACCCTAAAGCCGGCTGCTGGAATGGAAAGGTGTCACACACCTTTGTTAAAATGTCTTTTCTTACCTAGATTACCACTTCACATTTGGATTAAAATGGGGGCAAGATCACAGAGAGAAGACAGGAAAGTGCAGCTGGGTTAGGGAACACTACAGCTCTCCAACCATGACACGCTACACGTGTGTGGACGTCAGCAGCTGTCATCAAGATGTGTGTGTTTTAGGAATTATGCCGAGGGAAGAGACCAAAACAAACAGCAGAAAAACAAAGCTTACACTACACCCAAAAACCCCACCCAGAAACTACCAGCTGACTGTACTCCATGCAGTCCTGACTGACTATGACATCATCTCTCAGCGACGCCCTGTTTGTACCTCAGTTATACTCTCACACACCAACGACACATCATCTCTCCGTTTGTACCTCAGCGATACTCTTGCACGCCCACGACACACTTTCTCCTCCCGTATGTTTTCACATGCGCACCTACCAAACCTCATTCTCATGCTCTCTTGCTGTCTCACACACACCCCAATGCCGAGAGCATTAATTCACTGTCAAAGACTCTGCATTGTTCCTAGAGTGAAGACATCAGAACCTTGTAGACAGAGTGACTGAAGCCACTCAACAAGAGGCAGCATGCATTAAACAAGCTAAACAACCACACAGGGTTGTTTACACAGTCAAACTGGACATGTTTACTAGAGGCTGTCCACACTGAGCTGATTCTTGGATCTGAGGCAGTACAGACAGGGGCCTCCACACTGTGTTACATATTGGCATTTCACGTGTGGGTCACCACCCTCGTGGAGGAGTGTGTGGGGGAGGAGTGAGAGGAGTGTGTGGGGGAGGAGTGAGAGGAGTGTGTGGGGGAGGAGTGTGAGTGAGGGGGGAGGAGTGTTATTTCCATCAGTGGAACAGTATGTACTCAATAACAATAGCAAAAACTAGCACCATGTCAAGAGGGTCCCACTTTCTCCAGAAGACCCATTTTATTCTTAGAACTGCGAAATGGAAACAGCTATCATGCACACAGAGCGCTGGCCTAGGGAAGGGCAGAGGTAGGGCAGTCTGGAAGAAGCCCACTAACCCCATGCAGACTGTTCTTCCTTCTACTGTAAAAGTCAACAACACGCCTGCTACATTTGGGCAAAGCACTAGGTTTCAAGGTTTCATTCCCTTTACCGCCAGTGAAAAGCACCTAACTCACAAATAGAAATGAGTAACATGTCCCTCAGTCACAACACACACTGTATACCTGGACTGACCCCTCAATGATTTAATCACAGAAAACGAAAAAGTTATCCATTAACATGTGTCCTAAAACAAGCCGCAAAGAAGCATTAAAATATGCATCGCCATGCACGTGATGGCCCTGGTTAAAGGCCGAGGTGGTTCTGACAGCAGCCACAGGGCGCGATCAAAGAAAACACCGTGTAGTGTTTGCACTGGTGAATCACAAAGTGCGAGCTGGCTGCTTATATCACACACAAACAAAGCCCGGAGCGCGCGCACCCGCGCGCGAGGTGGGGGAACGCAAACACTGGGCAGCCGCACGCGCAGTGCAGCTCGTGCAGTGCTGGGGTCGCTGTGCAGCGCAATAGGCGCATCCAGGACGCTTTGTTCCGTCCGAGGCGCTTTAGAGGACGCTGATGTCTGCTTGCCGACGCAAATATCGTACAAATAAATGCGTAGACATTGTGTGTTAAAGTTTGTACGTTCTTAGAAACCACACCAAGCACTTCACAGCCATACTGGTTGGAAATACAGACAAGGAACCTTACACTTCCCTTTATGTCTAGATAGGCTACATTATTTCTCCTTGGTTGCTGTTCGGTAGACTGATGGCATTTGTCTACTAGAACTACTAGACATTTGTCTACTAGACAGTAGTACTGAAAAACAGCAAACGGTGAGAAACCGCTACAATTAAGGAAATAAAGCACGGAAACGTAGCTCGTTGTTGAGTGTGGAGAAAAGTGTTTACCTCTGTCAGCTTTCATGTTAGCCAGCGATGCAGTGATGCCCTCCAGCCCGACGTCCGTTCGTCTTCCTTCTTCCGAATCCGGTCTTGATTTTAAAATTGTTTCTTTAAACATGGACCAACTGTGGATGTGTCACACAGCCATTTAGATGTAGACGTGCTCTCAGCTAGACAGGGAATACCGGAGCTTCTTCTTGCTAGCCACCGTCTGCTAGTGCTAAACTAGTCCATCGGATTGTGCAGCACCGAACAGGTCGCTGGCTCTATAATCAGACGATAAAGCACAACAACCCACCCCGTGAAACGAAAACGATGGACGAGACTGTTAGCTAGCCAACTGTGTCACTGAACACCCAGAGCAAAGCTGCGCTCTCCCACGACAGTCTCCGCATTCCCATGCTAAGCTCTGTACTTCAGACCACACGACACTAGCGAGCTGGCCGCAGACACAGCCAGACTCCTCCAGCTCCCCTCGGTCATCCAGCAGTCTCTGTCCAGACGCCTTCAGCTCTCCTCGGTCATCCAGCAGTCTCTGTGTCCAGACGCCTTCAGCGTAATCAGCTTGTCAAATCAAGAGCCCATTGTTTCCAAATAAAGACTCGTTACGTTGAAGCTGCACACCAATCAACACCCAACACCACAGCTGGCTGTACTACACTATACACAACACTAAACTATACTATACTAAACTGCACTATACATAATACTAAACTACACTACACTATGCTATACTATATTATACTATGCTTTACTATATTATATTGTACCACACTGTCTCGCCCTCCCGAGTAGTCATATAGCCACAATCTTTCTGACTCACAAACAAATCTGTAACTTGATACCCAGCTGGCGAACTACTTGGTGATGACAGCGGGCCCTGAGCCTACCTCTAACTGCCTCTTCTGCCACTATTTCCTATAACTGCCTCTATTGCCTCTACTGCCCCCAGGGGTAACTAGCCAGAACTAGCTTTGACAGCTAGCTAGCTAAGTTAGCTAACAAACTAGTTAGTTGTAAACAAACAAGGTCGCGTGGAAACACAGAAGGTTCAACGTTATTTTCATGTGACTTCTCCGCCTGTCTGGTTTTACACCCCCAGAGCGTCACGGTTCGGCTCTGCCGGACTTCGCCGAGATGTTGGGTTCCGTGGACCCGTCCGGATCTGCTGCTTGAGCGCACCAAGGCGGCCTCCGCTCACGTGGCCCAACAACAGCGCCTCACCTCGTCACTTCCGGTTCGGGTCTCCCTGGAGCTCACTCAGCGGAGCGAGATTGACACCTAAATTATAGAGATAATTTATAACGCTGATGGGAGACCCGCGAATGCCCTCCAGCTCAGCTCCACTGCAAATAAAAGCGCATAAATGTCGTTTATTGGTTATTAGTTACAGTCGTTTGCGTTGGTAAGAGTGCACGTGGCAAACAAAACATGGATTAGAGAACCATAAATTAAATGATCTGGACTGAAGGAAATTGATTTTTCAAATAAATCTATAAGTAAAACGTGATTTTTGGCTTTTATGGTTGACTTATAGTGAATCCAGAGCGTTGCTCAGAAGACATAGACACGCTACACGAGCTCGGCAGGTACTGACGGATGTATCTCATCCTTTCGCGTGTGTACCGAGGCTGTGTTCGTACTAGGACGTCAGCAGCAAACGACAAAACTTTTAAAAACAACCATGAAGTTGTTCGGGACTCACGTGAATCTGAAAACGAACCAGTGACCATATATTACAAGCTTAAATGAATGTCTTCATAATATGACTCCGTATATTACTGCGCTCTAAGGTGTGTTGATTCTCGCGTGTGCCAGATAATACGACGACGTCAGGACAGCATCTTCTCTAACATTAGATATTACATCATCGACGTTTAACATTCATAATAATCGCTAATTATTCTATTTTTAATTGACTTAATTTAAGTTAATTTGTCCATTCCTTTAAGACGTTTGACTAAACTCTCAATAATTAGTGGACGTTGGTTTTAAGACCGTCTTTTAACAAGAGTATTGGTGCTTGAATTTGAGTTTGAATTTGAATTCTGTTTTAGACAATAATTTTGTTTTGCTTCCATCTAGCGATATTTCGGCGATATTGCAACTCAAAAAGCGAACGCATAACACAGGGGTGCCCATTACGTCGATCGCGATCGACCGGGAAGTGTCGGTCGATCGCGAAGGAATGTGGGTAGATCGCACGACATTAAAAAGTAGTGGATGAATGACAGGCTATCGTCCATCTCCACTGACGGTTGTATATATACACCGCCCGGTAACAATTTACGTTCGTTTGATAGACGAGTTTGCTCGTTTGAGAGGCGTAGGAATCTCGCCATATACAGTTTAATTTAGGATTACTAAACCATGCATTTGTTTCCATATAAACGCAATGTTTTCTTGTTTCTTATTAAAGGTTTTAAATGGTAAGTAGTAGTATGACCTGGATATGCAAACTGGTAATTTTAAGAAGTGAAAACCTCATAGAGATGTACAGTGGAGTCCACAGATAATCAGACATTAACAGTGTTTGCTGTTCACAGTTGTTCACGGTGAGTGTGTGTCATTAGGGCAGTATGTGTGATTTTACCTATGTGTCTGAAGGGAACACTTTAAGAGTTGAACTCATGGTCATGGTATTCCCAAATGAATAATCAAACAAAACAAAGTCAATGTGTGTGCTTGTTTTAAAAAAGTTCAATGCAGACTGAACTTTTAAAAATGCCTTTATTTTTATTCACAGAAAATTTGTTCCTAGTGCAACACACTATAGTCTGTAATTGGTGAGATGTGGATGTGTATGTTTAAAGAAGTCATACATACTATTTTGTTTAATTAATATTTTTGGATGTATAAAGAATTGATACATAATATTTAGTTTATTTATATTTTATTTATGTTTAAAATTTCTATACATTGAATTGTGTTTAATTATTTCATTTTTATGTATGTTTTGGATAGTTAAGCTTAAAGTACCACCTATGTTTAAGGGGTAAGAACAATATTGTGTTGTTTTGTTTTTGGGATGAAATGTCTTTGATTGGAAAATGTGTGAGTGTTCAGAACTGTTGGTGTGACATCATAGGCTGCTACACATCACAGAATGATCATGTGACAGACAGAGTGAATGAGGACACAGAGGGACAGGAGGACAGTGTTGGTGTAACATCGTGGCGTGAGAACATAGAGGGACAGCAGGACAGTGTTGCTGTGACATCGTGTTGTGAGGACACAGAGGGACAAGAACACAATGTTGGTGTGACATCATGGTGTGACGACAGAGAGGGACAGGAGGACAGTGTTGGTGTGATTTCGTGGTGTGAGGACACAGATGGACAGGAGGACAGTGTTGCTGTGATATTGTGGTGTGAGGACACAGAGGGACAGGAGGACAGTGTTGCTGTGACATCGTTTTGTAAGGACACAGGGACAGGAGGACAGTGTTGCTGTGACATCATGGTGTGAGGACACAGAGGGACAGGAGGACCGTGTTGGTGTGACATCGTTTTGTGAGGACACAGAGGGACAGGAGGACAGTGTTGCTGTGACATCGTTTTGTGAGGACACAGAGGGACAGGAGGACAGTGTTGCTGTGACATCATGGTGTGAGGACACAGAGGGACAGGAGGACAGTGTTGCTGTGACATCGTTTTGTGAGGACACAGAGGGACAGGAGGACAGTGTTGCTGTGCTGGAAAACCCAACCTTTTTATTTTCTACATTTTTCTGACTACAGAAATGCTGAAACATTTCAACACTGAAAAAAAGCATGATGACATCATCACTCGCTTCTCTTTTTTTCCTCTTTTTTCTTGCTTAGCAAACACAGTAGATGATATTGCACAGCAGAGGAAGGAAGAGACGGGGAGAGAGAGGGGAGGAGAGAGGGGAAAGAGAGGGGAGAGGGAGAGAGAGGGGAGGAGAGAGGGGAAAGAGAGGGGAGAGAGAGGGAGAGGGGAGAGAGGGGGGGAGAGAACAGCATGAAAGTCAGAGAGAGAAAGAGAAACCCAGGTTGGGTAAAGAATGAGCGTAAACCAGAAACACAATCCAGCAGGAATGAATTGGTCTGAGAGGAATGAAACAGTCTTAGAGGAATGAATCAGTCTGAGAGGAATGCCTAACACATCATTCCTTGTTATTATTTTTTTTCCTTTCTTTTTTTTTACCAGACGGTACATTAACAGCACTGAGGAAGATGAATGTTAGCTAGAGACAGAGAGAACGCAACGACAACAGAACGCAGACACAGGAGCTCTGCTAGCAACGCTCAGAGAGCTTCAACGCTCAGAGAGCTTCAACGCTCAGAGAGCTTCAACGCTCAGAAAGCTTCAACGCTCAGAGAGCTTCAACGCTCAGAGAGCTTCAACGCTCAGAGAGCTTCAACGCTCAGAGAGCTTCAACTTCTGCTTTTGGGAAAAGAAAAACAGCAGCGAGTTTATTTGTGGGACAGTGAAAACCTTCCAGCCGCGAAATGTTTTCATCGCTTGAAGAAGTCCATCTAGGACTAAAAGAAAAAGGGAACAAAATCTGTGTAAAAAAGCGAGCGTGTTTTGTGTTTGTCCAGGTGATTGTCATAGGCGTATTGTAGGGCACACAGTGCCAGGCCTTCTTATCAAACAGGAACTCCTTTTCCACGACAACCAACTGGGGAGGGTAGAAACGATTAGAGCAGCCCCAACATTCACATACAGCAAGCTATCTAAGCCACACAGTATAATCTGCCAAGACAGGGGACTAGCTCAGACAGGAGTGTGGAGGAGGGAGGATAGGGTAGGACTCTATAACCCTGTGCATCACCCAACTGTAGCCCACAGTCTGGATTACACAGGGCATTTCACTCAGGTTATCTTGTGTTGGTAGGCTGTCAGGATTTTGACGTGAACTGGACCCATAGTCCTTGTTTTAGGTGTGTAAAAAGACTCAGCGAACACTTGGAGCCTTGAGTAAGGTATGTGTGTGTGTGTGTGAGAGAGAGAGAGAGAGACAGCCCTAACATGCAACCAAAAAACAAAAGCAATTACTAAATCTCTACACAACTGCTGCCAGATAATAGTGGTGTAAACCCTAACTCTGACCCTAAACCTGACACTGACCCCAGATAATAGTGGTGTAAACCCTGACCCTAAACCTGACACTGATCCCAGATAATAGTGGTGTAAACCCTGACCCTAAACCTGACACTGACCCCAGATAATAGTGGTGTAAACCCTAACCCTGACCCAGATCCTGACTCTGACCCTAACCCTGATCCTAACCCTGGCCTTGACCCTGACTCTGACCCAAAGTAATGGTGGTATGATTTTACAGTGTTTCCATTAGCATGCAGTCGTGCACATCTGGGCAAAAAAATACACTCTAAGGAATTTCCTGGTCTACCATTAACCTCCCTACTGACTATACCATCACTGAGTGGTGTGCAAACACGACCCTGCCATACATTCACTTAGACAACAACATACACTCCAAAACTGGAAAACAGGGTGACGTGGGAACTTGTGATACGCGTTCACACACTCACACACTCACACACCAGGTTGCTACATTTGCTTCGCGTGGTTGTTCCTTTGCTTGTCAGTCGTACATGAGTTCATCCCACAGAGTGGAATAACTTCTCCCCCGGCAGACCGGCTGCCCCAGTTAGACTCCACCCTCTCTTTGCAAGACAAGGCAAAGTGGGCAGGGTTTGTGGCCGTAGTCTGCAGAAGCCTTGGATTGTACAAGAAATGACCCAAATACATCTAGAAGAGGGTCCCACTAGTCCTGCTACTAAACTACAAATGCAAACTAAAACGCATTTCTCACACATACCCTCTGCAACACCTTACACATATACAACATGTGCAGTAATATCCATGAAAAGAACAAGGACAGGGAAATGAACTGGGAAATAAAACATAACCCTTTTTCTGTTTGAGTCAGTGGAGTGACAGAGAATGGCGCCGTGAACAGTGTGACAATGGTTCTGGAGGACGGAGGGAGAGCTGTTGGGTCTGGCAGTGTTTCAAACCAGGAGCAGAGTGCCAGCCAAGACAGGAAGTAGGAGTGATGTGTACACACACCTACCCGCCTCTGCACGTCCAGCACAAGGCCGCAACACAAAACGAATGTCCTGGTTTTTGTTTTGTTTTGTTTTTTTGTTTTTTTTCCAAAAAACCTACTATATACAAATCTATATTTTCTACAAATGCATAAATTAAAACAGAGTTAAGCATTACAAAATGCAGTTAAATTAAATGAAATCACAAACACGGCAACAGAGAAATATAAACACAGCATCACAGCAGTTGGTTTTACCCTGTAAAAAAGAATCCACATCGCATTGGAATAACACCACTTCTTAATAAAAATACGATTCTCTTTTCATTCTTGCAAGTTTCAAACCGCAATCTTAGAAACCTGCCTTCAGTGGCCAAAACAGCACTTTTACCAAACCTTCAAAATAAATACTCATAAAGATTTTTTAAGTAACATTAACAATTACCAAACTAGTTAGTTTCTGCCTCAATCACATAGACTCTCTATACAACAGAACTGTAAGAATTTATTACTATGAGGTATTCGGAGCCATTGGTAAAAGACACACACGGCCCAAATGGTGGACACACCTACCAGGTAATGTGAACAACAAAGGGATGGGACTAGCAGATTTGTGTTGGGGCGGGGCTTAATGGGGAAGAAGGAGGAGCTTTGGCTTATCAGCAAAAGAGTTGAAGAAATGAAATGAAATTCCTTTGGTATGTTTTCATTGCATGGCTGCGCTGGCACAAGCACCACGGTGAGAGAAGATGTGCTCTCCTCTTCAGCAGGGCCCTCCTACAGGCTGAGGTATTCCAAGAGTACAAGGTGAGAATAGAGAGGTCAACGGCGGTTTAACACTTTGGTTCAAGCAAGGCACTCGTCCTTTGGGTTTAACGAAGTCCACAATATGTCTGCCGTGAGCTGCTGCACAAGCACGGATGAAAATGGTCCACACAGAGCAGAAGGAGAACAGAGAGGAAGGTGTGGGGAGCATGGGGGGAGGGGTCATCACACCATCTATTATCCACCACTTCATTCATATAGGCCGTGCAAAAGAGAAAAATCTTTGGTATTCTTTGGTTTCATTAACGTGATAGAAATCACCAATGGAGACTGAGTGAGGTAGCATCTTTGGTTCACACTATAAATACCAGTAGCTTTACCAGTAGGTCTACAAGTAGGTCTATAAGTACCCGTAGATCTTCCACTAGGTCTATAAATACCAGTAGGTCTACCAGTAGGTCTATAAATACCAGTAGGTCTTAACACACGTTTAGTCTTTTTTTTTTTTTTGGTCTTTTTCCTTGTCTTTTCTACATGAGGAAGCAGCTTTCTCTTTTCTTTGCTTCATTGTTGTAATGCTCATTAATAGGTACCAAATATGTATATATATGTATATATTTTTCATAAAGCTAACAACACCACATGAGTCAATAAGGCCAGAAATCTTGTGACTATTGGAGTGCCGACCACATCCAACCACATCGGACCACATACGACCACATCCAAACACATCTTGGGCCTCTCTGAATGCACCACTCTCAAGGAGAACCATAAAGGTTCATAGAGCTTTCTTCCAAACTGTCTAATGCATAGAATCTAATTATTCCATAAAGCATGTTTAGTCTTTTGTTGGAACTTACTGTGTGTAAGTAACTACTCTATTGGGTGATTATTGGAGCCATATATTGGCTGTACCTTTAACACAGAAAGTTGGACTAGTGGCAGTTTTACTGTGTGATGGTGGAAAATGTGCTGAGACACAGAAGCAAGGCCCTGAATGTGTGACCAGCTGATAGTAAAGGCCCAACACTGGCTGTGAGAAATGAAGGCAAGCACAGCCATCCATGGGGTCACTGGGGCAGACACACACACACACACACAGAGGGGTTGTTGGTGCAGACACACACAGAGGGGTTGTTGGGGCAGACACATACAGAGGGGTTGTTGGGGCAGACACACACACACAGAGGGGTCATTGGGGCAGACACACACACAGAGGGGTCATTGGGGCAGACACACACAGAAGGGTTTAGGCACCGACTGAAAAATTCCTTTCCATTTCTCTAGGTTCTTGATTCTGAAGACCATAGTGGGGTCTTGTGTTTGTTACGTCTAAAATTAATTTATGAAATAAAGTTAGCACAAACAATACATATAGTCACCTTGCCATTTGCTTTCCTGAATTATGAGTCCACCACTTAACCATTAATCCAATCAGCCATCAGATCCTCCACTTGATTAACGACTTGTAATCCAGAGCAGCCAGATGCCTTTTGGACTGGGGTACTTATGATTGGTTGATTACGTTTCTGTATACAGCATAGACATTAACAATGCCTTATGAGGGTTAATCTTTGGTGTTTAGCTGCTGGCAATATTGAAATATATACTATACAAAGCAAGTTAGAGCAAGCACAGTTCTCCCTGAACAATCACACCTCAAATAGTACACTAAACAAATTAAGAACACCTTGAATAGTGCACTAAACAAATTAACCACACCTTGAATAGTGCACTAAACAAATTAACCACACCTTGAATAGTGCACTAAACAAATTAATCACAGCATGAAGAGTGCACTAAACACATTAATCACACCATGAAGAGTGCGCTAAACAAAGCGGAAATAGTATCCACCCTGCAAACACACTGGCACTCAGGAGTGATTTCACTGGTGTGGAAGATGTTTGAACTTTGGTTCTGAAAGTTATGTAAGAAACATAAACTTATATGAGCAAACTCAAAGTGACGCTGCTATGCTGACGTCATTCTTAGGACAGTGTCATTTTGGATTAGGTCTTTTTAGATTATAATCCTATGTCTGAGCCTGATGACTAATACTAACACTTTGAATCTAATAATTTCAACGGTTAGATCACAAGGCTTATGAAAAAATATATAGAATTTGTTCCTGTTTCTAAAACTTTTTGAAAGAAGCATTTCTTTGGTTTTACATTTTCATGATTACTTAGTGAAAATCTGAAATGGTTAGAGAATTATGAATACAAATACATATGTAAATCTGGTTCATGATCTACGTTCATGTTAGTTTGGAAGAAAGCACTGTTAGGAGGGAGACATTCAGGGGAATGGGTGGATGCTACTGCTTCATGTTGACGTCCGTGAGCCCCAGAAAGATGGGGGTGGTGTGGGGGACTGGGGGGGATGGGAGAGGGGCCCAAGCAGGTGCAGGTGCATGCGTGATGTCATCACACCTGTGCTGGACACGGTGCTTAAATGTGACGTCACACGCCTCTAAACCACACATCAGCGCAAGAAACAACCCACAAATCAATCACTCCCAGAAGGAGTTAGTGTTCACTGTGATGGTGAAACGTCCATGAGACCATCACATCCAAAGAGAAAGACCGCAAGACGCAGAGCAGAGGCAGGGTGTCGACGTTGTACGACCAGTGATTTAAGGGTAACACTTTTTTGCAGTATGTCAGACATAAACGAATGAAGACTCTTAAATACGGGACAAAGACGTCTTTGGGTTTTTCCTTTGGATCTTATAAATATCAGTATTGTACAAGTTTTAAGGGCAAAGATACTGTCCAGAAGATCTTGACTTAATTTTCTGTGGTTAAAGCTTTTCCACCGAAGGCTTCCTGTCAGTCTGTAGCCGCTCCGTCACGCTTTGGTACAGGTGGAGGAGGAGGGGGCCGAGCTGCCGTCATCCAGCCATTTATCCAGGCTACGCCGCCGAGCATTCATGAAGAAGTTGCTGACGGTGGCGAGCTCCAGCCCCAGCTGCTGGGAGATGGTGATCTGTAACTCTTTGGACGGCCTCTTGTTCTCCTTGAATATTGCATGTAAAGTCCGGCGCTGGACGTCGGTGAAGACAAGGCGAGGCTTCTTGGACACACCCCCGCGCTCTCCTTTACCATGGTCCTGCTCCTTCCGTTTGCATGCTGAAAAAATGCAGAGAGACACAGACACATCAGACAGAGAAACACAGACACATCAGATACAGAGGCACAGACACATCAGACAGAGAGGCACAGACACATCAGACAGAGAGGCACAGACACATCAGACAGAGAAACACAGACACATCAGACAGTCGAGCCGACTGGATAATGTCACTGTACAGCTAGTTTCTCAGCTCACAAAAAACTACTTATCCAAACATGGACTCTAGAGTCTATGTTCCTGTGAGTTGCCCTTGTACCATCACTGTACAAGGTCAGTCTTCTTTTTTTCTCTGCCTATTCCCAGTTCTGTCTGCAAACAGAGGGCAGTCACCTAATTGAACTAATTTTAACTGGCTCAGGTGTTCTCCATGGAGCTGCTATCCATGGTGCTGAATTCCACATCCTCAGGCAAACCCATCTTGACTGACACTAGGATTACTAGGTCAGTAGGATAATCTAGATCAATACGATCAGAAAATCAGAAAAACGTTTATCCTTTGATAAACTATAAATATTGTCAAATAAATATTTAGTCGGTGTGTAGCATGACGCTAGCCTATTGGTTTCAAGTAGTACATTTCATAAGTTTCAGGAAGAACCACACGGGGGCAATCATAGACCAACTAAGCAGCCCTCTGACGTCAGCGACGAGAAAAAACCGTGGCTCGGCAATCTGAGACGTCAACGACGATATTTTACTTAAACATGTTTACTGTTAAACTACCTGCCGTCAAAGGAAAGTCTGTTATTATCCGAAGCGTATTTTAATGACAATATATGATATCGTAACAGACAGGCCAAACGCCATTCAGTGTGTACATATAACGCCTAAATACCAAATTATTTTATTAAACAAATAGATACATGTAATTATATGTAACAAAGAATACAATATTCCCCGTCAAAACAGAGCAATGATAAATCGGTCGTTTTATATAGTGTATAACAGTTCTTCAGGCGAAACTCTAGTCTAGTGTAGGACTAGTCTGAAATCTCACAGCACAAGTGTCTCCACTTTGGGTGAATATTAACAAAAGCGAATGAGACTCCATATCACCTGTTATAAATCAAACGACCCACAAGGACACTGTGACAGTAGATGACGGGGTGAACAGGTAAACTGTTTTCCCAGAGTCTCAGTGAAATAACTTCTTATCATTAAGCACAATTGATCATCACCGATATTGTTTGTCTGCAAATCATTTACACAGGCGCGAGATAACATGAGACTGGTTACATCTTAAAAGTCGCGCCTGGACACTGGTTTCACAACTTCCTAACATACACATGGGCTTCAGTGTATATGTGTGCATTTTAGCGTATAGTTTAGGATAGCGCCGACAATTATTGCTTTCAAGTTATACTCTAACCCAGCACACACGGGTAATGCTCCAAGAGTGGTTAATGATCTTTTTGCTCTTAAAAATAAAAAATCAGCTGCTCTGTCTTGTCAAAGGCAAGGTTGATAGTTCTGCGTATGTATGTATGTATGTATGTATGTATGTATGTATATAATAGAAATATAATTAAAATCGCGAATAAAATAACAATATTGCATATATGGGTATGAGGACTAACTCTGTGAAATTCGGTGGTTCATAACTTTTGCAATTCGTTTATCGGACGTATACTATAACGTAAAATATTCTCGAATATTCTTTAAGTAAATTTGGCCTTAAAGAATTCTAGATGTACAAAAATGATTATATTAAACATTTTAAAACGTTCATATTATTTCATGAGAAAAAAGGATACGGATAACACAACGATTAAATTGGGTAAAATAACAACTAGCATCCAAGATCAAGATAGAAAAGTGTGTGACCTCACAACATAGTGCAGAATGAGCCAAGTCACGCGCCTACGGCTACGAAATGGGAAAAAGAACGAATTTGAATAATCGATGTCAGTTCTATATTTACCTCTTAGCAAGCTGAGCACAAACGTAACAGTGTGTGCTCGATCAATAAAATGATCCACGAATACCTTAATTCTATAGCCTAATTATTTTCCTAAAGATGAAGCTATTGGAGAACACCTTAAATTTCAATGTAACATCCTATAAATAAATACGCATACTCAGAACATTTTAAAATATATAACCTGTAATTGTAACACACGGAATAATATGTAGAGTTACTGTTTGTGACGTCGAAATAAAATATTATAAAACGAAAAAACAAGAATAAATTAAAAAAGTGCAGGAGAAAACAATCACTGAAATGATGAGCCTTCATATTCAGCTTCTGATTAATGCAAATAAATGTTAATGAAGGTCATTATAATCATAGCGCCGATGTCCCCCAATCGAACACAGCAGCACGAGCAAAATACCTCCGCCACAGTGGACTTTTTACTACATGAATTAAACTGCTTTGAATTGCAATTAGGCATGTGTTGTCCGGTTCATTTTCTAGAAAAATAGGAAGTAGTTTGTATAAATAACCTGAAGTGGTGTGAGCACACACACATACACACACACACACACACACACACACACACACACACACACACACACACACACACACACACACACCCACCCACCAACACCACCCCCCCATACACACACACACACACACACACACACACACACACACACACACACACCCGCACAGATTTGGCTTTGTGTAAAACCACAAGTGAACGTTATTCCAAAAGTAAAAGACAAAAACTTGATACAGTGGCTGAGCATTTCAGTGTAGTATATAAGAAACGAGGAGGCAGACAATGCGGCCGGTTGAAGGTTTGCAAGGTGCCTGTATGCATTGTCATAGGGAGACAATGACTGCTGTCGAGGCAGCGTCAGATAATTTCGGCGCAAGTAAATTAATATAATTAAATTATATATTTTTCCAGTGCATTCAGTCCGCTGCAAACTATGCGAGCGTCTGTCATTGTGGCCGATAAACAGCCGTCCTGGCATTCGCCGAAAAGCTTCTTCTAATGCACCTGTTCCAAACACGCGTAACCAAAACAGATTCGTTCCTAAAGATTTATGGCTACAGGATCGCTTTACAGAGATGCAATATCTTGCACCGAGAACACAACCTCGAATTTACAATTCACTGTCACGACACAGAAGTCCAAAGAGTTGTATAATAATAGTGACAACAAAAATAAATATACACACACTTCACGGCGTCAGAAACAAAGTAACACAGCAGAACTTATTCCAGTGAGGAAATATAAAAGATGAGCGCTGATGTCTCAGCAAAGACGTAATGAGTATTCAATGATTGAATAAAAGGTAAACTTGAACGAGATGGAGCACAGATGAGCGTGGAGTAAATCGTTAAGAAGCGCGCGCATTACCTATTGTTCGCTCACCTGCGAGGCGGAGCGCGGACATCCTCTGGAACTCGGGCTCTTGCAACCACTTCCACATTCTTCGGAAGGTCTCGCGCCCCGACTTCAGCTTGCTCCATGGCTTGGGGTTCCGCAGCAGGTCGGACAGGGTGCCTTGTGAGCGACACAGCACTCTCTGCGCGAAGATCGCCTGTGGTATGCTGTATCTCTTTAGCTCCGTGGTGATCCTTTGCGCCACTTCTTTGGTATTGACTTCTTCCATTTGTCCTGAATTGCTCCCTGCGTTGATCTGCGATCCAGGCACGGAGGAATGATTTTGTTCCCGGGCAGAGCCGATCACCTGCCCGTGGCCCTGGGCATTAAGATGAGCGTGAGGGTGATGGTGAATTCCGTTGATCTGCACCATTCCAGCCGAGGAGGCGGTCATATGCTGCTCCCCGTGTCGGGCCAGCATCGCGGGGTGGTGCGCCTCAAAAGCGTTTGGTGTGAGCATTTTCTCGGTGGGCATAGTGGCTCCTGGGTGCGCGTAAGGCGGCAATCCTTGCTGGGAGTTATGAATGCTACCCAGTCCGGATCCTGACAGCGGGGACAGACTTTGTCCCATGCTGGTAACATCCTTGTGGTACGGAGTGTAGAGGTTGTTCATAGACGCCAGACCTCGGTCGTCCCGCATCAGCGTGAAGCTTCCGCTAACGTTGCCCGGGATCCTCTGGTGTGGATGAGGGTGGTGGTGGTGGTGATGATGATGATGGTGGTGAGGAAACTTGTCAGAGACCGTGGAGATGGGGGGCAGCGGCTGCAGCGGGGTCAGGGTCGTGTAGCTGCTACTCATGCTCATTCCTGGGGGAGCCTCGCACGCCATACTCATGGCTGGGTGCAGGTGGCTAGCGAGGCCATGGTCCGCTGGCCGGTGCTGGTGATAGTCGCCGCTGTCCAGGATTGATGCCATGCCCATTGGACGTGCGTGGGCTGACAGGCTGCTACGATGGGTCACCGCGCTCCTGTGATGGACGCTGTCGCCGGTCATAAGGTCCGCCGCACTAGGCACCGGTTCATGGCTCACTCCGTGCAGATCGCCAATATTTTCCATCGACAGCTGAGCATTCATTATACGCGCGAGCTTGTTGACAAACCATCTATCTGATCGCGAGGAGTAAGTCGCTGTCCAGAGAAGTCTTCATACGGGTAAAGTTCTGCCCCCCGCAGTCTTATTCTTAGTTGCTCCGTAGTATTAATTTGTTTTTCATTTATCGCGTATATATTTTTTTGTTTTCGTGATTAAGATTTTCTGTTTAACAGAAAAATGATCTATTGTTTTTGTTATTATTTTTGTTTATTTTACGATCGCTTTGGTTATAAAAAAAAAAGAAAGAAATGAAGGCCCCCGTCCGTTCACGAGCGCGTCCTCGGTCGTGATGTCAGTCCCGTAGCGCTCCTCGCCATCTCTAGCCCATGGCTGCTGCTGTTTCGGTTTCTTCAGCCCACTGCTCCGCGCTGCGGCGGCTGCCTCGCGCTCATGCGCACTCGCCACCGGCGTCCCCTCCCACCGCGCGCACAAGCAGGCACGCGCCGCTCTTAGCTGTGTGACGTCAGTTATTAAGGGAGTTGCAGCCCCGTAGCGTAGTGCAGGCCTCTGCTTCCTGACTGTCTGATCCTCCTGGGACCCCATTATCATAATACGTTACATTTCCTTATCCAGACTTGTTTAATAGGGAAATTAAATCGTTAAATTTAAGTCACAGAAGAGCACAATGAAGATAGACAATATAATTGGTAGAAAAATAGTCAATTGAAAAAATTTAAATAATGTTTGGGATCCTCCTTAATGCAGCAGGCATTGTAAACACTGTTTAACACGTGAAAAGTTCCTGACCTAAGAGAAGGATTTACATTCGACGATAACTGAACAAGTCGGCGGGCCTGTCAATGATGGCGTCAATACTCTTTTTATTTTCACACGAAATGCATTTTTATTAGCGTATTTTTTCCAATTATTTTTCCAAGTACTTTTAAATGAAAGTATATTTAACGGTGGATGGTTCAGGAGTAGCTCCGACTCTTGCCAGACATGGCAGCTAAATGCTAGGTCAGTTTTTGTAGGCGAGTAATGTCGGAAGGAGTCCGGGCAGATGTGGCCATTGTTCGGGTATTAAGAGTAACGAACCAAAGCCGCTGCAGTGAGGCTCGCGGAGCCTCGCGGAGCTGCGGGCGGCGCGGGATAATCACACAGCACATTACACTCCTTGAGTGAACTTCATTCAGGACTCATTTATGAATGAATAGTGTAGACACACTTTACAAAAATACACCCATTTATCAACATCGATGAATCATTTCCTGTCTGGAAATGACACATGATGTTTACATTAGAGACGTAATTGCATTATTTACACACAGTTTGAAGTAGGCTATATATATATATATATATATATATATATATATATATATATATATATATATATATATATATATATATACAAAAAAGGAAATATATATGATGTGGCATGCACACACACACCAGAACAAATTTTGCTATACAGTACTACGTTTGCTGGCATTCGGTTGTTAATTGCTTTCGACTGTACGATGTCAGCTTTCTATTCAGTTAAGCGAGATAACTTGATAAATTCAAGTGACACGCTAAGGACAGTTAAAAATACGGTGAATGCGTCTCGGGTCGGCTGGGTGACAGCTTGTCGGTGCTGGGCCCCCACCCTGGGCCCCTGCTCCACGACATCGGGGACGAGTCAAAGGTGAAGCTTCAAGACTCCTGAAGCCAGCAGCTGCAGAAGAACAGATGAACTTTTCCGTGTTTCTGAGAGACCTGCTCAGTGACGGAATATAGACACATCTGTTAGGGTCAGAAATAATGTCAAGCAGTTTAACGACTAAAAAGACAGAAAAGGCTAAAAAAAGTTAATTTACAAACTAGTTAACATTGGTGTGTTGATTATTTGACACGGACTGGTAAAGAAAAAAAACGGACACTTAAAAATCGTAGACTATTGTTGATTAGGTCAACTAAAATAGCAACCAATTCAAATACGAACAAAATACGGTTAAACAGAAAATCAAGAGCAAAACAACACAGACTTAAACAAGATGTGGGCACATGGACTAACAATTTATTTTTTATATATCTTTAAATTTATTTTTGAAATGGCCTAATTTCTTGCATCCAAGATATACTGCAGTGAACTACAGATGTTCACATAAATAAAAATGCTTAGTCACCCTTATATAGTTAGCATTATCAAATTCGCGATTAATATGAAAAACAACGTATTCAAGCAGGAAATTCAGTGGCCAGCCGCATCTGCGCACGTTCTCATAGTGGTCGATATTTTTCATTCGCACTCGTGTCTCCGTGACGTGAAGGTAGGGGGTGTCTTTTTGTTGGGGCCTAGTCAGGCGTTTCTGATCACCTCTCAAACTGCAGCTTCTCTTTAAGGTATTTTAACCTATAGGCCTACAAGTTATTCATGTAAAAGTCTTAGTGTGTAAATCAGCAGTGTAAATCTTAAATCTCGAATTCAGCTCGACGAAACGTGCCCACTCGATTGGCACCTAAAATCGATGAGATCCAGTTTGATAATAGGATCAACTATCGCTTCTTACGTTCATACCGCTTCATTACACCATTTATCGGTGACACAGAGGCTCATTTCATTCTAGGTTTTCCGTAGATTACTGTCGTTGTGGATTTTTCGAAACATGTCAATAAGGATGGTTAGTAAACCCGTCGACGAGCCGACCGATAATTTATCGTTTTCACCATAATATTATTTCTTAAAAGAGTAAAACACGCGTGTTCGCAGGAACTGATAAATTATTTAAAGACGAGTGCCCTGAACTTTTCTAGATATTATTAATTGGGCGCCATAGTCGGTTGCAGGGAGCAGAATTGAGTCCCATTGCTTTAAAAATTAATTACAGGCAAATCCGCGCTCTGTAAATCCACACTCTGTAATGCACAAATTATTCCACGTCTGCAAAGGCAGAGACAAATAGCACCGTAGATCAATACACTAGTCTCTGCGGAAAACGATCAAATATTAACATCATTGACACTGCTGAATTCTGAATAACTGCATATGTTATCACGATTTTATCAAGTCGTAGCTATAAGCAGTTCATTTCAATATTTCAAACGATTACACGCATACTTTTGAAAGTAATTCTAAACACATTCGCTTTTCTTAGTTATCATATGTGGAAAAATATAATACATACAAACAGCCACAACCAGAATACATGAAGTTAAGGAAATACATTTAACCAGAAGGCTATAACAAAGTCTGCTTCTTATTAAGGTGTTACAGGCATGTATGAATGGATATTTAAGCAATGCAGTTGTGATGTTGGATAGTGCTTCTGGAGCGCTTTGATCGAAACGGGTGAAGCATATAGTCTAATTATTTATCAGAAATGTATGGTATCAGGAAAAAGCAATGAGGAAAAAAAGTCATTAGAAATAATAAAAGTAATCAGAAAAATAAAGGTAATCAGAAATAATAATAACAACGCTGCTGTTTGCATGGTTTCCAATAGGCTCATTTAAACTAGTCTGTTTATTATTAGCTATTAGTCTATTTATTGGTTTCTCAGACGTTGCTCGCACTTCTTGTGGGCCAAAAGATCAAAATTATAAATAAATAATAAATCAGTCATGAAAATTGATAACAAAAATCCACATGAAATATCATTAGTCTATATATTATTTACATATAGACTTTGTTAACATCCGTTGCATTCAATCTGATTCCGAATTGGACTACTACAGGAAAACATTTACTTACACAGACGGATACGCACGCGTGAATGAAGCATCGCTGTGTTGCTGCGCGTACTTGGTGGAAATATCGGGTGCGTTGTTAGTAATGACATTTATAGGACGAACAGTGCATGCAGTAATATTTGGCGTTTGAATGAAAAAAACACTATTAAATATATGGGCATGCTTAATAAAGTACATCTCAAAACAAGTTCCTGAAACAATAATTTTGTTTAAATAAAGAACAAAAAGATAGACGCCACGGGCCTTGGAGAGTGATATATGCACCAATCGATACTAGAGTACATTATCGGATCAATTACTTTAAGCTGAAAGGCGAGTTAAAGGATACAATTACAACGACACTTTGGATTGAATACGTATGCTAATTTAAAGTGTTAACTGGTCGTTTCTACAAGTTTTATGTCATTTACACAAACCTAAAACCCAGGTCCACTGCAGACATTTATGTCTCATACCGGGGCGGTGTATGCTCATGTTAAATGTACATAATTTTAATTGTATTCTGAAACAGCCTATATGTTCATATGCTGCTAAAAGATTTGCAACTAAGGATGATGCACATCCCTTTAAAAGAGACTCCATACTGACCAATGAAGATCCTGACAAAGTCTGCTAAGTTCTTTAATCTTTATCTTAACATTAGCTCAGCATTCGAGTTCCCCTACGTCAAAGTACTGAAATAAAACGTTAAAAGCAGCACGGAAAAGTAAGCTATTTTTTGCTTTTCCAAAAGGAACCTTTGGTCAAATCAACTAATACGAACTCCCACCTTCCGTTCGTTCCTGAATTTCTATCCATAGAAGGTAATCATTACAAATAATCATACAAGTAGGTCCTCAAAAACCAAGTCCTAATTATGTAAGAGGTAACTAGAATTAGAACGCTATATCAGCTGTAACTGAAGCAACAGGTAGGAAGTTTTGTGTGTGTGTGTGTGTGTGTGAGAGAGAGAGTGTGAGTGTGTGGTTGATCATGATAATGTAAAATAAATAATTGTACGATGTAAAATTGAAGTTAAATAACTTTAAGAAGTTTCTCAGTATGTCCAATAGCTACCGAATGGGTAACCGTAATCTAACTATAAAAAGCAGGCAACACTATTAACAGGATGAATGACAAGCATATATTAACGAATAATGATCGCGAAAATTATATTTACAATAGTTATTGCATATATTACAAAGTCAAGGCATTAGAAACTCTCAGTAATTATGAATTGAGCATATGAAGAAGTAAAGTATCAAGTACAAGATTATTTTCGTGTTATTGCTGGCCCAGGCAGACAAACCACGTGCATTCAAATACCAGTTAACTAATTAGATCAATAATGTTTTCAGTATCTCAATATCCTTAATATTAGGTCAGTGACGTTTTCAGTATCTTTAATAGGCTATTAGGTCAATAAAAAGTTCAACATCTGAAGAAAGTGATTTTCTCTGGTCAGGTTTGTCACGAGCTCAGTTTAGCGCGTGTAGGATGAGCACACAGTAGATATATAAACATGATAACATAAAACCAGATGCCTGGATAGCAAAGCTCGTATGTCAAACAAAAAGCATTACAATTATTTGCATTAAAACAACAAGCATGAAGGCGAAAGCACCTACCAGTACTGCGAGGACTACAATGACTAAATTAACGTGTCACTTAAGTGTATCAGAAAAAATTACACAAGACATTCTCTACTATTAGACGCTTAGTGACATTGATGTGTTAGTGAGTAAACGAGGCTACTGCTGAGGTGATGAGGTCTCATATTTTGAAGTTTTCAACAGACCCGTTGTCAATGCTCGTTGCTGCTTCAGTGTGCGAGCGGCAGTGACGCTGCAGCTGACCTCGCACGCATTTTGAAACCTGTCTTCAAGTCAGCAAATCTCTGCAGGACGCCAAATGTCACAGCATTCATTTAAACAACATCTTATATACTGATGCTTCCGCCTCTCGCCCCCACCTCGACTTTCCATCCGCCATCGTCCTGGGCTTTTTTCCCCCTCGAAACCGCTCCTGTACCAATGCTTTCCTTTACCTGTTTAGCTTACTATCCAAATCGCCACAAATGTTCTCATTGCGACGCTGCTGATGACTTTATTTTTGTTATAAAGAAATCAGATTCCATTGTCTTAACATTAAATATGCTGTTTGCAAAGAAGCACGTTAGATTAGCGGCGAACTCTCTCATTATCGTGCACCCGGCTCCCCCACATGGACAGAGCTTCCATGGCCGTTCGACGCTTTTCCTGGTCCGAGAAAAAAAGATAATAGCCTTCCACCATCCCTGTTATGAAGTCGGCAACGTCCAGGGCAAAAACTCCGTTTCAGTCGGCGTCGTTTGCTTGTGTCAGTCCTCTTTGGTGCATTTAGGGATGCTGCGTGCATTTGAATTGCTGGCCGCGCGGATATGGATCCGCGGCGCGCCGAAAGGGAATCAGTATGCAAATTGTTTCAGTTACAATCGAAACGTTCGATCCGTGATAGCTGTCTCGCAGTAGTCGATGTAAGAGCTCTCCGTTTTTGCCTGTCTCCAAAACCATCTTTATGAAAAAAATACAAAAATGAAATACGTTAAAATACAGCATACGATAAATGTATGCGTTTTAGATTAAAATGAAACATCACCAAATTGCCTATCCTATTGTCTATCCCATTAATGCACGAGATGAGTACATGGTGAGAGGACCCACACATTTTACAGATTATAGAGAAAATAAATAAATGTATTAAATGTAAGCTACTATAACTACTCGTGTTTAAAATATAGAGGAGAATGACAGATGAATATGAACATATAGGTGTAATGCATGTGCTGCATAAAATATGCAAAAATAGTAAAAGATAAATGACAGCAGAACCATAAATGAGCGCGCGCGTTATTAAACATATCCATCATACGATCAATCTACGCCTTTCAGGATTAATAAAAAACTAAAATAAGTAAGTAATCAAGTTTATAATTTTTTAACCAACATAATATCTATCTATCTATCTATCTATCTATCTATCTATCTATCTATCTATCTATCTATCTATCTATCTATCTATCTATCTATCTATCTATCTATCTATCTATCTATAACATTTTGATTGTTAAATGCATTTATTTTATTGTACTGCATTAACGACTGAGACACGTATTTAATTGCATAAAGTGTAAAATAGACTACCAGTTACTTTTAATGCCAGAGATTACAACGAATAAATATCAACTGTATAAAAACAAATAATGTAAAATAAAAGAAGAAAAAGGCCGCTTCCGTGAGTTCCTGTTACTTCGTCTCTCGGGTTAGGGTTAGCGTTTGCTTCATCGAACATATAATCATCTGGGACGTAGTAAGGAACCATTCGTAGTAAGGAACGTGTACGGTCTTACATGGCCATAATATATGAACAGAATCTCCATGAAGTCTTTATACTAAAAAGGCGTGCCAGTATTTTCTACGCAGTGCCGTCTACACACGTCTTAGGATAAGGCTTTTTACTTTGTATATATTTCACTGTAGGTGTGGATTCAATCATATGACTTCATGCTTAGATGTTTCGCAGAAATTATATGTTTAATTTTTTTTTCCTTTGTTCATTTGTTTATCCAAATGAAGTTGTACCTCTACATACTACTGCACTGATTTTGCAGGTGCATGCAATGAATATTAATGTCGCATTTAGAAGAGACGAATCGCCCACGTAGGGTAATGCATCTTTCTAAAACAGGGGAAATGTGTTCTGTTGCAGTGCGTTCTTCCCGTTTTAGGCCATCTGCTATTTGAAGCGGTTTTAAGTGCAGCGGACGGCGGGGCAAGGGTCGCTGCCCCCCGGACAACGGCGGGGACCAGGAGGGGTCAAATGGCACCGTGGTCATTCTGTAGGATCAAGGCCAGATTAATGCTGATTAGGATTACCTATTAATTTTTACTACACAACAAAGAATGCTGCATCTTGGTCTTTTTATACTGCTATATACGACCTGATGACTACAATATACCATATTTCATTTTCCAACATTAAGAGCAAAAACCGTTGACTTTTTGGAATGGAATCGAGCTACAAAACATCCGGGAGTGACATCATTCCCGCCTAAATTAAACCGAGCGTTTCCGGAAGCTGTAGTACTGCTGCGCGTTGGCCACGCTGCGGTTTCCGAACAGACCGCGGCGTGCTGATAAATAGAGTTTTCACCATGCTAATCTTTCAGCATTAATAAATAATTAGCTGGAGGCAGCTCGCTGTCTGTCTCTCGGAGGAAAAGAAGCTTCGTTTAGAAATTCTTCTTAAGCGACACGATGTAAAAGAAGTAACTAATTAATTATCACAGACACTGTTTTCTTAGATAAAGCGCATCCAGAAAACAGAACATTTAGAGAAAGGGAGTATAATGACGAGTATAATGACGAGTGGGATTGCCTTCCGGAGAGGATGTTGATAGGCTATAGATAGAATCCCACCGTAGCCTACAGCAACGCCGAGCTGATGAATAGTAAATTACTTATTGATCTGGCTCAGCTGTAGCGTGGAGTACGTCACCGTGTATCGCACAATTTCTTCCCTGTGTTAGCAGGACATTTGGCTAGGCCGGTTTTGGCAACAAGACAGTGATTGTGAGCACATTTGGAACACGTTATTTAAACCCCGCAAGGATGTGGCCTGTACAGGATTCACTCTGTACTGGACTCTCAAGGCCAGAAGCACGAGGGTCCCTTTAACCACTTTACAACTCATACAGGAACCCTGTAACAATTATCACACACACACACACACACACACACACACACACACATAGTGCTAATGGCTGCTTTTATGTGTCTCCTGCACCTTTCTTGTTTGGGGATGGAGGGAACGTATTTTTAACTATAAAATTGGAGAGGAGTGCTGATGGTTTTCAAACGGTCGTGTTTTCTCGCTCTAACAGATGAATGGAGTCATACAGCACTTTCTAAGCCTCTTGTGAGTGTTTCCTGGCGTGCACGAAGACGCTTTCCCGCCTGGGTTAAGTGCTAATAGTACTCATGCTTCATAAGGAAGATCTCTTTTATCTGCCCCTATGGTTCACCTCTCCCTGAGGAAAATCAGGGGTGTTAGGTATCAATACCTCACACCTCTTCCATTGTCAGCATTAACCATCAACCATGTTGAACATTTTTTTAGCAGTGAGACTGATTTTATTTTACACAATTTTCTCCAGTCTTGATGTGTGTGTGTGTGTGTGTGTGTGTGTGTGTGTGTGTGTGTGTGTGTGTATGAGTGCGTGTGTGTGCATGTGTGTGTATGAGTGTGCATGTGTGCATGTGCATGTGTGTTTGTGTGTGTGTGTGTGTGTGTGTGTGTGTGTGTATAGAGTGTTGAGAAGCGATGGTTACTCACTCCATGGGTCTGGGCACCCAGAGCCAAGCAGCATCTCTCTTGAATAAAAGGAGGAGCTGTGATGCCGTGTCTAGGGATATGAACTTGGGTCCTGCTGTGAGTCGAGCAAGGGGGTTTGGGCTTAGGGAGTGTGGGTTTAGGGCAGGTATCACCAAATGGCGGACCGCGGTCCGGATCCGGACCCGAACGCCGTCCTGTCCGGACCCAATCACATTCCTGATTAACTGGATACGGACCCAAATGCCAAAAAAATTTTAACGGGAGACTATATTTTAAAACGGAGAATTTATTTTCAGACGAGTGTTACGTTCACCACCCATTTGAGTGTTACGTTCAACCCCCCCCCGCTCAACAACTTTCGTTCGCCACCCCCCCCCCCCCCCCGCTCAACAACTTTCGGACCTAAGGTCTGAGCTATCTGCCAAAAATGGACCGCGGAAAGATTTAATTGATTACCCCTGGTTTAGGGTGTTTGGGTTTAGGGGGTGTGGGTTTAGGGTGTTTGGGTTTAGGGAGTGTGGTTAGGGTGTTTGGGTTTAGGGGGTGTGGGTTTAGGGTGTTTGGGTTTAGGGGGTTTGGGTTAAGGGGGTTTCGATTAAGGGGGTTTGGGTTAATAGGGTTTGGGTTAAGAGGGTTAAGGGGATTTGGGTTTAGGGGGCTTGGGTTAAGATGGACTGGATTAAGTGGGTTTGGGTTAAGAGGGTGTATATAAAGGAGGTTTGAGTTAAGAAGGTTTGGGTTAAAGGGGATTGGAGTCCTGATACAAGGAATCTAAGTGATTACACTGAGGCACTGTAATGTCACAATAGTTGCTAATACAAATTGATGTAAGGGTAATTTCAAGTTTAGGACTGCTATACAAGAATTGAGAAATGAATTAAGATTAAAATAATTGATAAGGTCATTTTCATTATTAGCTCATCATGCCTCATCATATCTTACTTCTTCCTGTGTAACTGAGCTTTCTGTGTGAGTGTGTGTATGTGTGTGTGTGTGTGTGTGTGCGTGTACACGTGTGTACATGTGCATGCATGTGCATGTGTGTACTAATTATATTTTACTGGTAACAGAATGGATGAAATAGATGAACCAATAACCAGTGCAGCTGTGCAAGCTCTGTATTACTTACAGGTGTGTGTGTGTGTGTGTGTGTGTGTGTGTGTGTGTGTGTGTGTGTGTGTGTGTGTGTGTGCGCGTGCATGTGTGTGTGTGTGTGGGAGGTGGGGGTGGTGGTGGAGGTGGTGGTAAATATCCATCAGAAGAGCCATTGTGCTCTGTTGTTTACCTTGTCTCTTTGCTGGTTAAAGTATTACTACTGTCTCTAAGTGGCATGTAAATACTATCGGAAAGTTTACCAAGTAAAAGTTTCCCACTTTAAAGTCAATGGCAGTGAACCATCATGATTTAGATTCTTTGGATACTTGCACACATTGTGAATAGATCAGTAAGCACTGACGCAAAAAGAGCATTCTTAACAAAAAGAAAGAAAAATGTGAGATTCCACATCAGCTTCATTCACTATATACTATTATTTAATATATGTATTAGTTTAAATCCTTGTTTTTATCTCATTTGTTGTGGTAATATTATTTACTTATTTAATGCTTCTTCTTTTGTGTTGTTTCAGTGCACTGGAGTGATATCTGGGGGAGAGGGGCTTTGTGTAAGGACTGAACACTGGCTCAGAGCTCACAGAAGCAGGAAGATAATGCTTGATTCAGACTGAAACCCTGCTCACATAGAGTGAAACCCTGCACATGCAGACTGAAACTCTGCACATGTAGACTGAAACCCTGTACACGTAGACTGAAACCCTGCACACGTAGACTGAAACCCTGCACACGCTGTTTTCTATCTCGTGCTGAAGCTGAGGGGGCGGGTCTTCTTCCATGAGAGTCACAAACTAATCAATAATCTAGAACAGCATTACAGGCTTGCAGGGCCAAAGTGTGTGTGTGTGTGTGTGGTTCACTTTATAGTAAGACCATTGTCATAATCTGAACAATTGGGACACACAGGATCCTTAAGTGTACGTTCTACAGATGTCTTCATCCAAACCAACACAATGAAAGGTGAAGAGGTTTCACAATAACCCAATTACAACTAATATGGGCCAGAACCATTACAGTTTTATACCATCGCTAAGACCCCAAAAGTGATACTTATAGAACATTTTTGGAAACCACTAACCCATGTAGTCTATGTATTGACTTGGTGCACTAAACATTAAGCACATTTTCTGCCTTACACTCATTTAGCAATTCTAAAACACACTTTTTGCAAAACATTAAACACAGTTCTTTACTTAAGACACAATATTCAAAACTGAAAGTTTGAAAATTGTGTGGGGGTGTGGACAGCCCTGTAACAGGGGGTATGTGCGGGCGGTGGACAGCTTTGTAATGGGGGGATTGGGTGGAGGCCGTGGACAGCCCTCCCACTGGTGCTCTGTCATTCTGTTTTAGCCTCCACCACCCTGGCTGTCCTGCTGCAGGCCCTACGCTGTGTTCCAGATCAGGGATCAGCCATACTCCTCTAGAATGTATCCAGTTGTTTTACAATGTCGAAGGCTATGTTAAATAATTCTGCAATACCTCCTGTGCTCTATCTGTTGAACAAAGCTGCTGTTTTCAAGAGCAGTGAAAGTTTGAGAGGCTGGATTATATGTACTTGACCCCGGGGCTGACCTGAACCTTTACCCATGCCACAGTGCCCTGCATCAGCCTCCAGCCACACTGCAGGGCTCTTTAGATTAGGCTATTGTGAGTTAGATTGTAGATTGTTTGTGAGTTGATCTCATCTGGCAAATAATTTATTAAAATATGATTTTGCTAGGAGTAAACCTAAGTATCAGTATTAACTGGTTCTATCAGTAGTGAATCTGAATCAGTATTAATCATAGAGGATAGCATTGTGCAGTGTTGATCCAGTTACAGTTTTTTGCAGTCGCCAAGACCCAATTAGTACCAAGTACTTCTCCTTTTGCCTAAACTTAACACACAGCAGCCAATGCCACACACACAACATGCAAAACAACTCAAACCTTTGGAAAAAGCAAACACTTCAACCAAAATTCTTGCAACTTTAGCCAAATCTTCACCATCATCTCTATGCAGTATTGGACTCTTTTGATGTGCAACCCAAGATTTGCAACTTGTGGGCTCTATATGGATCAGACTTTGATGTTTAAAGATTTATAAAAATTAGCTAGGAGTGTAGTAACCTGTGAAGACTGGGCTTGGATTTTGATAGGTGGGTGTAGCAGTTGAATGGCAGTGTATTCCAAAAGAAACACATGGTTTTCAGTTTTGAATGTTGTGTCTTATGTGAAGAACTGTATTAAATGTTTTGCAAAAAGTGTGTTTTAGAATTGCTGAATGAATGTAATTATTGTGCTGAATGTACATAATTTTTAATGCACCAGGTCAATAGATACGTTTGGGTCTTAGCAGCTGCAAAAATGGCAACTCTGCTGCTGTTTTAATCCAGTTACATCACTTACTGTGATGTGAAACATAATTTACTGAAACTCATGAAAGCAAGTTAATCCTTTATTCTCTCTCACTCTTTCTTTCTTTTTCTCTCATTGTCTATTTTGTCACTCCCTCTCATAGTGATAAGACCTTAGATACAACCTTATTTATGATGCATAGCTATGCAGTAGGGAACAGGACCCTTGCAGCACCTCAGCAAGAGAGTGGACGAGCGACTGTTAGCAGAGCTAGAATTAGCACAAGCACACACACACACACACACACACACACACACACACACACACACACACACACACACACACACACACACACACACACAAATACAAACACACAATCTTCTCAGATATGATGGAGATTATGTGAATTTAAACAACTATTTTCAACTTCAGAGACAGAAAAAGTATTTTTAGTGAAGATTATGGGGTACAGGTGTAAAATACAGCAATATAAAGGGTGCAAGAAAGAAAGAAAATGAGAGGGGAAGGAAAGAGAGGAACGTGGGAGGGGAAAATGGCATCTAACATGGAAATGGACAGCTGGTCATCCTGTGGCCTAATGACCTGTGAGGTCAATGTCACTGACCAGAGCAAGGACAAACAAACACACACACACACACACACACACACACACACACACACACACACACACACACACACACACACACACACACACACACACACACACACACACACACACACACACACACACACACACACAGGTCAATCTCAAATCTCTCCATCAGTTGAATCAGCTGAACAGTGGTCATTTGAGCTTAAAAGCACTCATCATTTAGCAACAACAACAATAACAATACAAATACTGCATATTAAAGATTCACAATAGTCAATAATAAAAAAATTGTAAAAAATTAACATCCGTAACCGACCTAAAAGGTCAACAGTGACAGGTCCTGAAAGGTCAACAGTAACAGGTCCTGAAAGGTCAAGAGTGACAGGTCCTGAAAGGTCAAGAGTGACATGTCCTGAAAGGTCAAGAGTGACATGTCCTGAAAGGTCAACAGTGATGGGTCCTGAAAGGTCAACAGTGACATGTCCTGAAAGGTCATCAGTGATGGGTCCTGAAAAGTCAACAGTGATATGTCCTGAAAGGTCAACAGTGACCTTGAGTGAGTCTTGAAAGGTCCTGGGTTGCAAGGGTAAGGCTAGGGCTGAAGCTGAAAGGTTTGAATTTCAACTCCAAGAGTGATGAGGAGTGGCTCATAGTGAGAGCAGAGCAGAACTCTGGGGCAGTTCTGAGTGTGGAAGCTTTGAGTATCCAGTTGCTCCTTGAGAAGGGCAAGTAACCTGACAGAATCTGAAACTGTTACGAAACTGTAATCAGCAACACCAGAATTACTGCCAGGGTTGTTGTTACATTTGTAAGCAATCAAGAAAACACAAGCACACCACCATTCACCAATACACCTCCTTTCACCAGTACATCTTCTCTCACCAGTACACCTTCATTCACCAGTACACCTCCGTTCACCAGTACACTTCCTTTCACCAGTACACCTCCATTCACCAGTGCACCTCCATTTATCAGTTTCATCAATGCCTCACTCACCCCAGAGGTGTGATGTGTCTGATGTGATGTTGCTGATGGTGAAGATTATGGTTAGAGTTAGAGGAGTAGGGCTTTAATAAGAGAGATGAGAGAGAGAGGGAGAGAAGTTTAAAGCAGCCAAGAAAATACACACAACACACGGATACATATAAGATGGATGCCAGAATATGGCACATGTGTGAGCCAGATCAGGGTCGCAGCGGACCAGTGTCAGTACCATGGAGCTGATGCAGGCTAGGGTTAAGGTTAGATGGTAAGGGTTGGATGGATAGGATTAGGTGATTAGGGCTGGATGGATAGGGTTGAATGGATAGGATTAGATGGTTCGGGTTGGATGAATGAAAATGAAATGAAATGTGCCTTATTTATCAATTGTGATTTTTCGCAATCGAAATTTGTCCTCCGCATTTACCCATCTGTGCAATTAGAACACACACAAACACACACACTAGGTGATTACTAGGGGGCTGTGGTGCACACATGCCCAGAGCGGTGGGCAGCCCTAGTCCTGCGCCCGGGGAGCAGTTGGGGTTAGGTGCCTTGCTCAAGGGCACCTCAGTCATGGCCTCAGGCCTGGGAATTGAACCCACAACCCTCCGGTCACAAGATCAGTTCCCTATCACAGGACCATGACTGCCCATGGATAGGATTAGATGGATAGAGTTAAATGGTTAGGGTTGGATTGATAAGGTTAGATGATTAGGGTTGGATGATTAGAGTTGGATAGATAGGGTTAGATAGTTAGGGTTGAATTATTAGGGTTGGATGGATAGGGTGAGATGGTTAGGGTTGGATGTTTAGGGTTGGATGTATAGGGTTAGATAGTTAGGGTTGGATTATTAGGGTTGGATGGATAGGGTTAGATGGTTAGGGTTAGATGTTTAGGGTTGGATGATTAGGGTTAGATGGTTAGGGTTAGATAGTTAGGGTTGGATTATTAGGATTGGATGGATAGGGATAGATGTTAAGAGTTGGATGATTAGGGTTGGATGGAGAGGGTTAGATGGGGTATGGGCTGGTTAGGGTTAGGGTTTGGGTGGCAGAGAAGGAGAACCTTTCTATCTGGCTCGAAATGCTACACAACTGACCATTTCTGCTCATTTACTTACATTTCTCACACGTTTCACATATATTACACACACATTACTCACATATGACTGATATATTACACACATATTCCTCACACGTTTCTGACATATTACTCACATGCTACTCACTTTTCATATACATAATACTCATACGTTACTTATGTGTTACATACACACTACTCACATGGCTCACACACATTACACACACATTATTCATGTTACGCATCTGGATAATTATTATTCAAAAAAGTAACCTGGAATCTCTCTACCCCACACCACCCCAAGTAACCAAAACCAACACAAACAGAAGCTCCAAGTTTGAATCACACTTTATTGTAATCTTTATCTTGAATCACACTTTATTGTGTTTTAGAGAACAGTGTAATCCACGTGGCAAAACTCCTCATGCTGGCCCTGGAGCAGCATGTTCAAATTACAACAACAATTCAATAAAAATTAACGGGCATATTGCCCAGGATATGAATTACACAGATCTGGCAACGGAAAACAGATCTGATCGATTTTGATACCTACATGATTTAAATATTGATAAGAACACGTTATATTCAATTCAGAGCTGTAAGATACTGAAGCTCTGATGGGGAGGTGGTGTGTGTGTGTGTGTGTGTGTGTGTGCCTATGAATGTGTGCGTGTAAGTGTGTGTGTGGATGTGTGCGTGTGTGAGTGAATGTGTGTGTGAGTGGGTTGGTGGGTGTGTCTTTGTGTGTGTGTAGGTGTGTGTGTGAGTGGGTTGGTGGGTGTGTCTTTGTGTGTGTGTGAGCGTGTGTGTGTGTGTGTGTGTGTGTGTGTGGATGTGTGTGGATGTGTGTGTGTTTGAGTTTTTCTATGTGGATGTGTGTGTGTGTGCGCAGGGGGGCAGTTTTCATCTGAGCTGCTTTTCCCTCACAGACATCATCAGTTACAAAGCCATTACAGAACATGCTGGTTACTAAATACAACTCAGAACACTTTACAGAACAGAACATTCATATCATGCCCCCCTACACACCCACCAACCCACACACACACACACACACACACACACACACACACACACACACACACACCAGTGGGGAACCGTCAGGGCCATTGGTGGGCCCGCTGTTCATTTACAGAGGGCCAGGCAGTTATAATTCAGTTATAATTCAGCACAATTGTAGTTTCAAATAAAACAGTAAAATAGACAGTAAAATTGACCAATCATATCTTTCCTCTTAGTAGGCAGGCTTAACTTTATGATAATTTCCGCCCGCTGTGGGAGATACCCCTCGCTGCAGAAGCAAAAGTCCAGGAGGTGGAGCTGGATCTGGATCCAACTCCTCCCACCGTGGTGTTTTCATTGGTCTGAAGTAATTGCACTACGCAGGAGGAGTTGTATCAAATCAGCCATTCCAAATCACTGTTGCCATCCTAAATTGCTATTCTTATTTACTCACTTGCCGTTCATTTGTGAACAATCACGAATGTGAAAGTAAGTTCATAATAAACCAATTTTCATCTTGCTAATGCTAGTAACTAGTTTCCTTTGGTGATCACACAAAATCTGACTGTTTAACAACCACTGTTAAGTTTATCTAATCTAGTCTATCTAATCTTGCATATAAGGTAAAAAAAATGAAATTGTACATATTTAAGAAATTTACTGTACTTTATTATGTTGGCAATCACAGATCATTATTCCTGTCCACTTTTACGTTTTCTTGTAAACTTAAAAAAATGTGTATTGTGTTATTTAAATAACATTTAAAGAACATTTTGATCTTTAAATGGTAAAAGTCTTAAGGGTGAATTTATTGGATTTATATTTCCTGGTCGCAAAACGTAAGCAACATGTAGGAGGAGTTGCATTAGATGCAGCTCCGCCCCCTGGACCGACCAAAAGAAACTATGGACGGTGGGAGGAGTTGGAGCTAGATCCAGCTCCGCCCCCTGGACTTTTGTTTCTGCAGCGACGGGTACTTGCATTGTGGCGACGCTAGCTGCCGTTAGCGTACCACCGCTAGCTAGTTTCGATTCATTCCTTTGATGCCCTTGTGCGCGTCGTTTACATATTCCGCTTCCGAGGAACACAGAGCTGTGGAACGTTATTTTGCTTAAGAAGTTCTCTAGTACAGATGTTATTGTTTTATTGCGTTTCTAAAGCTGTACTACTGTCGTCTGAATTTTTTAATTTTTTCTTTATTGCAGTTAATTTTTTTTCCGGGGGGGTGGGGGGGGTTGGTTCGCTACTGACACACACCCACACACACACACACACACACACACACACACACACACACACACACACACACACACACACACACACACACACAATGTGAATTGTAAACACACTGTTTAATTGTGAATCTTTTTTTCCATCAGGGTGTCAATGCAGATTGGATCATGAGCATGTCACTAATTCAAAGACCAGGTGATAATGTGACTTAAGCTATGGTTCCTGGAAGTCCAGGTACTAATGTGACTTAAGCTATGGTTCCTGGAAGGGTGCTGAGGGTTAGGGTTTCTTTGTTCGCTTTGAGAGTCGAGGAAAGGAAAGAAGGGATGAGGTGATGAGAGGAGAGAAGAGAGAAGACAGAGAAGAGGAGAAACAGCAGGAGAGGGGAGAGGAGAAGGGAGTAGATGAGAAATGCACATATCCAGTAAATGGAGGACAGATGAGTTCATTATAGTCCACCATCGATTTGCTGGCTGATAATTGAACATTTGTAGCATGTTACAACAGTGAAGCACAATGCAGGCATTACTTCTTATATTTCTGGAGGATTCCGGCATTGTTGTGATCCATTTATACATTTGAGTTCACTTATACATTTATTAGTTTATTTATGCAATAATTTATACTTTTATTTGAATTCATTTATACATTTGAGTTAATTTATGTATTTACCCTTGTATTTGAGTTTATTTATACATTTATTTGAGTTCATTTATGCATTTATTTACCATTTTATTTGAGTTCATTTATGCATTAATTTACCCTTATATTTGTGCTCATTTATACATTTATTTGAGTTCATTAATCTCTTTGAGTTCATTTATACATTTATTTGAGTTAATTAATTAATTCATTTCTGTCTTTTCCCTTTTATTATGGAATTCATTGTTTCTAAAGGGGAAGGTGGATAGAGGGAAAGAGAGAGAGAGAGAGAGAGAGAGAGAGAGAGAGAGAGAGAGAGAGAGAGAGAGAGAGAGAGAGACAACTGGATGCTTTGTGTGCAGGTGCTCAGGGACAGCCAGAGCCATATCTCCCCATCCAAACACACATTGTACAGGCCAGGCAAACACAGGACACTAGAGGGTCCATGTTGAGTGTGTGTGTGTGTGTGTCTGTCTTTGTGTGCTTGTGTTTTGTGTGTTTTTGTGCATGTGTGTGTGTTTTGAGTGTGGGGGGAAGGGTTGGAGGTTGACCTCCAGGCCAGTTGGACCCTCATTTTCCACACCAGGCCATTTCCCATGAGGCATTGCTGGACAGCTCATCCAATCAGCCCCAATCAGTGAGATATAGAGCTGTCCAGCTGTTTGCCTTTAGTGTGGGTGTTTGGATGTGTGTGTGTGTGTGTGTGTGTGTGTATGTGTGAGAGTGTGTCTGTGTGTATTCATATGTGTTAAATGAACACTGCAAGTATTCCAGAGGACAGGAGTCTAAGTGATCCCTGGATGCAGTAGAGATTAAGGAGGCAAGTGCTGATCTTCCAGCACTGCTGTATCTGTGAGTGGAGCAGCTTCACAGACATGTATGCAAACAGTCGGTACTGTGTACTTGCCCTCAGCCAGGCCAGCCCTCCCTCAGTCCTGTGCCCATCAAGCTCTCCAGGGCAGATGACAAATTTGCACGTTCAATAAATTCTTTCAAAGCTCCCCTAATGAGAAACACAAACTGCTGGTGCGGACCTGAAGCCATGAAGAGGGAACTTGTGGGAGCGTTGACGCGGCCCCGGCTCTCTCTCAGATGTCTAAGGGCCATTAGCTCCCTCCGAAAACCTCACTCAGCATCTCCGACACCCTCTTTCAACTTTCTCACCCTCTCCACACATTCTTTCTCTCTGCTTCTTTATGTTGTTCTGCTGCTCTCTCTCTCTCTGCCTTTCAAATGAGATGCTTCTCAGTTTTGTCTTTGACACTCTTTCAACTCTCTCTCTCTCTTTTGCTTTCTTTCTCTCTCTCTCTTTCTCACACTATCTTCTCCAAATGCTTTTTTGGGCTTTTAAGCCCTGTCTTCATCTTCTCCAAGGTACTCGGGAGTCAATGCCCTAAAAGCGTTCTGCAAAAGAAAAGACACACGCCAAGACTCCGTTCATCCGTAGCCCCTTTTAGTCGGAGTGTCTTGCGTGTGTAAAGAGCTCTCCAAGCCTAACGCTTCAGCCAACCACGGCAGCATTAGGGCCGCTGCGTTATTAAAGGAGCAGGTTTGGATGGAGAGATGAGAGAGGATGAGAGAGGTGGACTTTCATCTGTTCATGGTGCTTTTGTTCCTGAGGACAAAGTTGCGGCACTAATGGCTGTGGGGTTGGAAGACGAGTCGTATCGAGCGCTTCCTGAGGTGGGCGCTGTCATGGCACCCACAACAAATGCACCAACGCCATGGAAAACATTTCAGCGTTAAGTGTAAGGTCTGGCCCAAAACTGTGTCATATCAACACAGATAAAAATTTCAACAACATTGTGCACAATTCGTTAATAAGCAGAATTCAATTTAAGTGCATGTAAATGAATTTTTTTGGCAACCTACTGAACTGTCACACTTCAGATCTTCAGAACTTTGTGTAATGTCAGATCAGATGAAAATCATTTATCTGCCAGTGAAAAAAAGAGATTTAAAATAAAAAATTTTAAATGATATATGAGTATGCTTCCTTTAAAATACAACCTTTTGTTATAACCATAGAGATGAATGAATGCTGGTGCCTGTTCAGCTAGCTGTGAAGATCTCTCCCAGTGCATGATAATACACAAACCAGCAGCAGTCTGTAATTGCATTAAAATGCATCCATCTAATTCAATATTTAATATATCCTGAAAGTCAAAGACAATAAATGTTTTTAAAACTGGTTTAGGGTTTTGTGGACTAATTATGGAATCTGAATTTATCTCTTAAAAAATGTCTGGATAAAAAATGTCTGGAACTCTCCTGAGGTCATGGGTCAGTCTATGCAGCATGCGGCAAAGCTCTTAGAATATATTAAGATTATACTGAGATCATTTTCATCCACTAGTTTGGTGAAGTGATCTAGAATGTAGAGGCAAAACATTTCAGATCCCTTGTGTGTTTCTTGTTTTGCTACTAAATAAAGTGATCACGAAAATGCATTTGTCCCTTTTTTGGAATTTATTGACCTTTAAACATTGAAATTCCAGAGCGTAAACACAAATCCAACTGGAAGTCCACATTTATGCATGCATCCTAAAAGACTTAATATAATTTCATAGAGAATCTGAAAGGTAAAATAATGAAAGAAAATGGAACAGTAAAGTTTCCCAGCAGGTGCGTTTGTTCCAGATAAATACTCATGGCACACATAACACAGCTTTTAAAAAAACATTCAAAAACATTATTCTAAAGACAGAATGCACTATTTAGGTGATACTCTCTCCTTCCATCTCACTCTCTCTCTCTCTCTCTTGCCCTTATTGCATCAGAGATATATATTGGGGTTTTGCTTATTGATCAGGAACGGCCTCCACAAATAAAATTTCAAACTTAAAAGCTAATGCACAAAAAGCTTAAAAATCAATTTTTATCCCACTAAGCCATCCCTTATTGCGAGAAAACAGACAAAATCAGAGGTAATATATACATTTTCCTGTGGAATCTTGACTTTTCTCTTTCCTATAACTGAGTTCAAAAGAACATCAAACACATGCTTTTTGGCACGATTGCAACTCGTCTGAAGTTTAGGAAGATTAGATTTGTTCTGATGGAGCCATTAGGTCCCAGTCTGAAGGGAAGCAGCACGTCATATCCAAAAGCAATTAGAGCAAAACGAACACATCACTGGGTGATGTCACCCACAAAAAAGAGGAATTTAGAGACCAGGACACAAAAACAAAAGGATTGACCAGAGGTTTAGTACAGGCTTCCTCATGGCACTTAGGAGGTGAAACATAGGGGACTACAGGTGGAACAGAGAGGAAATACAGGGGGCATACAGGAGGAGCACAGGGGGAATACAGGGGGAACACAGGGGGCATACAGGGGGAACACAGAGGGAATACAAGGGGCATACAGGGGGAACACAAAGGGAATACAAGGGGCATACAGGGGGAACACAAGGAAACACAGGGGAAATACAGGGGAACACACGGATTACACAGGGAAAACACGGGGAATACAGGTATAACAAAGGGGGAACACAGAGTTAGGGTTAGATGTTAGGGTTAAGGGTTAGATTTTAGAGTTAGGGGTTCGATGTTAAGGTTAGGGGTTAGGGTTAGATGTTAGGATTAGGGTTGGGGTTGGGGTTAGACTTTAGGGTTAGGGGTTAGATGTTAGAGTTAGGGTTAGATGTTAGAGTTAGGGTTAGATGTTAGGATTAGGGTTGGGGTTAGACTTTAGGGTTAGGGGTTAGATGTTAGAGTTAGGGTTAGATGTTAGGATTACGGGTTAGGGTTAGTATGAAGCTTTCCAATGTTGTTTTTGTTTACTACCTCTCCACTTCCTCTTTGAGTATTGGTAACCGGTTTAATGTATTTTTTTGAGGATTTTTAGTGTATTTTTAACACCTATAGTACAGAGACCTGTGCAGGTATACATACATACACACACATGAACATATGCATACGGACAGTATACATCCACTTACACACACTGGTGCATAGGCTGACGCACATGTACAGTTGCGCGCACACACACACAGTCACATGCCTTGTCAGGAAGAAGGTGTCAGCAGGTCCAGAAAATTGGATCACTAGGGTGGATGTGTGGCTGCCGCTGGCCTAGCTGACGGCAAGTCCGACCGATCAATAGGATCCGTCACACACTGGGGTTTGTGGAAACAAACCCCCCCGTGCGCACATACACACACCTCCACAGGACCTCTTTATAATACACCCAATAATCCGACACAATGCCCACATTCACACACACTTCTGTAGGAGTTTTATAATGCTCATCATATTTCACTGTGAAGAGCTAGGGAAGAGTTAGTGTTAGTGTAAGGGTTAGGGTTAGGTTAGTGTTAGGGTTAGGTTTGGTTATGGTTAGGGAGAGTTTAACAGGCCAAACAGGCTGCTGTCTTACATGATGGTCATCAGGAGATTGTCAGGCCTGCATCTGTCAGATTACATAGGGGCAAACAGGCCTGCATCTGTCAGATCACACAGGGACATTGGTAGAATCACTGATCACCGCTCTAACAGAGCGACTTCGTTTCACCTTCAGTCCACTTCAGACTACTCAAGTGTGACTGGGTTAGGGTTGGATGTTTAATGCTGTTGTTAGGGTTAGGCTTAGGATAGGTTGGCATTAACGCTGCATGAAAACATGTTCCTGTACGGGCCGGCAGCAATTTCATGTTTTATGTCAATATGCAAATTGTTTGATTTTATTACAAGCAGTAGTTTAAGAAAAGGTTAGTTGGGTAAGGCTTTTCTAACCCTAACCATAACTTTACCATGAGGAACTGTCATAATTTGGCTTGTAAAATCAGGAATGTCCTAATTTGGCTTGTTTGACCAACTAGAATATAGAGCTAGCATCTACAACCAGCATATAGAACTAGCATCTGCAACCAGTATATAGAACTAGCATCTATAACTTGAATATAGAACTAGCATCTACAACCAGAATATAGAACTAGCATCTACAACCAGTATATAGAACTAGCATCTATAACTTGAATATAGAACTAGCATCTACAACCAGTAGGCTATATAGAACTAGCATCTACAACCAGTATATAGAACTAGCATCTATAACTTGAATATAGAACTAGCATCTACAACTAGAAAATAGAACTAGCATCTACAACTAGAATATTGAACTAACATCTACAACAAAAATATAGAACTAGCATCTACAGCTAGAATATAGAACTAGCATCTACAACTAGCATTAGCTATGTGGCGTTGCTACTGGTGGAGCATGGAGTACGCTACCTCCCATGAGCACTTGCAGCAGTAAGGAGTACGCTAAAAGAGTGAATGTTCTTTGTTTAAATGTGATGGATTATGTTATTATGTGGTTTTATTATGTGTCTTGGTCATACGTGTCTTTTCCGTATAGTCACTTGTGTTTATTTTAGCAATGTTAGGCTCACCGTGTTCATGGCATGTTGGAAGCGTGATGACCTAGTTTGAACGGTTTATGTGAACGCAACAACAAAGGTGAGAAGGTGAAAAGTGAACAATGTGAAAGTATGAGAAGAGCCCTGTGTATGTGTGTGTTGGGGGTAGGCACAGGGAGGAGGGCGGTAACATTTTCTGGAGGTAAATTGGGATCCTGCCTGGTATATTTCCAAATCTAAGTCTACTTGGTGCCCCCAGCTGAGGCTGAGAGAAGGGAAGCGGGGGGTGTGGAACAGGGGGGTGTGGAGCAGGACGGTGGGGAGCAGGAGGAGAGACAAGGAGAAAAATCTATGCAGTGAGGCAGCACAGTGCAGAGAGTCTGCATGAGCCCACATCCACGGGCAGACAGCAATCAATAAATCAATAGGAAATCTTGGTTGGCTGTTGTATGAGGCAGGAGGCAGAGGCAGGCTGTCTGAAGATGGACAGAAAGATGGCTAAAGAAGAGACCAGAAGAGAGCCTCATCTTCTACTGGATGAGGAGAGAGAGAGAGAGAGAGAGAGAGAGAGAGAGAGAGAGAGAGAGAGAGAGAGAGAGAGAGAGAGTCACCCCACATTTAAGCCTTGAACCTCACATTTTGATGAAGTGAGCAGGGCAGTCTGAATGAAGTGTCCAGCCACTCTCCTTAATCCTAATCCAGGGTATATGGTAATTTCAATATACATTTTTAAGACTTTTTAAAGACCTTCCAAAAAATGTTAAGACCTTTTCCCCACTTTAAGTTTGTTAAGCAACAAATTTTTTACTTACAAAATTATTGCAATTTGCTATTTAATCTCAGATACAGTATGAAGAAACAAAGGTCAAAAGAATAAATTGAACCAGGGTTAAATATATTAAACTATAACGACAAGAAACAAGTAACTCTCAGCTATTCATTTGAGAACAAAATGAATATTTTTTGTCATTCAACAAAATGGAGAATAATAAAAACAATATACACAGTACTCATGACATGTGCCTCAATGCATTTGCTTTGCATTCTAATGACTCTTCAGTTTGCATCAACTCATTGAGTTTTTCTTTATGTCTTTGTAATGGACACAGGCATGTTGTGCCTCTAAGAACCATGTATTGGTCAGCACCTGTTTTAAGAGAGAAGGGGAGATCAGTGGAGTGAGAGAGATCGCTACCGTCGTTAGATCGGAATACATAGTCTCAGTAACGGTGCATTTGTGATGTTTATGTAAACAGAGCATCTGTAGCCAAGTGTGGTCTTTTCATTATTTCACAATAAAGAGCTTATTTGGAGCATCAACACCATTGTCTGTGTCCGAGTTCCCTGCATCGCGGCTACCCCGAAGCACTCATTCACGCCGGGTGCGAAGCGGTGCATTTTCTTCTCAAGACGTTGGACTTGATCAGTTGGGCTATTATTGATCCTATAGCACCAATTTAAAATGTCTTTAGATGCATTATTTTTTAATAGTTGCGGTGAGGAAAATAAATATATTCATGCATACCTTTTGCAGTCAAAAACAGGGCAAAACTAAAATACCAATGAAAATGTAATACCTCATAAAATTGTGATTAAGAATTTTAAATACTTTTTAAGGGCCTTAATTTTTCCAAAATTGATTTATCAACTTTTAATACTTTTTAGGACCCCACAGACCCCCTGTGATCTTAACTCTAACTCTAACCCTAACCCTAATCTTACTGTAATTCTAACTTTAACACTAACATCAAACCCTTAGCCTAACTCAAACCCAGGGGTGGGCAATTAATTAATTAATTAACTATTCTGCACAATACAAATATACTGTATACACTATACATACTATAACATCATAAAATAAACACTGAATGAAACATTACAATGATACAATGAAAATGTGGAGGGCAGAATTATATAATTAATTAATGAACTTGTGAGTGTTCAATTTAGAAAGTACTTTTTTGTAAAAAAAAAAAATTAATCAACCACATAGCTGCAGCTTCTCTGTTATCTCAAAGTTTTTCCTTCATCACAGCATCACATATAAAGATCAGTACCTGGGCTGTATCACTACAACTCCACATATAAAGATCAGTAACTGGGCTGAATCACCACAGCTCCATGTATAAAGATCAGTAACTGTGCTATATCATCACAGCTCTTGTCCAGAACCAAGACAAAAAAGTCTTTGCTATGTTTTGCAGCTTAATGTCCAAATTTCCCTCGATCCGTTTTGTTGTGGTTTGCCTGGAGAGGAACACTTTTGCAAACGCTTCCTTTTTCTCAGAACAAATTAGCTCTGCAGAATCCACCAAACATTCTTAGACAAACTTAGAAAAATCTGTCTTACTGTTTCTTGCAGTACTGTGATATCACACAGCTGGTCCTGACTGCTGCATCCCTGGATGAGTGCAGCTCTGTAAAACATCCTGCTGCCTTTGCAGTTTCACTAGCAAATCTTCAGACGCTCATGCAGCACTGTGTGTTTACTCTCAAAATGGAGATTCAGATTGTAATCCTTAAACACAGCTGTTTATGGATTGTGTTCTCCACAAACTAAGCACACAGCTTTACATTTTACTTCACTAAATGAATATTTAGAAGTCCATTCCTTGTTAAAAGCTGCTTTGTGTATCAATCCTTCCTTTTTACTGCTGGCTGACAAATAGAGCTAAGAACTAATTTCTTGACAGCTGTCAAACACATTTGCCGACACATTTGAGTGAAGGTGCATGAGTGAATTGACCGGACAGGCACAAATTTAAAAACAAAAACAAAACAGCTGCCTTCAAATTAAAAGCTGTGAAGTTTTATTTCATGCACTTATCACAGTGTAATAGGCATCATAGTCACACATTTACTTTTGACTTCTAACTTATCAACGATCTCACCTGAGCTGGTCAGATATAGTCAGAGGGCCGGATGTGGCCTGTGGGCCATACAATACTCAGGTCTGCTCTAACCCTAAACCCTAACTCTAACCCTGCTCCTGTCCTTGACCCTTACCTGATGTCCCAAGACAGTTGTGTGCTCAGTGATGTCCTGTGAGATGTGTCTGTCCTGTGAGATATCTCTGTCCTATGTGTCTCTGCACCTCTTCTGTTCTGGTCTTTAGCACCATCTCTCCAGAACCTCTAGAACCTTTCCTGGATGTTGCCTCACTCTATGCATGCATCTCTCTCCCTCTCTCAATGTCACTCTTACTCTATACCTCTCACCCTCTCTCTCTCTCCCCTTAGCCTGAGGGCAGGGTGTTGGACTCTGCTCCTGCTGTGATCTCTGGCTGGATCACCACACCCAGGGCACCCCAGGCCCTGCAGGGTGCTGGTGGGGTGAGTGTAGCCCTTCCAAATGCCCTGCTGTTGCCCGCATCGATCTGCTCCCCCAGGCATCCCCCTCCTCACCATGAAGAAGGCCCTTGTAGTTTCAGGATGGGGCTGCTCTTTTCCTCTCTCAGGGGGTTTGCGTTATTAATTAGGGGATTTAGTTGGGCTTGATTGTACAGCTTCATACATTTTTTCCTTGTAACTTTTGCTTGTGAAACAGTGAGCTTCCGTTTACTGTGATAATGGTCCTCTCCCCAGCTCCTTCTGCACAGACATATGCACCTGCTGTTCTGGCCTTGTTGAAACGCAGTGGAATGTGTTGTGGAATCTGATTATATCTTATTTCATTTCTCACCAAATTAATGCAGTAAAAGCAGCAGAAACCTGAAACTGGAGCTTTTGAGTGGTGCGGGGGTGCTGGGGCCGGCTGGACAAGATGCTTATCTACAGGCGAAAGAGACCCGAGAGTGTGTTCATTAGATCAGCCAGAGAAAGATAGCATCGCTCAGAGGCCACACGGGGCCCACCCTAGGATCCCGTAATTAAGATGCATGACATCAGAACCGGCAGAAATGCACTTTCCGGCTGAGCTTAAACATGCATTCATTCTCCCACACCTTTGATTTCAGCAGAGAGCTTTTAGACAGCCTGCTAGGCTCTGAACAGACAGCCTGCTAGGCTCTGGACCAGGCAGCTTGCTAGGCTATGGACCAGGTGGCACACGAGGCTCCAGACCAGACAACCTGCTAGGCTTCGAACCAGACAGCCCACTAGGCTACGAGCCAGACAGTCTGCCTGGCTCAAATGAATATTGACAATTAAACATTGTAAATGGTGTTACACTGTAGTGATTTACATCATTCTGTGGACATTGTCTAAACCCTTTAATTCTTTAAATGATGCATTTATGTGATTCAGAATTTCTGCAATAATCCACTGAAAATGTATTTTAGTTGCCACTGAATAAGCTTGGACATGTTAATCCATACTGTAGTTGACTGTAACTCACCACCCAGACTGATATATTGCCCTCCACACTTTGTGACAAATGCATTCACTGATGTCAAGAAGGTTAGCATGTAATTTTACACAGGCTGTCCAATGCTGTAATTATTGGATAATATGGGCACTGTAATTCTTATTCAACCACACAGGTACAGGCCTTATATATCAATTGGAAGCAGTAATGAACTCACAGCCTCGTCTGCCGCATTCATCATAATCCCAGCCTGCTGGGCTTGGGCTTGGGTCCGGTTCAGGGACCCATCAATCATTATTTCATTTAATGACATTACAAACGGCTGAGGCACTGGAGAGTGACCTACAGGAAATTATGGTCATTTGTTTAAGCGTAATCACTATTTAGCTAGTTATTTACAGCGATGCGATGGTTTTGTCTGTATTAAAAATGTTGCCTGTGTATGCTGACAGCTTCTATATGAGACTATATTTGTGATTATATAACATATCATAAAAATAAATAGAGAAAAGAAAGTGACAAAATTAAAGTGATGTTTGATTATACAAATTGCATAGAAATGGAAAACAGGGTGTTTGTGTGTATGTTCCTACTGCAAGAATCTTCTTCTACAGATCATTACACTCCAGATCCCTCTCCAGATCACTCTGCAGATCACAATCCAGATGTGCCATTTCTACTGAGGATAGTCTCCATTTTGTAGTGGTGCTGCATGAACTTCAACAAAATGGCTGTTCTACCACAGGGTAGTCCTTCATTCAGAAAGTGAAGATATTGATGTTTAACATTTGCGCCAATAAACCAAACCAAATTTCCCACTCCTCCTTAATAAAATATTTCTTCAATTGCTCTTTTACTCCCAGAGACATGCTGGTCATATCAAAATAGATTACCTAGTTACGTAGTTACCTAGTTAGGGGCAATTTTTTTCCCTATTGATTGGACAGATTGATTTTTTCACAGTCTTCTCATTGGACCAGCCAGTACAGAGGGTAAAGGTGAAAGGTGAAAGTTCATGTACTCAGCCTGTGATTCCCCCCCCCCCCCCCCCCCCCCCCCCCCCTTATTGTGCCTGAAATTATGGGATGTCTTATCTAGAAATTGTATTCATAAATTGTTCCTGCTAAAGCTAAAGTAAAGAGACACTATAGATAATATTAGTAATATATTATAAACACATGACAAGACAATATATAATATATAAACAAACATATGGCAACCTAATATATAATATATAAATATAAACACATGGCAACATAATATATTATACAAATATAAACATATGGCAATGTGACTCTTAAATTCTTCTCCTGCTCCTCTTTCATTCATCACTGTTGTTTGAACCATGACATCATCATGAAAATGTCATCACAACAACAGCATCATCACAACAATGACAATATCACTACAGCAACATTATCACATCATCATCAGGCCCAGCCTGCTGCCAGGATCAATACTGATTACCACATCAATAATCTATTTGATGAAGTTATTGAAAGAACTCATGGCATAGGTTAGGAAGGCCATATATGTCGGTGGGAAAGATTTTCAGTGATAATAAGATGAGGCAGGTGCATGTGAAGGTGTGAGTGACCTGACAAGGTTAACATGTGCAGCTCTGTCACCACCAGGGTGAGAAGCAAACTTGAGGCTACTGCTATTTAGCAGTTTAGTACATTCTAGAATCACAACTTTTACCAAAATATAATTTACATTCTAGAATCACAATTTATACCAATATATAATTCACATTATAGAATCACAATTTATACCAATTTACAATTCACATTCTAGAATCACAATTTATACTAATATATATTTCACATTCTAGAATCACAATTTATCAAATCCAATCAAATCAAATATATTTGTATAGCACTTTTCACAACACATGTTGTTACAAAGCAGCTTTACAGGATTTACAGTTTTAACAATCATATGGGTCCAAATCCCAACTTATCCCAATGTATAATTCATATTCCAGAGTCACAACTTATATCAGTGTATAATTCTGCCTTACAGCTCAAGCTCTGGGTCAAAGCCTGACTCCAAGAAGACATGCAGAAAGGTTTTATTGACTGAGACAGTGTTTGAAGACTCCCATGTGTGCCAACATGACCCCCCCCCCCCCCCCCCCCCCGCCTCCCCTTGCCCCACAGACAGACCTAACTCACACTCATGGGGGCAGTGGCGACTGGAGCACCAGACAGACCCAGGTCAAACATACACACACACACACACACACACACACACACACACACACACACACACACACACACACACACACACACACACACAGTGCCTTTCAGACTGTGAACATTGTGAAACTGTCTGGAAAGATGATAATTTTAGGTGCTCTGTGTTTGGGCAAAGGTGGCTGCCCAATACTGCCAGCTGTCAATCAGAACATATCAGCCAATGACAAATAAAGGTCAGTCATGATGTCACTGGGGACATTTAATTACAGCCCTTTGTAATAAAACATGCCTTTATATCTCACATGCTCTTTTAATTGCTGAGAAGATGATTTGCATTGAAGGATATTGACTGTCTGTTTTATAGTTTTATAGAAGAAAGCAAACATCTGGTTTTACTTCATCAGGAAGCCACACACACAGGTCACACTGGCATTAGCTAGCTGGTCTCATCAGGAAATGGAAGAGTTTAGCAGTTTGCTGCTATGTGGAGAGTCCGGTCACCTTTACAGAACCACAGAACCACAGGCTCGGTTGACAAACTGCTCTGAGATCGCCAACTATACATCATGTGAATCTCATATACAAACAAACCTTCTAACATACTGCACACTGAAACACAGGAGCGTCATGTGAATAAACGCTCCTCATAATAAGGCCATGTGAATGAACACTCCTCATAATAATGCCATGTGAATGAACACTCCTCATAATAACGCCATATGAATGAACACTCCTCATAATAACACCATGTGAATGAACACTCCTCATAATAACGCCATGTGAATGAACACTCCTCATAATAACACCATGTGAATGAACACTCCTCATAATAACGCCGTATGAATTAACACTCCTCATAATAACATCATGTGAATGAACACTCCTCATAATAACGCCATGTGAATGAACACTCCTCATAATAACGCCATGTGAATGAACACTCCTCATAATAACATCATGTGAATGAACACTCCTCATAATAACACCATGTGAATAAACACTCCTCATAATAACACCATGTGAATAAACACTCCTCATAATAATGCCATTTGATTAAACACTCCTCATAATAACGCCATTTGATTAAACACTCCTCATAATAACATCATGTGAATGAACACTCCTCATAATAACGCCATGTGAATGAACACTCCTCATAATAACGCCATGTGAATGAACACTCCTCATAATAACATCATGTGAATGAACACTCCTCATAATAACACCATGTGAATAAACACTCCTCATAATAACACCATGTGAATAAACACTCCTCATAATAACGCCATTTGATTAAAACTCCTCATAATAACACCATGTGAATAAACACTCCTCATAATAACACCATGTGAATAAACACTCCTCATAATAACACCATGTGAATAAACACTCCTCATAATAACGCCATTTGATTAAACACTTATCAGCGCTCTTGCTCATGTGCCTCTTGTGTGACACTTACCTGGACTCTGCTTTTCTCCATGTTATTCCAAGGTGAATTAAAGGACACCTTGGATTAAAGGACAGTCACATTGTAGATTAAAGGATAGACACATTTTGGATTAAAGGACAGACACATTGTGGCAAAAGCAAAAAAATGTGTAAAATAAAAATGTGTATGTTTGTGTGTGTATATATGTGCTTGTATATATGTATATGTGTTTGTGAAACAGAGAAAAAGAGAGAATCTCTCTACTTGTTTGTTTGCATGTAAGTATCTGTGGTGTGTGTGTAAGCACATGTTTGCACATGTGTGTCTGTGTGTGTCTGTGTATCTGAACATGTGTGCTGTGTGTGAGAGTAAGACAGAAACATATGTGTGAGCCACACAAGAGCGTCCCTGTTCACTCCTGTTCCCCAGAGATCCTCACTGTTCTCAAACTCAGATTACACTAGCAAACAGCCTGTTGGGTTTTGTGATGAGGTTTTGATGTAGAACCCAACAGCCTGTTGGGTGCTACATGAGCACTGTGACAAACCTCTACCAAAGTCTTCAGTTATGTAATATTCCAAAGCGTGAGATGCAATATAATATGTCAGCTTAACAGATGAGTAGTCATCACATATGATGTATACTGTATATTGCATCCTGAGAAGATCTGAACCACATGCAGATACACCTGGTAGTGAGAGACGTGTTGTGTGTCCTGCCCTAGTGGCTGAGGTGCTTCAGTGCAGCATAGTGAGACAGTTTCACTTACACACACCCGGAGTGCCAGTGAGCCTGCAACACTAGCAGGATGTTTTGCCTGTAAAAAACTTTAAATCCATACTAATTATGTAAGTCTTTAATAACTGTAGAAGTGTGTGTGGGAGAAGCAGGCAGGCAGTGTCATTCTACTACACTGTCCTACAGGGCAAAATATCCAGGCACCATACATTCAGTACTGCTGACAGGTCTCTGATGTATCACCATAGAATCTCTTTTGTTTGTACTTGATCAGATGATGTTTGTATTTACATTGAACAGATGGTGTTTGCATTTAAACTGATCAGATTGTGTTTGTATTTGCACTGTTAAGATGGTGTTTGTACCTACACTGATTGGGTGGTGTTTGTATTTACACACTGATGGCACACTCAATTTATGCCCTGGATAGTGGCAAGTTGGCCGATCCAATCTCCATTAGGGAATTCTTGAGTTCACAAAGCTGTTTAAGGGCACCGTCAATAGTCATTGTGCAATTAAGTGCCTGTATTGATACTCTATTAAAGGACCCTTCTAAAAGATGCCATATAAACACCACCTGAACTTATGCTCGGGACAGCGTGAGGAGCTTATGCACACACAGCATGAGTTATGACATTTTAAATCAAAATACAATTCATTGCTAAAAAGTGCAAAAACTACACAATCTAAATTCACATTATTTTATAATAAAAATAAATAAAACTGAGCACAAGTATCTCTCAGACCATCATCTAGATCCTGTACCTGATCACCTAGATCCTGTACCTGATCACCTAGATCCTGTACCTGATCACCTAGATCCTGTACCTGATCTGCTCTGTCTTTGAGACCTGCAAAGAGCAACATGTTGTAAGACTAAAGCAGCTAGACATGTACATATATACATACATACATGTACATTCACTCATACATGTACATACATACATACAGGTACATACATACTGTATGTACATACATTTACATACAGGCATTTACATACATGCATACATGTACATACATATATACAAACATGAACATACATACATACTGTATATACATACATGTACATACAAACATTTACATACATACATACTTTTACTAGATAGACTTGAAAACGTTGGGATTAGGGGTATGTGATGGCACGGTCATGGCTGTTTTTAAAGTGCTATATAAATAAAGTTGAGTTGAGTTGAGTATAGCATTTTCCAGGTGTAAATCTTACTTAAGTGATCCTAACTACCAATTTGTCAACATGAATGGAAATTTTTTACGTACCTTAAGTCAGGTTTGGTGTCCCATAAGGACCTGTTCTAGGGCCCATGCTGTTTCTGGACATTCCACACCAACACCGGGCTAGTTTTCACTGATATGCTGATGACACTCAGTTACATGTCTCAGCTACACCAGAGGACACATCTCAGCTTAATATTGAATGTGAAATGTGAAATGTGCCATATTTGTCAATTGTGATTTTTCACTGCAATCAAAACTTGTCCTCTGCATTTTACCCATCTGTGCAATTAGAACACACACACACACACACACACACACACACACACATACTAGTGATTACTAGAGGGCTGTGGAGCACACATGCCCAGAGCGGTTGAGGAATGTTGAGGAATATGAAGGACACCAGATACTGATGGACTGACTCCCAATCACAACTTCTTTAACTGTGAAAAATCTTGGTGTTATAATGGATCCTGGTGTTATAATGTTATAATGTATCCCAGTCTCTTATATAAATAACTTCTAGGACAGTCTTCCTCCACCTTAGGAACAGTGCAAAGATTAGGGGTGTACTGCCTTCACAGGATTCAGAAATGCTAGTCCATGCATTAATCACTTCCAGGTTGGACTAATTTAACTGAACTACTAGGTTTTTAAACAAGCTACATCTAGTTCACAATGCAGCAGCCAGAGTTCTACACAGGACAAACTAGAAGCTAGAAAGAAATTACCTCCATCTTAGCTACATTACATTGGCTCCCAGTCAAATTTCACGTTGATTCTAAAGTATGAAATACGAAGCACTGAATGGCCCTACCCCACAGTACCTCAGAGAACTCATAGTGCACTATGACCCAACATGTCTGCTTAGATCAAAAGGTGAAGCTCTTTATTAATACGTAGAATAAGGAAAAGTCCAACAGATGATGGAGCCTATTCCTGTATAACTACCACAGGGGGCGGAGCCTTTTACTATATCACTCCCACACAATGGAATAACCTCCCTGTCAATGTTGGTGAGTCAGAAACAGTCTCAACATGTAAGACTAAGCTGAAAGCCTATATGTTTGGTCAAGCATTTTATTAAATACTTCACCTTCTTATGTTAAGGTGTAGATCTGTGTAGGCTCAGTGGGGGCTTGGACTCTGACATGTGTAAAGCTGCTTTGTGCAGCCGTTGTAAAAATTCCTATACAAGTAAATTTTACTTACTTATATACACACAGATAGGTATGTACACACATGAAGAATTCTTCATGGACCGGGAACAGGCTGGTGTCCCTTGGGGCTGATGTCCCTGTGGGGCTGGTGTCCCCTGCATCAGTAACATCACAGCTGCAGTTGTCCAGTGAGTCCTGATTCATAAGTCACTCCATCCAGATCTTAACTTGAACTATTATAAACAAGATGATAACACTGATCTCAGGTCAGTGTTGGTAGGGCTGTCTTCCCCCATGGCTCCGTCTGAGGGTTGTGAGGCCAGTGGGTCGGGCGGCTTATGTCTGGTGACAGGAAGGAGAGGAAGCCTGCCCTGTCCTCAGCTCCTGTTTCATCCAAACCCTGCGTATCACAGCCCGCCCATCGACCGGCTTGTGGAGCTGCTGTCGCCACGGAGACGGACAGACGACCCCGCCCTGCCCCGTGCCATCTCTCTGGTTACAGCTGTGCTCGACCCCACGCCTGCCATAAGGTTAAAAGGTCATGGGGGCCTCGTCTCTCCTCCCCCTCCTGTGCTGGGGGGTGTGCCTGCTAGGCTCTCTGCAGATGGCCCCATATTTCAGACAGAGTGCAGAAGCAGAGCCTTCCTTCCTTTTAAAGGTCAGTTCTTTAAAAGCTGCTCTGGATCAATGGGACTATTCCTGTGTGTGTGGGAATGGGTGTGTGTGAATGCAAGACTGTGTGTGTGTGTGTGTGTGTGTGTGTGTGAGAGAGAGAGAGAGAGAGAGAGAGAGAGAGAGAGAGAGAAGATAGAGAGAGAAGATAGAGAGAGAGAGGGAGAGAAATCATATCACACACGCACACACACACATACACATACACACACACACACACACACACACACACACACACACACACACACACACACACACACACACACACACACACACACAAAATCCTTGTCTCTGATGGCTGATGTATATGTGTATGCATATATACATGTGGTTCCCCTTCTTATCTCCTTATGTGTTAATTATTTGATTATGACTACTGATTTATTTTGTTATTTACTTTAGGAATTTTATGGTTTGTATTTGAATTTTTTTTTTTGTTTTGCTTAGTTTTTTTGTTCATGTATTTATTTATTCCTTAACAATTTTGCAGTGTTTAGAACTATGAGCTCAACTATTATCTGTTCAGTGTTCTGTGTATTGTATTAGTATTGTAAGTGTTCAGGCTTTGGCAATACAAATGTAGCAATATTTGTCATGCCAGTTAAGCACCTTGAATTTAATTGAACTGAGACAGAGAGAGAGTGTGAGAGACAGACAGAAATTGAGAGAGAGTGGAAGGGAGAGAAAGAGAGACAGAGAGAAGGAGAGAGATAATGATGGAGAGAGAGGGAGAGAGACAGATAGAGAGACAGACAGAGAGAAAGTGATAGACAGATGAAGAGAGAGAGCGAGAGGGGGAGAGAAAGAGGGAGACACAGATAGAGAGAGAGAGGGAAGCTTGTCCTCGTGTGTTCAGTGTTTATATCAGTGGATAAATGTTGATATGCCTCTGGGACAATGAGGCTCATTCAGTGAGTATGCTCATTATTCTGCAGAAACGAGTCACACAGACCTCCTGAAACTCACACAGACCTCGTAATCCTCACACGGCCCACCTAAATCTCACATGGCCCTCCTAAACCTCACACAGTCCTCCTAAACCTCGCAAGGCCCTCCTAAACCTTGCAAGGCTTTCCTAAACCTGGCCACACACGCTTCTGCTAATATTCAAATAAATGTTTTAAGAACGCTTAATTCATCAAATGTATTAATATGATCTCCTGTCCACAGGCCAGGTTCCTTCTTCTTTGTGAGAGTCAAAATGATCAATAAAGTGTGTCTTACACGCAGAAGTATGTCTTACACACAGAAATGTGTCTTATACACAGAAGTATGTCTTACACACAGAAATGTGTCTTATACACAGAAGTATGTCTTACACACAGAAATGTGTCTTACACACAGAAATGTGTCTTGTACACAGAAACTGCCATGCTCATCTCTCTTTTTGACAAGTGCAAAAGAAAATGTGGTATGTAGTGAGAACACACGTATGTAGTGAGAACACATGTATGTAGTGAGAACACGCGTATGTAGTGAGAACACGCGTATGTAGTGAGAACACGCGTATGTAGTGAGAACACATGTATGTAGTGAGAACACGCGTATGTAGTGAGAACACGCGTATGTAGTGAGAACACACGTATGTAGTGAGAACACGCGTATGTAGTGAGAAAACATGAATGTTTTTTTAAAGAGAGTGTCTGCATTTGCTTTTCTGTGTTTGTCCATTCTTAATGTTTCATGTGCTAAATTCTATTTCTGTGCATGTGGGTTTATGTGTGTGTTAAACTACCCATGTTGACATGCAGTTGGGATCATTTCAGACACACAAAAGGTGCAGACAGGAGCCGTCACAGCGCTGAGCATTCAGGACTCTGCACTTGCCGTCTGATCCAGGCAGACGAGCCCTGTCAGCGTTACAGTGCCGGACCGTAGCATCTAAAAACCCGTCAACGCCCAACTGACAGACACACAAAAGGCTCCCGCTCACTCACGGGGGAGCACGCCATGCCACGCCTTCATAATTTAATTACCCATTCAAACTCTCCCTCTCCCTCTGTCTCTCTCTCCCTCCTTTCTGTCCCTCTCTCTCATTCTCTTCCACTCCTTTCTCTCCCCCTCTCTCTCTAAATCTCTCTCCATCCTGGAGACAGTTATGATGTCATTTTGGGAATGCTGTGCTAGTGGCCAGGAGGAAGCCCGCTGCACTTTGGTCTTTATTTGATTGCCTTGTTGTCCTACCGTCCCTTCCATCTCTTAACGTTTAAGGTACTTTAATGTATTTATAAACGTGATGTCTGGTGTACTGCATAGGAAACTCTGTTAAAGATCAAATGCAGTTTAAAGGTACCAGTGTTTTTCCCAAGGAAAATGAAAACCATATCCCTTTCTAACTCATGTTCAGAATTCAGGGGGATTCAGATTTTATAATTTACATTTGCAATATCTCACTAATAGTTTTCCTTGCTATATTGTATTATGTTTCATATGTATAACAGAAAATGACTGTAAACAGGTTTCTATGTGAACACGTGTCTCAGTAAACCATGTGTTCATTGACTAACCCTTTTAATCAGTCCCCTTTGATTTCAATTTCCAGCCGATTCTCCGACATAGATGAAGGAACAGGCTGGTTCTGAGTTCACTTACAGTTCAAAAGGGAGACACAGCTATCTGAATTTAATCTAATCAGACTTAATCACACACACACATTGGCGTGCAAACACACACAGACACACCAACATACACACACACACACACACACACACACACACACACACACACACACACACACACACACACACACACACACACAGACACACACACACACACACACACACACACACACACACACACACACACACACTGTCTGCAGAGGCCAAGAAGAGGCAGCACACTGATTCTTCTCCATGCTGAACAAGGTTAGAGTCAGTGGAGATGAAACAGCAGGAGTTCAAGTTCATTCAGCATGAAACTAAAAATACCTCAATCCACAAGAAGGAAAAAGGGCCGTTTTCATGTCTTGCTGCAGTACAGACATCTGCTTTAACTCGTAGGCAGACTGTTCTGGAAGTATTAGGTTAGAACAGGATTCACGAACCTCTGAGGATATCAGATTTGCATTTGGTTAGTCCTTGTTCTGTACATGGTCAGTTAAGCTGAATGTACACACATAGCATGATTCATCATTTATTTGACTATATTACTGTGAGTCATCACACCTCATGGCATGACTGTGTGTGTGTGTGTGTGTGTGTGTGTGTGTGTGTGCATGTGCATATGGAAAAATACATAACTTGCATGTTCACTCTATCTCCAGCATGTGTGCAGTGTGTATGTGTGTGTGTTTGTGTTTGTTTCTGGTCCTGGTGTGTTTTGTGTGTGTAATTCATTCTAATCCCCTGGAGATTCGAGTCGACTTGGTGTTTCCACACTTGTTTGAAAGGCCAAAGTTCATATTCCACTTAGAGGGTCTCGAAAATCCGTCGTTACTGTAATTAGCAAAACAGCAGGTAGCGGCTGATCATCTGGGCGAGAGGTGGGAGCTTGAGTTGAGCATGGAGCTCACCATGTCCACCTATGTCCAGCAGGTTGGTGCGTGATCTGGCCTGTATCCCAGTATCTATAGTATGAGGACACTGATGTGTGGGGGGACTATGGGGCGTTAAGAAGACACAGGGGGTGGTACAGGGAAACTGGGTGTGTTACGGGGAAAACGTTACAAGGGGCGGTATGGGAACACAGGGGGTAGTACAGGGATACAGGGGTTGGAATGGGGACACAGGGCTTTATGTGGAACACAGAGGGTGGAATGGGCATACAGGGGGTGATATAGGGACACAGGGGACAGTATAGGGAGGTGGTATGGGCTGTGTGACTTCCTGGTATGTTTATGCTGCAGGGCTCAGTGACTGATCACAGGACTAATCCTCAATCCCAGTTCCCTTTAAGTTGATTAGTTATTTGGCAAATCTAATGCTTCATTCAAAACAGCTATTGTATCTCTCAAGACACTCCATATCTATTACCAGACTGTTCTGACAGGGATAAATAAAACCTGAACAGCCTGCTGTACTGGAAGGACTGGGCACGACTTGCACTGTGGGTGCTCAGCATACTGGCCTCCTGACTCAGGAGTAGTGTTTGCGTGTGTGTGTGCTGATCTCCTGACTCAGAGTAGTGTGTATGTGTGTGTGTGTGTGTGTGTACATCTGCCACCCCCCCCCCCCAACACACACAGGGATGTATATATATGTATGAAGTGTTTTCTACATGTCTATATAAATATGATATTTTCTAAATGTCTCTATATGCGTATTAAGTGTTTTCGGCATGTCTATATACACTCACTGGCCACTTTATTAGGTACACCTTGCTAGTATCGCGTTGGACCCCCTTTTGCCTCCAGAACTGCCTTTGTGGCATAGATTCAACAAGGTACTGGAAACATTGCTCAGAGAGTCTGGTCCATATTGACATGATAGCATCACGCAGTTGCTGCAGATTTGTCGGCTGCACATCTATGATGCAAATCTCCTGTTTCATCACATCCCAAAGGTGCTCTATTGGATTGAGATCTGGTGACTGTGGAGGCCATTCAAGTACAGTAAACTCATTGTTGTGTTCAAGAAACCAGTCTGAGATGATTCACGCTTTATGACATGGTGCGTTATCCTGCAGGAAGTAGCCATCAGAAGATGGGTACACTGTGGTCATAAAGGGATGGACATGGTCAGCAAGAACACTCAGGTAGGCTGTGGCGTTGACACGAAGCTCAGTTGGTACTAATGGCCTCAAAGTGTCCCTGGAAAATATCCTCCACACCACTGCACCACCACCACCAGCCTGAACCGTTGATACAAGACAGGATGGATCCATGCTTTCATGACTCCAAATTCTGACAATACTATCCGAATGTCACAGCAGAAATCGAGACTTATCAGACTAGGCAACGTTTTTCCAATCTTCTATTGTTCAATTTCTTCTGCATGCCTCAGTTGTAACAACTGGTTATTTGAGTTACTGTTGCCATTCTTTCAGCTTGAACCAGTGTGGCCATTCTCCTCTGACCTCTGGCATCAACAAGGCATTTGCGCCCACAAAACTGCCGCTCACTGGATATTTTCTCTTTTTCTGACCATTCTCTGTAAACCCTAGAGATGGTTGAGCGTGAAAATCCCAGTAGATCAGCAGTTTCTGAAATACTCAGAACATTTTATGTAATGTTACTACAGCACCATGGGCCTGAGAGAGAAACATACATAAAATCTTCTGTATGCCCTTTACATACTGAAAAATTTACAAATAAATCTGACTTGACTTGACTGCAGTATGTATGAAGTGTTTTCTAAATGTCTATATATGTATGGTCTTTTCTACATGTCTATGTATGAAGTGTTTTCTAAATGGTACTCCTGTCCTCTCTGATCCCACCCACACTGCCACTGAACTCTTCGCTAAATGACATTTAACGCGTCCAATGAAATAATGGCTAATTGCTGGCACGCTTAATTAAAAAGGAGTCTTTGTTGTCACAGTGACTGAGATAAATGAAATAATCAGCTTAACGCTAATGAGAGATTATCTCATTATAGACTGCTAAATAAAGGGCCATCTGTGTGTGTGTGTGTGTGTGTGTGTGTGTGTGTGTGTGTGTGTGTGTGTGTGTGTGTGTAAATGAATTGGCACAGCACACTCCTGCTATATTTTATGGAAGATATAAAACAGCCATGCAGACTGCAAACACTCAATCACTGATTACAAAGGAAACACGGCTGACTCTTGGAGAGCCGAATGGAACGTACTTCAAACATCGGAGAACACACATCATCAGAAACGGATCCTGCCACCTTCAGAGGACGGGAGCTGACGGTTGCAGGAAGAGGCTGTTCTGGTCTTCAGTCAAGTGCGGTTCGCTTTTACCAGAGCAGGTCCTCTCCAAGTCCTCTCTGAAATCCGCAAGCAAAGAAACAGTGTGTGTGTGTACGTGTTTGTTGTGATGTGTGTGTGTATTGGTTGTGTGTGTGTATTGGGTGTATGTGATGTGTGTGTGTGTGTATTGGTTGTGTGTGTATTGGGTGTATGTGTGTGTTGTGTGTGTGTGTGTTTTGTGTGTGTGTTTCAGTGCACCACCTGCAGCCTGAACAGCAGCAGCTTTTGATCAAACTTTCATCATAAAGCACTAAATCCCCCACTGCAAACAATCAGACAGCTAAATATGGACACATGGTACTGCACTGCAAAAGGGCATACCAACACACACACACACACACACACACACACACACACACACACACACACACACACACACACACACACACACACAAACATACCACACACACCACCAACACACACAAACATACCACACACATCACCATACACACACACATCCACACACACACACACACACACACACACACACACACACACACACACACACACACACACACACACACACACACAAACATACCCCATACACCACCATACACACACACACACACACACACACACACACACACACACACATAACATTCCACACAGACCACCACCATACACACAGACCACACACACACACCAACGCATACACAAACATACCACACACACCATACTCACACAAACATACCACACACCACCAACACATACATAAACATTCCACACAGACCACCACAATACACACACACACCACACACACACAAACATACCACACAAACCACCAACACACACACACACACACAAACATACCACAAACACCACTAACACACACACACACACCACCAACACACACAAACATACCACACACCACCAACACATACACAAACATACCACACACACCACCATGCACACACACACAGAAACATACCACACACACCACCATACACACACACACCATACACACACAAAAAACATACCATACACACCACTATACAAACACTCCACACACACACCAACACACACAAACATACCACACACACCACAAACACACACACACACACACCACCAACACACAAACACCCCACACACCACTAACACACAAACATACCACACACTAGTGCCGTTTGTGAATCATTTGATTGAACGTACTGAATCGAATCACTTCCTCAGCTGATTCGTTCCTTTCTCAGTTCAGCAGTTGAGCTCAGCAGTGACTGTACAGGCCGGCAGGGGAACTGCTGTGTGGTCTGTGAATCACCCGCGAATCTGGAGGCAGAGACTGTCATTGCGAGGGAACTGTGCTTGCTCAGTGATTAGTTCACTGTACTGAGGGCTCTCGTTCACTCTCTGATTCGTTCACTGAACTGAGGGCTCTTGTTCACTCACCAATTCGTTCACTGGGATGTTTATCATTACAGGGTCCTCAGGAGGATACACAATGTCATCAACACTGTACATATAACACACCGTACATATAACACACCATACATATAATACACCATAAATATAACACACTGTTATATAACACACCGTACATATAACACATCCGTACATATAACACACTGTAAATATAGCACACCGTACATATAGTACACTGTATATATATATAGCACACCATACATATAACACACTGTAAATATAACACACTGTATATATAACACACCATTATATATAACAAATCATTATATATAAGTTAAATATTATGTATACATATTATACACAGCTGCTGGTATACAGCTGCTGGCCTGTGTAGAACTTGAAGATCCCTTACTTTAATATGTTTATCCATTACTTTGCTATTTTGACACCTTTGATATTTTGATCCCTTACTGTGACATGTTTATCCATTGCTTTGATATTTTGATCTCTTACTTTGATATGTCGATCCCTTACTTTGATCTGTCGATCCCTTAGATATATTGATCCCTTACCTTGATATGTTGATTTCTTACTTTGATCTGTTGATTGTTTACTTAGATACATTGATCCCTTACCTTGATATGGTGATCCCTTGCTTTGATATTTCATATGTGTACAGTGCAGAGCAGGCAGCTGTTTGAGGAGCCCTATGTCTGAAGTGGTGGATCTGAAACTGCTAATTATTATCAGTATAATCAGCAAAGCATAAAATAAGGATCAGTTAAACATGCATTTCTCAGTAATGCAGACAAACCCTTGTGTGGTGCAGGTAAAGGCTCAGTGCACAGGACACGTTTGCACAAGACATCAGTTGGATGGGTCATATTTATCAGCAGTAAATCCACCCATGTGGTAGTGGAGGCTGCCACAGCCCTGCCACAGCTTGCTGGGGCTGGAATACAAAACGTACCCATAAGACCCAACAAGCCTAGTCCTGATGACACGGGGAGAGAGAGAGAGAGAATATGAGAGGGAGTGTATGAAAGAAAAATATTGAATCAGCAAGGGTTAGGGTTAGGGTTAGCGCTAAATCAGCAGTCTGGACACTTAGCACTAAATCAGCAGTCTGGACACTTAACACTAAATCTGCAGTCTGGACACTTAACACTAAATTAGCAGTCTGGACACTTAACACTAAATAAGCAGTCTGGACACTTAACACTGAACCAGCAGTCTTGACACTTAACACCAAATCTGCAGTCTGGACACTTAACACTGAATCAGCAGTCTGGACACTTAACACTGAATCAGCAGTCTGGACACTTAACACTGAATCTACAGTGTGTCATCATCCGTCTTCCAAATGATTCAAAAACAGATTATTTATGAATCTGTCAGGAGCAGAATATTGCAGCAGCTGTGAAGAAGAAACTAAGTAGACCCATCGTTAAAGTCACTGCTCTGGGTGACTCCACTAGCCTTTGTTTGGATCTTTATGGTCTTGTTTTTTACCATTTAAAATACTTCACCTTTTCCTGTTTCCTGTTTCCCTACAATATCATGCGGCAAAAACAATACAAATGCTTTATCTTGCTCTGGAAGTCACATGGCCTGAATATTATAACTGACTCTGTGTCTCACAGCAGCCCAGGCAGCGTCCACCACATGACAACACTGACGACAAAAGGCCTGATGGACATGAGTGGTGGATCCACAGTAGGAGGGGTGGAGTCACAGTAGATGGGGAGGAGGCACAGTAGAAGGGGAGGAGGCACAGTAGGAGGGGTGGAGTCACAATAAGAAGGGTGGAGTCATAGTAGGGGTGGAGGCACAACAGGAGGGGTGGAGTCACAGTAGAGGTGGAGACACAATATGAGGGGTGGAATCGTAGTAGGAGGGGTGGAGTCACAGTAGAAGGGGAGGATGCACAGTAGGAAGGGTGAAGTCACTGTAGGAGGGGTGGAGCTCCAGTAGGGGGTGGAGTCACAGTAGGAGGAGTGGAGGCACAATAGGGGGTGGGAGTCACAGTAGGAGGGGTGAAGGCACAGTACGAGAGGTGGAGTCACAGTAAAAGGGGTGAAGGCACACTAGGAGAGGTGGAGTAACATTAGAAGGGGTGGAGTTACAGTAGGAGGGGTGGAGTCAAAGTAGGAGAGGTGGAGTCACAGTAGAAGGGGTGAAGGCACAGTAGCTTCTTCCAAAATGAAGAGGAGGAAAACCTTTTCAAATATATGGTGTATATTTACTTTGGGTCGACAGTACTAAAACCAGCACTCATACAAATAGGAATATAAAAAAGAGAGACAGAGAGAAAAAGAGAGGGAGAGGGAGAGAGAGAGAGACAGAGAGAGAGATGGTCCTACATCTTGTCTTACTGATTTGCTGTCTAACCTAAGTTACATTTAGAGTAATTAGAAAATATATGTTGTTTTATAAAAAAATATTTTCCAAAATGCTCAGTGTTGTTATATGTATATATTCTGTATGTATAAATATGTATAAATTTGGTTGTATATATATAAATTCTGTTAATCACATACACACACACACACACGCACACACACACACACACACACACACACACACACACACACACACACACACACACACACACACACACACACACACACACACACACTCCTTAACTTCTCCTGTGATGTGTGGTGCTAATCGGCCCGCCTGTGTGTCTCATTTTACACATTAGTAATGACACTCATTAAAGCTGTCTCTCTAACCAAGACCCGCCCCTCCCTACCTCACCCTGCAGCCTGCCCACCCCACCACGCCCCCTCTCTCTCTGTCTCTAACATGGTGTCCAGTGTGAAGCCTACACATATGCAAACAGAAGGGTTGTGATCAGTGTCATAGATGGTTATTCCTGCCCTGTAATACTGAGTTGGGTTTTATTCAGGTCAGAACACACACATACACACCCATGTACACAAACACTCATGCATGCAGTCACACACACACACACACACACACACACACACACACACACACACACACACACACACACACACACACACACACACACACACACTCATGCACACAGACCTGTACTGGATCCAGCTGAGGCTAGCTTTGGATCAATAGCCCCTCCCCCCACCCAATCCAGGCCAAGTCTTGCACCATTTAAAGAGCATCATTCAAAAATCCTGCCTTACCACACAATCCTTCCTTTCTTTCTGGTTTGCTTTCTTTCTTTCTTTCTTTCTGTCTGTCTGTCTGTCTGTCTGTCTCTTTCTCTTTGTTTTATTTTGCAGGGTGTTGGGTGGGCTGCTGTCAGAGCTCATGCAGTCTGTTCACACAGTACAGACTAAGAACTCACTCTGTACACAGTGCAGGAGAAGAACCCGCCCGTGTGAGGAGAACCCGCCCATGTGAGGTGCTGCAGAGCTTTTGTGTGGGTGTGTGAGGAGAGTACTGGAAGCATCGCATCCTACAGCCCAGCAAACCCAGCAAACCCAGTGACCCAGGCACTGCACTATTACTGGCAGGCATGAACACAAGATACACAACCTAAACTGATTGTTGACTGTAAACAGATTTTTCTCATTTCTCTGTTAATGACGATAAAATATGGAAACAATTTAGGATCTTACACACACACACACACACACACACACACACACACACACACACACACACACACACACACACACACACACACACACCTTCCTTGCCTTTGTTTTTCTGATCAATCTCTGTATCTTGAGGCCACCTGCGGTCTCTGAGCTCTTGAAGACAGCAGACAGTACAGCACAATGACAATGTGTCCTGTCACACACACACATACACACACACACACAAGCACACACACACACACACACACACACACACACACACACACACACACACACACACACACACACACACACACACACACACACACTTCCCTGCACAGTGATGGACGGGTTCTGTCCATGCTATTGTTTCCTCTATCTTGGCCTCTGCTGACCGATGCCCCCCCCTCACCCCTCCTCCTCCCCTCACCACACCTCCTTCCCTCACCCCTCCTCCTCCACTCACCACGCCTCCTCCACTCACCACGCCTCCTTCCCTCACCCCTCCTCCTCCACTCACCACGCCTCCTCCACTCACCACACCTCCTTCCCTCACCCCTCCTCCTTCCCTCACCACGCATCCTCCCCTCACCATGCTTCCCCACCCCACCCCTCCTCCTCCCCTCACCACGCCTCCTCCACTCACCACACCTCCTCCCTTCACCACGCCTCCTCCACTCACCACGCCTCCTCCACTAACCACGCCTCCTCCACTCACCACGCCTCCTCCACTAACCACGCCTCCTCCACTCACCACGCCTCCTCCACTCACCACGCCTCCTCCACTAACCACGCCTCCTCCACTCACCACGCCTCCTCCACTAACCACGCCTCCTCCACTAACCACGCCTCCTCCACTCACCACGCCTCCTCCACTCACCACGCCTCCTCCACTCACCACGCCTCCTCCACTAACCACGCCTCCTCCACTCACCACACCTCCTCCCCACCACACCTACTCCCCCACCCCTCCTTCCATCACCACGCCTCCTCCACTAACCACGCCTCCACCCCTCACCCCTCCTCCTCCCCTCACCACGCCTCCTCCCTGCCCTTTCTACTCTTTCTGAAGAATACTCCCCATTGCCATAGTGGCCGTCGAAGGTATGGCAGGGGCCGTGTGTTCTCATCCCTCTCACTCTCTCATACCCCTTTCTTACCCCTATTTTACCTCTTTCTGTAGCGTCCCCTCTCGCTCTATTTACCACTCACTTTCTCTCCCTCTCTCTCTTGCTATTTCCTGTCATTCTCCTTGTTTCTCTGAGGAAAGGGTCAGAAAGTCAAAGGGTCAGGGCGAAGGCCAGACCTGAGGGACCAGGCAGGGCTGCACTGTAAGAGTACTGAAAGCTCTCCCAGAACAATCCAGCTGTGCTGTGTGTACAGTGTGTGTGTGTGTGTGTGTGTGTGTGTTTACAGTGTGTGTGTGTGTGTTTACAGCGTGTGTGTGTGTTTACAGTGTGTGTGGGTGTGTGTGTCTTTACAGTGTGTGTGTGTGTGTGTGTGTGTGTGTGTGTGTGTGTTTACAGCGTGTGTGTGTATATGTCTGTTTACAAAATGTTTCCCATAACATGTGTGTACTGTGAACAGGAAGAGAGCTCCCTCTAGCCATCGCACACACACACAGCAGGGACTTCTCACATCAACACTGTAATCAATAACACACATATACACACACTCACACAGACGCATGCACACACACACACACATACACACACTCACACAGACGCATGCACACGAATGCACGCACACACACACACACACACACACACACACACACACACACACATTCAGACACTCCCAATCAATAACACAGAATAACGCCAACAACCTTTCCTCACTCTCGCTCTTTTACACACACACACACACACACACACACACACACACACACACACACACACACACACACACACACACACACACAACAGGACTCTCACAATTACAGACACATGCATGTACGAACACAGACAAATACAAACACTCATATGACATATGGTAAGTCACGCCATATATATACACAACACAGTCAGGTGCTACACACATGAGGTAGAGCTCATATTCTATACAGCAGCAGGTGAGCCCCAGAGACAAGTTAAAACCATAAAAATACAATACAGTCAGTCACACTAATAGTCAGTGCCAGTGTGTAAGGTAGTTTATTACTTTGAAAGTTTAATTTCCCCTTTTAGAGGTCCACACCACAAACCTTTGGGTTTCTCTTCAGAACAGCAGTTTCACCTGATCTGTGTGGAGGTTTCAGATATGGACAAGCTGGTCTGTTCCTAAATGTTCATGTGCTAGTCACGATACCCCACACAGTGTGTGTTAGTGTTAACCCCACAATGTTAGAGTTAAACCCACACAGGGTTAGTGTTAGAGTTCATCCCACACAGGTCTATGAGTATTAGGGTTAATCCCACACAGGTCTATGAGTGTTAGGGTTAATCCCACACAGGTCTATGAGTATTAGGGTTAATCCCACACAGGTCTAGAAGTGCTCCTTTCCACAGAGAGATCCAGACATCCAGTGGTTGATCGTTTCTTCTGTTTATGCAGTTCGACTCTGGCCTGGTCCAGTTGGCTAGGGATGGTTTCATGGTGAAGACTGCCCCAGCGAGAGTGAACCCTGTTAGGCTAGTGGGGCAGTAGCCTCAGGCAGTTAGCTGGGTCTTGCTTCACAACCCTCCCCCCTCAAACAAGGCAGGGGCTCAAATACCTAATCAAGTCAGCAGTTTACTACAGAGAGAGAGAGAGAGAGAGAGAGAGAGAGAGAGAGAGAGAGGAGAGGGATGTATTTGAAAAGAAAAGGTCCATGATCCTTGAAACAGGGAGAGTGAAAGAGAGAGATAAGGAGAAAGAGATAGAGAGAGAGGCAATAACTGAGCTTCTGGTGTATAGAGATGTTTCTGAACATTCTTCTTCCAGAGAAACATGTGATCCATTGGAAGCTTTAGGGCTAATGCAACACAGCTGTAGATGTCAGTGTGAACACCTCTCCATTCAAACCGCTGCAGGCAAATTCATCAGACAGCATGCCTAGAGAAGCACAGTGCCCGAGGACCCGCTGCCTGTTAGCACATACCTAGAGCTCTGGCTTCACATTCTCCTTCATTACCTACAAACCATGTCTGTCTGACACATGCAGGCCATGTTTGAATCTGTAAACAAGCTGTTTACTGAATTCTGAGGTTGGATTCAGTGAATGCCCAGGGCAGAGAACAGAACACACTCAGGGCAGAAGTGCAGTAAATCCCGCATTGGCAGTCACTAATGTGGCTAATAAACAACATACAAGTTTAACTCAATTTGTGTCTGGTAGATTAAATATTCACAGATAATATTATTTGTAATACCCAACATGCTCTGCCAGGTGAGCTAACGTGTGTAAACTACACAGTTGCACACTTATGTAAACCTGTGTAAACTATGCAGTAGCACACCTAAGTAAACCTGTGTAAATTATACAGTAGCACACTTATGTAAACCTGTGTAAACTACACAGTAGCACACTTATGTAAACCTGTGTGAACTACACAGTAGCACAACTACATAAATTTGTGTGAACTACACAGGAGCACACCTATGTAAACCTGTTTGCAGGTTTGCTAGTCTGTGTGCACATTGACTTCCTGGGCCAACCTGAGCCCTCTGGTTGGGCTCCACAGCTGAACACTGTTCAGACCCAGAGTGTGGTCCAGACCCAGTGTGAGGTCCAGATCCAGCGTGTGGTACAGATCCAGTGTGTGGTCCAGACCCATCATGTGGTTCAGACCCAGTGTGTAGTCCAGACCCAGTCTAAGGTTCAAACCTAGTGTGTGGTTCAGATCTAATGTGTGGTTTGGACCCAGTGTAAGGTTCAAACCTAGAGTGTGGTTCAGATCCAATGTGTGGTTCAGACCCCTTGCTCTGCTCTTCATCCTCAACATCTGCTGGTCTACACTGCAGGAGCTGCAATCACTGGTAAAGGGAGTGTCATCATCAGTGGTGGACAGTAACTAAGTAAATATAATTCGTTACTGTACTTAAGTAACATTTCCATGTATCTGTACTTTACTCAAGGTAAGACTTTATACTTTTACTTCACTACATTTCAAAGCGAAACTTTTTACTTTTCACTTCGTTACATTTACAGAAACATCTCGTTCCTTTTTCATTTTTAAATCAACCTTAATAAAATATCGAAAGGTCAAAGTGTACCATGTCACAGACTATAACCAATCAGCGCTCAGTAAGAGATTAAGATTTGTACGCTAAATGGCTGAGGATCTGACATGGCTGCAACAGATGGCTTTCCCCAACACCCCTGGCCTTATTTAGCCCAATTTTTTGAATTCCTCGAAAAGAAAAATGATTCGTATTCCTCCTCTGCATTCCAAAGAACACATCGTTGTCATCATTTATGAACTCGCTGTCAAACTTGAAAAAACACATCGAAGTAAGTTCGCCATTAGTACTACCAACAGGGTGGTTTATACCCCAGTTAATTATATCACATTGAAATACACTACATTTAACAGATACTTTTATCCAAAGCAGTGTGATAGTACCCAAATTGCAATCTGTGGAGATGCTAAACGCCAGTTTAACACAGGAGACTCCCACATCAAACGTTAAAGCCGGGGACACATACACGCGAATTTGGCCAAGCGAAGCGGACTTCGCAATTCATTCCTATGAGGGAGGCGAAGGCAAGCAAATATGAGCGAGGCGAAGCAAAATTATTAAAATTATTATTAAAATTATTATTATCAGGGTTGGGGGAGCAGGGCGGCGGCATGTGTGTAAAAAATATCTGGTAAAGACAGTCAATATGTGTGTCTCACGCTCATTGTGTGAGAGTTGGCAACCCTGATTATTATATTAACCCTATTATTATAATATATAATACATTATAATATAATGTTATAATATAATAACCCCTATTATTATATTAATTATTATTAATTATTCGGCCAAGTTTAATATTATGAGTTCAGTTGGTAGGGCTGCACACAGTTCTAGTTCTAGGTGCTAGAACTAGCTTCTAGCTTCCCTGTCCCGCCATGTGGTGGACAACGTAGAACCTCAGAAAAAGTCCCCCAAGCTAGGTCTGAAGTGGCTGGTTCGAAATTATTGTTCTGTTTGGTGGTGAATTATGTTTTCATATTAAACAGTTTGTCTACTTGTCTACCTTTCTAGTGTGAATTATTAATATGGATAAAGTTTGGAAATGAATGTCGTGAGGATAATATAGGCTAGTTTTGTGTATTTTGTGTTTGTAAGACACTGTTTCCTGTTCACCTGTTGATCGAGTAGGCCTAGGGGTTTTGATGTGACGCTAAGAAAAAAAAAGGTTTTTACTTTTACTTTTAATACTTAAGTATCTTTGAAGGCAGATACTTTTGTACTTCTACTCAAGTAAAAAATTGAGGTGAATACTTTTACTTTTACTTGAGTAATATTCAATGCAAGGTAACTGTACTTTTACTCAAGTACATAATTGGTGTACTTCGTCCACCACTGTTCATCATACTTCGTCCACCACTGGTGTGTGTGTGGGTGTGTGTGTGTGTGTGTGTGTGTGTGTGTGTGTGTGTGTGTGTGTGTGTGTGTGTGTGTGTATGTGCATAAAGTGTGTGTGTGTGTGTGTATGTGTTTAAAATAAGTGTGTATGTGTGTAAAGTCAGTGTGTGTGTGTGTGTGTGTGTGTGTGTAAAGTGAGTGCCACTCATCAGTATGCAGGCCAGGCCTCTGGCCCCACGTCAAATTATAACCCACAAACCTCCGTCTACAGAACCCAATGCAGACATAATCAAAAATCAATAATCAGAGAGATATTATGATAACGAGACAGGCTGCCACAGGAAGCTCTCTGCAGCACACAAATCAAAAACAACCCCCCAAACAGCCGTATTTTACCCACAGACATACATGCCCTCTCCCAGTACTGTAATGAGTCCTCAGATTGCAGATGACAAAGTCACGAATGACAAGGTACGATGACATCAAAAATAAAAATGAAAAGTTTCCCTCAGAAGGACACAGGACAGGAAAATACACGTATGAGAAACACTGTTGCTACAACACACCTAACCTCAAACACATTAAGCACTGAACTGGAGAACATAACTACCTCTCCATTTCCATTTGGAACTTTCTACATGGGGCAGTGCCATGTCATCAGTCGAGACCTGCTCAAACCTCTTCACTTTACAACACAACAGGGCTTTAATTTGGGGTCTTGATAATCGATTCTATTGGTTTTCCGAGGTCAGTGGCACTTAACCTGATAATCCACGTATAGCTGGAAAGCAGGCTATCCACCGCCCATGCAGACATGGCCTTCAGGACAAAGAGCTCTTGTGTAGTCCAAGAGCGTGGCACATTATGGAGACTAGGGCAGAGCTTCTTCCAGAGAGGGTCAGCGTGCCAGGAGATGAAGACAACAGGCCAGAGAAGGATCCCAGTAGACTTCAGTCAAACTAAAATCTATAGCAAAAGGTCTTTAGTGTAAAGGAGGTATGATCTCGTGGAAAATGGAAGATAGGTAGCCTTAAACCCCTGAAAATGAAAATGGACTTTCCTGTTAATGATCGATTGATTATTGACTCTTGCTAGAAAGAAGGTGTCTCTCTCTCTCTACCTCCACACACACACACACACACAGGCACGCACACACACACACACACACACACACACACACACACACACACACACACACACACACACACACCTCCCACACACACACACACACACACACACACACACACACACACACCCCACACACACACACACATACACACATGGCCAGCTGAACTTTTCTGTTTCCATTCAGAGGAGCCTGTGATGAGGCTTGAACTTAATTCTGTGTATGAAATATTACTCCTTCAGCCTCCTTCTGCTACAACCCACAAACGGCCCATCACCACCACCTAGGGTTAGGGTAACCAACAAACCTCCCATCACCACCACCTAGGGTTAGGGAAACCCACAAACCCCCCATCACCACCACCTAGGGTTAGGGTAACCAACAAACCTCCCATCACCACCACCTAGGGTTAGGGTAACCAACAAACCTCCCATCACCACCACCTAGGGTTAGGGTAACCAACAAACCTCCCATCACCACCACCTAGGGTTAGGGAAACCCACACACCCCCCATCACCACCACCTAGGGTTAGGGTAACCAACAAACCTCCCATCACCCCCACCTAAGGTTAGGGAAACCCACAAACCCCCCATCACCACCACCTAGGGTTAGGGTAACAAACAACATTAATCGATTCTACTGTGAGTGCTTCCACATACACAAGACAGGCAGGGTGAGAAAGACACTAGAAACATAAACATCTGAAATGTGATAACGAATAAAACTTTGTAAAAGGCCATTTTCTCTCAGTCATGTCTTTGGTTGTATGGTCTGACAGCTCTCCACAAACCCCCCCCTCGCCCTCCAGCTGCTTTAGGATTTTTTTTTACTTAATATGAATGAAACTTCAAAAAAAGAGAGAAAGTTTGGTTCAAGGCTGTGCTGTCAATCATCAGGCAGGTGTCAGAGGGAAACAGTGTCATGTGCAGACTCCTTGAGTTGCGCGACACGTGGCAAGCAGTCGACAGCAGGTCATAATTAACAGGCGGAAGACGAGAGGAGTCAAAGCTGTTCCAGACACCCCCATACTCAGCTCGGTCTGCTCCTCTGCACTGACAGGCAGAGGCCATCAGAAATCATCCTACCCCTCCTCTACCCTTGGCAGACCACATCCATTTCACTGTTGGACATCGTCAAGGGCTGATGCTGCTATCTGAGGCCTTGCGTTATTAATAAGTGTCGAACAGAATTGATGCGTTTTCCTTCAAGAAGGATCCAGCACGTTCTGGAGCGCCAGAGAGATGTATTGTTATGTGCAGAATTCTGGGAAACATTGTTACAGTTTCTTCTCAATGGCATTTCATCACTGCACACTGCGTATACTTAGTATACTTTTTACATCTTTTTGCCACAAAGTACTAATACTTACTATATCTTGCTCCAAGTGCATAATAAGGTCAAGTCATTGACTCATGCTTAACTTTTAATTTATATATTAATAGTGTAATGCTGGAGTTTAAAATGTTATGTTTATGTTAACATTTCTTCAAGCATATGCACAAGTTTTGCTTTACCTGTCACGCTACAGCCCCTGACCCCTCCTCTTTGGACATGTGTTTATGTTGTCTAAGTCGAGTCGTTTGTGTATCTTTGTGGGTGTGGATGTGTCTAGATGTGTTAATTGGTCTCACCTGTGGCTTGTCTCGTCATCACTCGGGGCTTATGTGGTTTGTCTATTTAATGTGCATTCGCACAGTGTCTCGTCTTTGTCAGAGTCGATCATGTTTACATATATAAGTGTTTCACATGCGCTGTCTGCGCTTTTCATGTGTTAAATAAAGTGCCGTTTGTACCGCAAGGTAGGACTCCGTGTCTCGTCCTTATCTCGCACCCCAGCGTCACATTACCACGTTTTACAAACAAGGACTTGATCTCGGAGAGACCATTATGTTTATATTTTTTTACATGCAAATGTGCACTTTTTCCTTTCATTTTCTCCACTAAGGAAGGACTTTATTGTATTTGTATGTATGTATTTGTTTTTTAAATGTGTGAAATGTTTGAAAATATATCGAACTTGTTTTCAACATTCTGTTTTGGGATTTTATAAATGCATCACACTCTTGTGTACATACAGTAAACTTTAAGAATACTTTAAGGAGTATATTTCAAGTACATAAATAGTAAGCTACAAGTAATATGCCAAGCAAACTTAAAGTAAACTAGTGAAATAACAGTATACTTAAAGTATACAATAAAAATAGACTTGAAGTATAACTAGTACAATGGCAGTATATTGATAAGTGTACTTGTGGTATACTAAGCATACGAGAAGGATATACCAAGTACATTGATAGCATATAGATAAGTATACTTGTTTTATACTATAAAGTGTACTTTTGAAAACTTAAAATGAACTGTAAAGTATACTTTTATAAACTAGAAATGTTCCAATTTAGTCTGAAAAAGTAAAATTGGTATACCTTCTAGTACATTTAAAGTATATGGTCTGTAGTATACTTGCTATACTTATACTTATACTGAAGTATACTTAATAAAATGAACTTTAAGTATACTACTTTTTAAGGGTAGGTCTCTGCTGTAGGTCTTTTGATCTAGGTCTCTGCTATAGGTCTCCATTCTAAGTCTCTGCTGTAGGTCTTCACTCTAGGTCTCTACTGTAGGTTTGCTCTATATCTCTGATCTAGGTCTCTGCTCTTTCTTCATATTTTCTCACAACATTCATATTAGACATCTTTATGTTTACACCCAGTAAAGAGTAATCCAAATCCAATCCAATATCTGAAATATATGTGGTTGAACTCGAATCATCTTTGTGCTTTGAAGAACTCTCTGTACTCTGGTATTCGTTTGCCAAGTCTCTTGTGCACTCCTTAAGCATGCTCATGTAATTAACTGTTTTAGTTTGTATATTTAGGTTTAGTTTGTATATTTAGATTTAGGTTTAGTTAGTAGTTTACACCTTGGGTATCCTGAAAGGCACTATATAAATTGAATCATTCATTAATTCATTAATTCATACATCGATATCTGCTTTCGCCATATTTACTGTCACGGAACAGCTCTTAAATGGGCTCCTTTTGAGCGTGTGTTTATGTCGTCTGCGTCTGGTTATGTCCGTATATGTATTTCCGTGGGTGTGGTTTGTCAGTGAACATGTTCATCGGTCTCACCTGTGGCTCGTCTCGTGATCACTGGGGGATTGTGTTGTGCATCTATTTAATATGCGTTAGCGCAATGTCCTGTGCTCGTCTTTGTCAGAGTCCTACACGTGTTTATGTGTGAGTGTTCCACGTGCGCTCTTTGCGCTTCACTACAATAAAACGTTTAAGTTTGTATCTGTGTTCTGTGCTGCTTCGTTCGTTGACGAGCACTCAGCATCACACTTACCTTGTTTAACATCTCATTGTTTTCAGTTAGCTGTGTTTATTTGTCTGCATCTGTTTGGTTTATCATTATTTGACTTTGTTGTTGTCTGTTCTTTTCCGTTGGTTTTGTTAATAAAACGTTGCGCTCCCGCGCTTGCCTCCAGCACATCCCTGTCCAGGCTTAATCCAGCAGCACGGTACCTCTCACTCAAATTATATATCAGATCACCATCTAAAATCTCCTCTCAGCGGAAGCCAATGCTGTAATGCTCTCGGCCCAGGGACTCTCAACAGTGTGGCTGCAGTGTGGTCGCATATATATTTAGAAATGAAAGATCTGTCTGGTGAGTCTGCGAATGGATGGATGGAGGGATGGATGGATAGGTGGCATTTATCAGTGCGAGATCTCCTGCTTTAATTGGGTTTGTGAGCAGAAAGAGAGAAGCCCCATTAGCTCAGCATGGGAGCTGTGGAGAGTAATTTCAGTTTTCTCCTGTCAACTCACTTAGGACACAGTGCAGCTTCACCAACACATGTGATATACTGTTTAATGTCATGGTAGTTGGAGTAAAAGATAGCACTTTTACACCAGTTCTTACTACAACATTCTGAAGTGAAGTATAATTCTTTTTCAGTTTGATCAATTCTTATCTATCTATCTATCTATCTATCTATCTATCTATCTATCTATCTATCTATCTATCTATCTATCTATCTATCTATCTATCTATCTATCTATACATACATACATACATACATACATACATACATACATACATACATGTCCAATCCACAATATCTGTGAAAGCATGTGATGTTGTCACCAGCAACAATTCTGTGGAAAGGACACAATCACGGAAGATATTTTACTGTAATAGGTTTTAAGTTAAATACAAAATGTAAGAATACAGAAACAAGGAGAACACAGACAATACACTCAACGCGACTGAAACAAACATGATGTAGACCAATAATCCAGGAAGGAGATGAACACGGACTTTAACAAGAAACCACAATCAATGATAACACAAGAAATGAACACAGGAACATAAGTAAACACATGGAGAATATAAACATAACAGCAAGTGAACAAACTGTGAACACCATGGACACAACACCTAATTCCATTAATAACCGGCCATAAACTATACAAAACATAGGGTTACAGTTTTTCTCAGTTTAGAAAAGTTTTTCTATTTCTCACATCATGGTTTACATTGGCATCACAAGTGCATTTCTCCAGTTAATGCAAACAGTAAAATTCAATTAAATACCTGTAAAAGTACATACTTCATTCTGAATTCTTTGTTTTTTCCCCAAAAGCAAATATTTAGGTCAATCAATTTATCAGTGCCATCAGGATATCTTGTGTGCCATTGCCTATGAACAAGGCAGTCAAAATACTTAGTCTTGTTGTCAGTGCAGACTGTAAGTATATTCTGATGGAAACTAGCTAAGCTTTTGATTTCAAGAACACTGCTGTATATCAAATGAAACAATACATGTTACACACAAAATACAAACTTACACAAAACCCAACGCAAAATTAGAAACTTACTGTACACATTCAAAACAGCCTGAACACATACCACCTCATCTTGTTGAGGTGTGAAAATGGGACCGGCCACCCCTATGAGATAGTCTTGATGGTATAAGAATGTAAAAATGCCAAACGTAAAATTTTATAACATTTCAGAATTTATGTCAGTATGCAGCATTACAGCAGATAGCACATTTCTGAATCACATACATGTTTTCTATGTGAAATGTTTGAATGATTGAAAACACAGTTGTTCTTCCAATATTCGGCTGCACCCAGCGACCAGCTTCAGCCATTGTGAGACCATGACTTACATGTAAAACATGGTCCATAATAGTTGCCCTTATTTCACCTGGGACAAACCTCTTCCTCTGTTTTGTCCCCTCAGCCTTACAACACACAGGCTTACCCATCTTCTTGGCTGTTCACCCTGTACACAGCCTTTTCTTTCATTTATGAGACTTTGTGATACTGCAGGGTTTCGCGTCTATAAATGTTTGCCAATTACAGTAAAGGTTCATGAAATGCACCTCTGACCTGTGGTTGAGACCATTGGTTGATCTAAACCTTCACAAATTGCCTTTTTTACTGTAACTGAATGCCAAGATTCACCTGCAAACAATTTAATCACGGTAGGAAAAATTACCAAAATATATATATAAAAAAATTATGCTTGATAGATCATGACAACATGTTCAGCACTTTTGCATGTAAGGACCTAGGTGATGATCTAAAGCCTAAATGTTTTGGAGGGTAAGACAATTCAACACACAATTTGTATAACACATTTTGATAAACATGACATAAGCAATGAATAATGCAAAAAACAGACAATTGTCCATGACCATTTGCAAAATGTACAAAAGCGTCTACAAAATTTGAAACACATTGAGAAATGTGATAATGATGTGCACAAGTGACAAGGAGATGTGGAGATTGAATGAACAGTTTTGAGAATTTCAATTCTGATCTGAGAAAAGAACCAAATCGAACTGTAAATTCACAGGGATAACAAAAGCAATAACCAAACACCGGTGACAGCAAGAACAAGGGTGGAGTTACAAATAGACAGGGGGGACAAACCCTGACAGGTGGAGACCAGGGATGACAAAGACATTACACACACACACACACACACACACACACACACACACACACACACACACACACACACACTGTGTCTACTCCACAATATCTGCGAAAGACAATATATATATATATATATATATATATATATATATATATATGTAATGTGTAATGTAATGTGTAATATATATACACATACACACACACACATACACACACACACACACACACACACCCAGACTCTGCTCTGGGGCGCAAATCAATGCAGCTGCACAGTGACATTTGAATCTAAAGGCCCTGCATATTTGTTTTCCTGCACTTTGAAAATGGTAACCAATGTGTACAGCATATAGCTGGACCAGGAGTGCCACACAAGTTCTGTCCAGACTCCATTGCCCTCTCATTCCATCCATCCCACTGCTTCTCCCTGTCTGTCCCCCTTTCACTGTACTGTCCATGGCAAAACAGCACTCAGCACTGACCAATCCCATCTGCTCAGCTCTCAGCACTGACCAATCCCATCTACTCAGCTCTCAGCACTGACCAATCCCATCTACTCAGCTCTCAGCACTGACCAATCCCCTCTGCTGTCCATCACATTTCTCCATCTCCCCCTCCCCTTCTTTATTTCTCTCACTGGACTCAGACTGACAGTGAACAGATCAATAATAATTATTGAATTGCAGCAGCTGATGCTGAGATGGAACAAAACAAACAGTCTATGTGGCCCATCTGAATATGCACACTGGCAGCCTCAGTGTGAACAGGCAGCATATTAACAGGCTGGATCTACACACACACACACACACACACACACACACATACATATATATATATATATATATATATATATATATATATATATATATATATATATATATATATATATATATATATATATATATATATATATATATATATATATGCTCACATATATGTGTGTGTGTGTGTAGATCCAGCCTGTTAATATGCTGCCTGTTCACACTGAGGCTGCCAGTGTGCATATTCTGGATCTACACACACACACACACACACACACACACACATACATATATATATATATATATATATATATATATATATATATATATATATATATATATATATATATATATATATATATATATATATATGCTCACATATATGTGTGTGTGTGTGTGTAGATCCAGCCTGTTAATAAGTAAATGTACGGAATACATTTGAAATACACACACAAATATATATATATATATATATATATATATATATATATATATATATATATATATATATATATATATATATATATATATATATGTAGATATGTGTGTGCGTGTGTGTGTGTGTGTGTGTGTATTTCAAATGTATTTTATGTGTGTGTCACTATCAGCACACTCTGAGCACACTCTGCAACAGCACGCTTGTAATTGTCAACATTCCAAGCAACACAACACAGTTTTCACCCAATCATTACATCCCTATCTTGTCATTCACCGACGATGACACCAACTCAAACGCTACAGCTGCACTCAAGCTCTCAGTGATGACAGCGAATCCCCTCCTCTCTCTGCAGACAGCACGGCTTTGGCCTTTAGTTTTTAGTCAGCACTGTCAGCATGGCAACGTTTCCAGTGCCACCATAAACAGGCCTCAATTAGTGCGATGAGCGTGAACTCTTGACATCCCCGTCACTCTGGGACTCTATAAAGATGAACAACCCTCCTACGCTGCAGCCCGTCCCAACACCCTGAACATTCACCAACACAGCAAAGCCTTCGTTTCTTGGCCCTGGGGGTACAGGGAAATGTGTCTCCCACACAGACTGAAAGCAATTAATTAATTATATTTTTGTATGGTTATATTGTTGTATGGTTATATGGTTGCATGGTTATATAGTTGTACGGTTTTGTAGTTGTATGATTATATTGTGTCACGGTGAGGCGGCCCCCTACCGGCCGCCTCTGTCCACAGCGGCTGTGTTGTTGTTGTTTTGTGACGTCGTGTACGCCCCTCAGGTGGGCGGAGCCCGTGATCCGTTCCCACCTGATGGTCGTTTGTCTGTCTATATATGTCTTGTCTTTGTACCAGTTGACCGCTGGTCATTATATCCTTAATTTGGATCTATTGCACGGGTTTTAGGTTTGCACACTTTATATTAAACCACCCTTTTTCCCTGAGACTTGGCGTGATCGCTTCCTTTTTGTTGCTCACACCTGCCCGTCACAGAATGACCAGCCACCCTTCGGAAGCCGCCGAGTCTCTTTTACTTTCTCCTTCGTTCGTGGTCATGTCTCGTGGTAAGTGTTTGTCTGCGTGGTGTTTGTTTGAAGAGATCCGCCGTGCTTTTGTGTTGTTTGTGGCACGGCGAGGGACAGGGCTCTCGCCCTGGAAATACTCTTCGTTTTTGTTGTTTGTTTGTTTGTTTGAAGAGCTCCGCCGTGTTTGTGTTTGTGGCGCGGCGAGGACCAGGACGTCTTCCCTGGGAGCGCTCTTCATGTTTTGTGTGGGAAAAATGTGTACATGTTGACGGACGTGTGGATCTGTGTGCGTGCTCGTTGTTTCATGTTAAATGTTTCATGTGTGACGCGGTCGCCGCTCGTCACTGTCGCCTCGCTCCCCGTGTGTCTTGTGTTTTATGTGGGGAGCGACTGCGACTTGGAGCGGCGCGTCACTATTGTGTATGTGTATGTAGAGCGCGCATGTGTGGGTCCAGTCTGTCTGTTTGTACACTGTTTTGTTTGTCTAGTAGTTGCGTGTGTGTTGTGTCCTAACGTGTTGTCTAATGTTTGTGTGTAATTCCACGCATGCTCCTCCCCCTGAATGTGTGTTTGGGGGGGGACCGGCTGTGGTCCCGTGCCATGGGGTGTGGCACGGAGGGCGTCGCTCCCGAGGGAGGCCCTGACCAGGTAAGTGGGGGGTTCTCCTGAGTTAGGATGGAGACCCCTCCCCCCTGGAGGGGGGATCAGGGTAGTGCGCGTTTGTGTTCTGTGTTGGTGTGTGTGGGTGTGTGTGTGTGCATTTGTGTTTTATGTGCAGGTGCTTCTCCCTGGCGTTGAATCGTGGCATTCCTGGACCTTGTGGGGGTCTCCAGCTGGCAGGAGCCCCCTTATGTTGTGGGGTGACCGGAGCCCGGTCGGAAAGAGCCCCTCCCTAGAGGGCTGGGGCCCCCGGATGTTTGGGGACCATGGGGCTCCGGTCTGAAGAGCTCCTGCACAGGACGGAGACCCTTCCACGGGGTCCTGGAGGTGACGTAGCCACGCCCCAGGGAGGTAACCTGCACACACATACACCCCGGACGGACAAGGAGCCGAGGCCCGCCGTCCTCGCACCTGTGGGGCTATGCGGCTTAAGGCCGGTTAGGGCGTGAGGGCCCTGTGACCGACCGGGGCGTGGTTTTGTCTTGTTGACGGCCCAGTCGGTCCAGGGTCCCGCCCAGGGAGGTGAGCTGACTAATGTTATGTGTTTTGTGTTTCAGCTCGTGGACTGCAGGAGGTGTGTCCCTGCCTGTCCTTGCCTTCCTGCCCCTTCGTGTTGTTGTGCAGCCGCTGTGTGCCACACACCCAGTGGAGGGGAGTGCGGCTTGGTGGGGGGGTCTGTCACGGTGAGGCGGCCCCCTACCGGCCGCCTCTGTCCACAGCGGCTGTGTTGTTGTTGTTTTGTGACGTCGTGTACGCCCCTCAGGTGGGCGGAGCCCGTGATCCGTTCCCACCTGATGGTCGTTTGTCTGTCTATATATGTCTTGTCTTTGTACCAGTTGACCGCTGGTCATTATATCCTTAATTTGGATCTATTGCACGGGTTTTAGGTTTGCACACTTTATATTAAACCACCCTTTTTCCCTGAGACTTGGCGTGATCGCTTCCTTTTTGTTGCTCACACCTGCCCGTCACATATTGTTGTATGGTTATATGGTTGTATGGTTATATAGTTGTATGGTCATTAGAACGCCGGAACTCAACTGTCTCAGTGCTCGACATATTCGGAGTTCGACGCAAAATTTCGAGAAAATTTTGTCTTGGAGCTCGAATAAAACTTCGGAATCCAACCCAACTCTTGTGACTTTTGTAAACAAAATACAGTTCGTGCTTCGGTCACATGCCGCTAGTTGGCGCTTAAGCTAGGTTTATATTTGACGCGTCGCGACTGATGCGAGGGTCTGCGCGGCAAAAATGACGCAATCGCGGTCGCTCCGGTGTTCGCTCCGTTCCTAACCATCGAAAATTCCTACCTAGGCTTACTGCGCATGTGCAATTCACTATTACTTCATGATTTTCGTGGCTGGCTACTACACCCATCGATTTTTCCTGCCTCCTCATTCTCAACATTACATTTCGTGCATTTCAACAGTGCAGTAGGCTACTATAGTGTTGATGAACTTAATGATGTTTTATAATGACATTTAGTCTGTCGAAATATCCTACCTATAGTATTGATGAACTTAATGCTCTTATATAATGACATTTAGGCTGTCAAGATTATCCTACCTTTTAAACGTTGATTTGCGCTACATTATGACGTTTCCATAAGGTAAACAAACTCTACAGAGATACGTCTACAAATATGCAATGCTGTCTGACACGGTAGGAAATATCGATAAGGTAGAAAAATTCGACAGAACACCTGTCGTGCACCTCTCAAATTTTGTAACTTCGTGCGTGCCGCGCTTCAGCGCAATGAATAAAGTCATGTTTGCAGGGTTCATACACCTTTACAAGGTGGAATTCAAGCACTTGTTTTCATATTTTCCAGCACCTTAAACTTAATTAAGATACATGTTTATACATATGCTTGAAATGATTAGCAATAATTAGCTTTTTATCACATTATTAGCGCTACGGTCACTCGCGAAAGTATAACTGAGCCTTTAGTTGCTGTTGTTGTTCAAAATTTTAACCATTTTGAGGCTGTGCTCCAAGCTTTTGCTGTATTTTGGTTGTTTTTTGTGGTTTCTTGGGACAAAAAAAGTCCCAAGAAAGACAGCAGAAAAGCAGAAGAGGAAAACGATCAGAACAACAATAGAGTTGAAAAAGGCGATCATAGGGAAGTATGAAAAAGGCATTCGTGTGACGGACTTAGCATTGGAATTCCACTTGATGGTTGAGAATGGATTAATCCGATTTCAGTTATTTCTTATGGGGAAAATTTATTCAGAACTCGACTGCATCGCTTCTCGATACTCCTTCCGGAACGAATTAGCGTCGAGTTCCGGGATTCTACTGTATAGTTGTACGGTTGTATGGTTCTATGGTTGCTCTCTGGCCAATAGAGCAGTTCAGTCCTGAGGTACAGCTTACTGGCCACATGAGCACTGAGGTGAACCTGTGGAAGCCATGCCAGTCGTAGCTAGATTGATACAAACACAGGCAAAAAACATTTCTGTAGCCAAAACCAAGCTACTGGCACTTAAATTATTCATTAGCTTGAACTAGACCATGACTGATTTCCTAATTAAATAAAAGCAAGTTGGACAGAGTAAATAGGCATGTGTGTCTGTAGGTTTGTGTCTGGTTCCAGGAGATTCAGTGCAGGAGCAGTGAGTTAGGACACATCCAGTGAGGCTGTGTTGTCCTTTGATTGCTGGCAGTGCAGCTGCTAAGATCAGTGTGTGTTTCACGATGAATCACATGTGATGCACACACCTCTTATTTGCTGAAATTAGTCAGAATGGGTCTTGCCCAAGAACTATTATGATCAGGGCCAGACAGATCAAAAGATGGGCAAAGCAGACAGTTGTGTGTCTCTCCCACACACATGCATGGATTCTCTTTCTATCCATCTTTCTCTCATTCACTCACACACACATCCACACGCTGGTGGCATACAATGCTAGTTTTTCTTTGCTTACCAAATTACTTGATTCTGCCCTTGTTTTACCATCTCTTTTCATCTCTGTCTCTCTCTCTCTCTCTGTCTGTCTGTCCCTCTCTGTCTGTTTATCCCTCTCTGTCTGTCTCATATAGCTTCTGCTCATCAGCATGTTCAAACCGAGTCAATCATTAGAGAACCACAGGCCAGTGCAGTCTCAGCATGGTACTCTAGAGGAGGTCTGCTTCCTGTTGCCAGCTCTTACAGATTATACAGTGCACAAGGAGATCAATAAAAGTGATGCCAAGTCATCGGAGACTTACCCGTCCAGGCTGATCCTGGTGGGGGACATCCGGAAATAAGTCAGCTCCATGGTGAGAGCATACTTCTCTCCCACACTCAGACCACAGTGAGCAGGACTGCTGGGTTAGATTAGGGTAATGTTTTGTGTGTGTGAATATATGTTCCATAGTGTGAAAGATAAAGTGTAAACACACACATTGTTTTGTATTATGGAAAGAAAATAAAGCAATCAGAGCCTACAATCAGAGCCATAAGTAATATACAGTATATGATCTCTAAGGTTAATATATCACCTCTAAGGCCAGTGTGTAATAGTAGGAAAGTGTCACTGAAGCACTGAAGCTTCAATGTTAGTTGATTATTCAGGTTGTTGAGTGCTCCTCCTTACTGGAGATGGCAAACACACTTTACACAGTTATGTGTGGATCGAATTAGAGCAACTTCACCTTGTAAAGTTCCACGCAGAGCCATGTAAAAACGTACGCGAGCATCTAACATCTTCTTTTCTGACACGTGGTCCACAGGTCCTGAGGCGCACGCTCCAGGAGACTCACCTGCCCTTTCTGTCATCGATGTTTCAAACCTCCCGAGTCTTCGGTTCCCACTGCTGCATAGAGAGGAAGCAGTATCCTAGAATGGTGATGGTGTGTGTGCTGTGTGAGGATGTATGGATTATGGAGGGGTCTGGGGGAGTGCGGCGGGGGGGGGGGGGGGGGGGGGGGGGGTGATGTGGGGGGCCTGGGGGTCTGAGGGTCCACTGGGGGTGCCAGGTCCAGAGCTGTGGCCTTGCCAAAGGTCAGGCAACCGCTGGGATACATGAAAGAGCTCCCACAGAGGCCCGGCGGCTGGCCAGCAGGGGGCGATGCCCCCCACCCCGCCTTGCCCGTCATCGCAGCACCAGAGCTACTTGAGTCAATAGCAGCATGGTTTCAAAAGACTCTACCTCTACCAGATCAATGTCCTCACAAAAAGAGCAAATGTGGAGATCAGACCGCGACGGCGCAGTGCCGTCCTCCTGGTGTCTCGCCATCCTCCTGTGAACTCTCTGACCTCCAGACCCTCAGACAGGAGTGCTGTTGCTTTCTTGACTTTAACCAAAGAAAGAGTCCTGCTCAGTTCTGTCTGTGAACCATGGCAGTTCACAATGCTGGCTGTCCTTCTGATAATGCTGACGACGATATGTGGTAAATACAGCCTCCCTTAACCTCGCCTCTTGGGTATCGATGTTCTGTGCCCTTTTTGTGCTCCCTGGCTGCTCCAGGTTGCCTCCTTGCTGAAGGCCGGGAGACCCCTGGAGTTCTGCATGATGTGGCCCCCTGATGTGAGCAGGGTGGATGGCTGGAGTTCTGTTCTACACCCACAGACCTCATCCCATACAGCACCAAGATCATAGCCCTGTCACATCCCATACATATACCACACATAAACCACACACATCCCACACCCATACCACATATATCCAACCACACACATAGTGTGGGCAGCAGAAGGGCAGCAGAAGCTTTGGGCAGTCATGGTCTGGTGGTTAGGGAACTGGTCTTGTGACTGGAGGGTCATGGGTTTGATTCCCAGGCCATGACAGAGGTGCTCTTGAGCAAGGCACCTAACCCCAACTGCTCCCTCGCCGCTGGGCTAGGGCTGCCCACCACTCTGGGCACGTGTGTACCACAGCCTAGTGATCACTAGTGTGTGTGTGTTCTAACCGCACAGATGGGTAAAATGCGGAGGACAAATTTCGATTGGGGTGAAAATCACAATTGGCAACATGTATACTAACACTAACATGTATACCAAACACATACCACACACAAACCACACACTTTACCACACATATGCCATACCACACACCGTACCACATACAACACCATTGAGCTACCTGTAATGTCTCTAGTGTTTCAACTCACAGTTTGATTACAATTACAATTACAATTGGCATCTTAACTAACATGTATGCCAAACACAAACCATGCACATCCATACCATACTTTACCACACATATGCCATACCACACACCGTACCACATACAACACCATTGAGCTACCTGTGATGTCTCTAGTGTTTCAGCTCACAGTATGATTACAAACATGGGGAAGAGCCCTGGGGGGTCCAGGGTCCTGGGGGATTACAAAGAGCCCCATGATGCTCCTCATATCTGAGCTACAGGTACAGATACTTCTCTGCATCAAAATAAGCAGCATAAAACTGATAGCATTTGGACTGAGAAGCAAAGAAGCATTTTTTTATCATTACCCAGACTGCTTCACAGACATCTCTTCAGTAAAATACTGGAGCCATTTTAATCAGACACAGCAAAATCTGTGTTAAACAATAAATAAATAAATAAATCAAATAAAATATGCACAGGGGCCCCTTGAAACGTCTGACGATCAGACAGAGCAATTCATTAAGTCTCTGGGCTGCCAATGGCCTGTTCATCTCTGCTATCACAATCTCTCTAATGGAACTGGCCAGCCTGCGCCTCTGGCCACACTCTTGCATTAACACAATGGAATGTGCAGATATATTTCCCTCGCTGGCTCTGCACGCTGTCCCGTGACTATAAATTATGAAATTCCGAGGAGTAAAGGTCAGGGGATGGTACTGTGTGCGTGTGAGATTTCATGTTCGGCCTCATCGATCTCCTTTATAGGAGCTTATGCGAACAGAACCTGTTTGTTTAATTGAAATGCTCAGGGGTTCAAACACTCCAAGCTCATACACTCTTCATGAGTGTGTGAGTGTATGTGTGTGTATTCATGCATGCACAACTGCATCTCTGAGAAAGAAATCATTCCTTCTTGTTTCAAATAGTAAGCTTGGGGAAACACCACAATATTGAACACAATACTGAATACAATAAGTTCTTTACCATAAAGACAATCATCATATCTTATATCTCAATCATCATACCTTATATCTCAATCATATCTCAATCTTAATATGATACCTTTCAATATCTCTATTAACAAGCAGTAACCACACATCTTCATATTTCTTCATCAGTCAAAGTCAAACTGTTCAGACTGTGGCCTGTGTCTGAGCCCCAAACCCCACAAAAGCCCAAAGAGCCTCGGTAGAACGATAGCTCCATTAGATTAGCCCACAGTCAGGAATGAAGGGGGCGGCTTTAGTCTATGATTAAGTTCCAGTAAACTCGATTGCTGAAGGATACATGTAAGATAATGGTTTGGTCTGCTGAGGAAGCCAGTTCAAGGGAACATCCATCCAGAGCTAATCTCAGCCTCCCTGCCCTCCGTAGGTCACACTCAAGTCTAGTGAATTGATCTATCATGAAAACATCTCAGCTCTGAATTAGTGTTGCATAGCCCTCATAGCAGCTCTGGGATCCATGCATTAATGAGATTACAAGATGCTGTTTATGCACAATTATGTGCAATTCATCTTCAATAATCTGATTACAGACAGTAATGTGATAATAGAAACTGTGGAATCTGAGAAGTAAAGTGTATTGCTTAATTTTGCAGCCTTGCTAATTTGGCAGAGATGCATCGTGGGGATGGAAAGTGTGCACTGACATACGGACTCTTAGTGACGGACAATATTGGTGGACTGCTGCTTAGTGATGGACTATATCGGTGGACTGTTGCCTATTGACAGACTATACTGGTGGACTGTTGCTTATTGACGGACTATATCGATGGACTATTGCTTACTGACGGACTATATCTGTGGACTGTTGCTTATTTACAGACTATACCGGAGGACTGTTGCTTAGGGATGGACTATATCGGTGGATTGTTGCTTATTGACGGACTATATCGGTGGACTGTTGCTTAGAGATGGACTATATCGGTGGACTGTTGCTTATTGACAGACTATATTGGTGGACTGTTGCTTAGAGACGAACTATATCGGTGGATTGTTGCTTAGTAACGGACTATGTCGGTGGACTGTTACTTAGGGATGGACTACAAACATCTTGTATAGATGTTTGTACACACACCTTTTCTCTGCTGCAAACAAACGACAGGAAACTAAAATCAACACTGTAGAAACTTTGCCACCTTACTGGTTGAAGATATCCAGGTAACTGGTGTCATAACTCCTCCCCCAGATGCTGAATTATGATGGATTACTTCAGACAAACACTGGGCTGTAAAGATAATGCGTTGAGATTATTTATTGACATTATTTCAATAAACTCAAGATGGGAGTAAGTCACACATTTTAAGTCTTTGTTAAGATTCAGTAAACATGAGAAGCAGCCCAGTGAGTCCCAGTAACTGTTAGTATTGGTGAGCATCAGTTGTCAGCATTAGTAACAAATGCTGCATGGACTGTGGAAGACTAGGAGCTGTAATGACCTCATGATGCTGACTCAGTGAAAAAAGCTACATTCTAGATCAGCGTAGAAAATCATACGATACATACAATCCATCAGGGGGTCACAGCAGTGTCTGAAACCCTGGTGTAAATGTGCTTTATCATTGTATAAAACTGTTAAAGGAGACAGAAATAATACAGACAAGTGAGAAATATTTCAGGAGATGCTTAAACCTCAATGCTGATGGGTTACACAACATTTACGGTAAAGCAAAACTATAAAGCTCAGGAGGACTGTAAAGTAAAGGAATGTTCAGGATCTAAACTGCATCTGCCTGAAATGAAACCCAGATGTTTACGTCTAACACGTCTGTTTATGTACTTTTGAATACTGAGTCCTACAATGCTGTGTTTGCAGAGTGGAAAGTGATGCTGTTAGGGTAAGGGGTAGTAATGATAGTGCTGGGGTTAGGGTAAGAGTAGTAATGATGATGTTGGGGATAGGGTTAGCAATGGTGTTGAGGTTAGGGTAAGGGGTAGTAATGATGGTGTTGGGCTTAGGGTTAGTAATGATGGTGTTGGGGTAAGTGAAAGGGGTAGTAATGATGGTGTTGGGGTAAGGGTTAGTAATGATGGTGTTAGGGTTAGTAATGATGGTGTTGGGGTTAGGGTTAATAATGATGATGTTAGGGTTAGTAATGATGGTGTTGGGGTTAGGGTTAATAATGATGGTGTTAGGGTTAGCAATGATGATGTTAGAGTTAGCGTTAGTGATTTCTGTGGTTTTTTGAAGGGAGCACCGTTATAGAGGCTGCCACCTACCAGCTGTCTGTCTGGGTTAATGACCTTATCTCTGTGTGATCGAGTACACGTACATGTAAGTGATGAAGAGGAGGGGTAGAGTCCTGTGTGAGCATACATGCACGTGTGGGAGTGTGTGTGTGTGTGTGTGTGTGTGTGTGTGTCTGTCTGTGGCTGGTCTCAATCACAGCTGCCCTACTTCCAAGCCAAGCAGACAACATCCTTGACCTTGCAGCATGTGTGTGTGTGTGTGTGTGTGCATATGTGTGTGTCTATGTGTATATGTGTGTTTGTCTGCATATATGTGTGTATGTATGTGTGAATGCATGTGTGTGTATGTGCATGTGTGTGTGCATTTTACTGCTTTCTTTTGATATGCCTCACATAACCAGTTCTCATAAAGTACATTCAAGTATACAGCATACAGGCATGGGTATACACACAGTAATATAAATACACACATACAGTGTGCATATTTTGTTAGTAAGTTTTTTCATGTGTGTGAAAGAATAAAATATTCGTGAAATACCACTGATGAAAATGTCAAAGATTTCTGAACAGTGAAGTGGTGGGATTCATGTACCAGTGATGAAAATGTTAGACGAGGTTGTAGGTACTCTCTAGTGTTGTAGGCACTCTCTGAGGTTGTAGGCATCCTCTGGGGCTGTAGGCATCCTCTGGGACTGTAGGCACTGAGGTTATAGGTACTCTGAGGTTGTAGGCACTCTCTGTGGCTGTAGGCATTCTCTGACATTGTAGGAACTCTCTGAGGTTGTAGGCACTCTCTGGGGTTATAGGCACTCTCTAGTGTTGTAGGCAGTCTGTAGTGTTGTAGGCACTGTCTGGGGTTATAAGCTCTATCTGAGGTTGTACCACTCTCTGGGGTTGTTGTCACTCTCTGAGGTCAGCTCCCCAAGGAGCCATTGTCTTTAGTTATGACAACATGCTGAATACTGTAAACATACACAAAATGACAGGCATACGTGTGACTTCACATATGAATTCATCACCTTCTGACTCTTGAAAATAAATAA